>NC_080672.1:155972370-156299764 GCF_030247195.1 Topomyia yanbarensis
ACATACAGACATTTTCATATCTCCACGAAATGAGTCGATTACTATAAGACTCCGGGCCTCGGGTAATAAGTCGAAAGTCCGAGCGATTGCATAACCTTTCTATATGAGAAAGACAAAAGATCTTCTAGACCCCCGACCTATTCCACTGTTGGACGCAAATGAAAGAAGAAAGTACATTGTTTCAAATCCTATAGGTTTAACGATGCATATTTTTTAATAAGTCATTTTACAAAACACACCGTTTTACAAGTACAATCACGCAGAATATTCCATCTTCTAGCCCTTTCGGCCCAACCATACAAAGTATCTTTGGCCGTACTGGCCAATTAAGTACTAGAAAATGTTAGTAAGTTAGTAATTAGTAATTATATTTTCAAATTTCAGCGCTAAAAACAACAATTCGGTGTGCTTTGCTCATAGTTCGAAATAACGTACTTTTTCCTTTAAAATGTACGTTATATCGAAGTGTTTGAAAAAGACGTTTCTAAGAAAAGATCTTACCCGTTTCACCTCACCTCCTATATATAGCTAAAGATATAAGGTATAGCTTCAACGCGCCTTGTTTGGTGGTGTATCCATGCAAAGACCCCGATTCAAAATTTGTTGCTCTTTTAAGGGGTTATATACCTTCTCATTTTTCAAAAAATCGAAAAAAAATTTATTACTTTTTCTGAAAGTACAACTCCTTGAGAAAATGTTTCCAAGTTTTTATAGAGATCTGAGAAATACATCGAAAGGTACAGCGCTCCCATGCGCGCTTCGTCTACCAATAGCAGTGGTAACTTGAAATTTTAAACTCGATTTTCTCGAAATGTCTTTTTTCCAAAAATGGTTTTTCCGTGATCACGATTGCCGAAAAACCACTCAACCGATTTTCTTCAATTTTTTTTCGATTGATTGTAATAAATTTTTCTCGTACCTCCTTTTTCATGCAGAAATTTTTGTTTTGTAGATGAGAATTTTTTAACACAATTTTTAGGCAGCGATTTTTTAGGGAAAACGTTCCCGACTGCAGAAAAAAATTATTTTTTATTCAACTAATCGTTAAGTTACGAGGAATACTCATATACTAATGGAATTTTATGAGTTTTTGGATTTTAATTGATCTACTGGTCTTCAATCGTGATCACCACAAACCTCTTGAATAAAAAAAAGTTTCGGGGAAAAAGCCATAACTCCGTTAATTATCAATATATGTTTATAAACTTATGCTTGTTTATTTCACTGGAATATGTGCTACTAAAATACTATAAGTTTGATGTAATGAAATCATTCTTTTATGCCTTTGCGTAAGTTCAAACTTTTTGACATTTTTCACACAAAAAGGTATGTAACCCCTTAATTGCGGAAGAAAATGTGGCGGAAAGTGTAAGTGAAAGGATCGCAAATAAATTAGAACTAATAGTAATGAGAGAAAAAGTGTCAACAGTGCAGGTGTACTAAACGTGAAGAAATTTTGCCACAATCCGTGCTGATTTGACGTTATCCGGCTCACCGGAGCAGTATATTAGGCAGTAGTGTTAGGTAGATACTAAAGTAGCTAAAGTTAAGAGTAATACATTGAAATGATATCATATTTACCTCTGACTTTATTTCTCGTCAAGTTACTGTTGCTATTTGTAGAATTGTGTTGATTAACAGAACGTCTTCCTGAGGGTCGTTCGCATATTCGGCAGGCAAGAGCTTATATAAAAATTGTAATTATAGCCGAAAGATTGGTGCAACGGTGCTCGGAATTCCCTGGTACTAAACTACTAGATGGCGTTCGTTTTGTGCTTCGTACTCTATACACTGGATCATTCTCCGACCACCTCAATGCTTGTTTGTCCAATGCAAAAAGGGGGGGGGGTATGTTTGGATCTCCACCGATCAACACTATTAGCACTAACACACAGAAACGCTCTTCAACACCTTCCCAGCGAAGATCAGTGCATGAAGAGTATTAATTTTTTTAAACAAAATGCCAAAGCAAATTTTCCACGTTGTGATTTTTCTTCGTTTTCTTTCGCTTATTTAGCTTGGCAAACAATCACTATTCTCACTGTAGCATATTAGATTTTTTCATAGATTAATGGCTCAGCTCACGCACACAGATTATTTTGACTGAAACTAAATTTCCTGCAACAACCAATTCTTCAAAAAAAACGGCAAAATTTGGTCTAATACCGGCGAAAAGAAAATCTTCGTTAGCTGATAACTTCAGTCACACACATGAAGGCGCTCACAGCATGTTCCTACTCTCCAAACTCAATTTGGCAGGAGGTTTTACTTTTAGCACTAACAGCTGCTGTGTTGTATTTGCCAGGTTAGACGACGATATACGCTTACGAACTGGAGATCTTAATCATGCCAACTCCAAACTACTACTGACTTCACCTCGATTGTCTGGTCAACTCTAAAGTTTTCAGCTCTCCATACGTGCTTTCTGTGTCAGTGTGCACGAATCGAGCTTTTCCCTTTCTCTGCTGTGTACATCGACCGCGACCACGACGCACACTTGTATATTCAACCCCAACGCCGGAGCTTCCAATAAACTGCCTCCAACCAATCTAACGATTCCGTTCCGATAAACACGCATGAAATACCAAACCTGTTCGACCAGTTTTTTTTCACCACGAGCTCGGCTCTAAAGTTCTATTCACCTGAATTTCCCTTTTTATTATTTGTATTCCACCTTTCCCAGCTCTGTTACCCATACGCCTTCTTCTACACATTTCCCCTACGCCTACATACAACGGCAATGAGCCTCAAACAGCATGACCACGACCAACAGCTTGCAACATTCTACAGCACAGACGGAAAACTAGAATGAAACCCTGCCTGGACTTGTTTTTGCTTTGGTGAGACTGTCTCATGGCTAGCCGAGCTGAGCGGTTATGGTGGATGTGTTGAAAACATTGAGAAATAAACAAACAAAAACCAAAATAAATCTAACACATTCACGATTTGTGTGAAACAGCAACCATACTGTGGCATAAACAAACCTTCCATGAAACATGGTAGAGGGTCACGAAAACATCTATACCAATGCTATCTTACGCAACTATGGGGGTGTGTTTGGATAAACACTGTTGTACCGGTTGCATGAGGATTGGTGCACTTTCAAAACGGTGCGTCTAGATATAATTTTATTGCGATAAAACGTGAGCTTATTGTATGATGGTCTGCCAATGTGTCAAAATCGCGTATTTTTCAATTTAGAAAATCAATGTTGAGTTGAGATTTTAATATGCAGGGAAAATACGTATTGTTTGGTATGAGTAGATAACGACTAATGTTTGTTTTTATCTACCAATTAGTGATCTCTGATTAAGCTAGGCTTTCAAAGAATTAGGGACAGGCACAATTATATTTTTTACTGAGATGGGTCAAGTTGGTGCTGGATCTGTGGCCTTCGTCTGGCATGTAGTTGGTACGGATGTTCAGGACTGGCACCCGCGAGAATGTTGATTGTTTCACTCGACCAATTACTTTGGTTCATGGAAATAACGAATCACTTCCTCAGATCGGTGTGATATGTTCGAGTTGAATGCTCAGTGGTTAAAATGTGCATTCGGTTCGAGCAAATTGAGTCGTTTGGAGGATTGGTGGTCTCCGAGAGCAGATGTATATTTTCTTAGTGTACATCATAACAACTACCAATACCGACTAAAACAGAGATTTTCAAATTCTGTTATAAGATCGAGAAGAAATATAGCACAGTTGTAGTGAATATAGCATTCGCGTGTAAGGGCCAATACTGCTTGCATCTTTATCAAATTTATTAATAGTCGATTGATCCGCTTCAGACCTAGGAGACGAAAGAAAAAAATAGGAACAAGACAAAAGGCGGTTCCAATTCTAAATTTGTTTAGTATAGAAACAGACGACTAAAACGCGCTGGCATGAGAACATTTTCCAAAAGTAGACAAATTAGAGGACATCACACTTTTTGAGACACACATGTGTAAAATTTTGTCTTCCTCCTGAAGATCGGTGTTTAATTGACAGACAGTTCTTTCGATTTTGCAAAGTAGATGGCCCGATATCCACAAGGGCATAGACTGCAGTCGCCCAAAAAATCTAGTTTCGCTTAGTGTAAAATAGCGAATTCTTAAACTTTTCAGGAAAAAATGTTTAATCAGAATGCGTTGGAAATTTTAAATGCAAAGAAGGGTTCTGTCAATATTGCAAAATGGTAAATGCTGCTGCATTCAGGAGAGAGTGTTTAATAAAGTAAAAGCCAATCAATAGGCGGTTGAAAATTGACAATTTCTGACATTTCTAATGCACAAGAGATTCTTTGTATCAAAAAGATTTTTGTTTTACTTTTCATGAAAGTACTTTTAATGAGAATATAACCTATTACATGAAAAAACTGCAAAAAATAATAATTTTGATATTGTTGTCCCAGAATCGCACTTTTCTTCTTTCAAAAAATGTTACAACACCGAAAATCGGCTGAAAATGACAACGTAGCTGATTTTGTTGTTCCGAAGGTCCCAAAAAACCTTTTTGGCTTCAAAATTTTTCGTGTGCAACATTATTTTGTATCGCATTTGCTATACTAGCTCATTTTAAAAGTTCAAAAGTATTCTAACACCGTGTAATCTGCAAAATGTTCACAAACTCTAAATAGTTGAATCATTTCACCATTTTGACTATTGATTGTCAATAGACAATAACGTCTTTTAACGAACTGAATAAGCAAAAAATATTTAAAAAAAGCTGTTTTAATCCACCTAGCGGTGCAATTGTGCTTTTCTCATTTCTCTAAACTATGGTTGTTTATGTTCAACATAATTGTGGAAAAGTCCATTACATTCTTAGTACACTTTGCACTTATACACAATGGCTTGCCAGCCACGAACTTGATGAGCTACGTGTCGACGGTGACACTCTTGAAACAAAAAATATTATACTTCATCAGCCTAATCAGCATTAAATCAATGTTATCTGCTTGCTAACTCTTTTTGTCATGCAAGGGGGGTGTGTGAGGAGGGCGAAAGTCCCACGAACGAACCACTCCCCAGCTTAATTTGGTAGGATTTGTGATATAGGGGTGGTTTAAAGATGATGGGGTTGAAAGGGAGGGGTATGAGGGCTGGATGGGGTGGTGCTCTGATGGGTGATTTAAGGAAATTTTAAAGGGAGGGGAGTGAACGATAGAGTGGGGGGTAACCCCTCTCCGCATACAATCGACTACGCCCCTGTTAAAATCCAGAAACCTTATGCTAGTCAAAAAAATTAGGTTGGCGTTTTTCAGAGTGATTGCATAACCTTTCTATGTGAAAAAGGCAAAAATGTGCCAAAATCCAAAAAACTGAATTTTCGTCAAATTTTGTTTTCGAGTTTGCATCAATCTCGACGTTTCATGCACCTTAAAGACATTTAGCATCAAAAATAAAAATTCTATTTTTAATTTTCCTATAGTTTATATGGGAAATTTCTGTGTGGCCGCACTCTTAAATCCGTAATTCCGGAACCAGAATTCTGATCGATACAATATTTAATAGCAGACGATGGGAAGGTTGCACATTTCATTTGAGACTAAGTTTGGGCAAATCAGTTCAACCATCTCTTAGAAAAATGAGTGATATTTTTTGACACATACGCACATACATACACACACATACAGACTTTTTCCGATCTCGACGAACTGAGTCGAATGGGATATGACACTCGGCCCTCCGGGTCGGGATTAGGTTGACGTTTTTTCAGAATGATTGCATAACCTTTCTATATAAGAAAGGCAAAACTCCTTGAAAAATTAAAAAAAACTTCTATTGGCCCATTGGCGACCGCCTTGTGCATAGAAAATGTCCAACAGTGTTCATTATCAAATACCATAACCAAATGCCTGTTGATAAAAAAATCTTTTACAGATTTTTTTTTGCACAGTTTCTTTAAATCACAAGGATTTTTTTAAACGGTTTCTTAAAATAACACGGATTTTTTTTGCACGGTTTCTCTAAATAACACGGATTTATTTACACGTTTTGCCTTTCTCATATAAAGAAAGGCTATGCAATCACTGTAAAAATCGACTTTTTAACCGAGGCCCGGAGGGCCGAGTGTCATACACCATTCGATTCAGTTCGTCGAGATCGGCAAATGTCTGTGTGTGTATGTATGTGTGTGTATGTGTGTGTGTATGTGTGTGTGTGTCATTTAAACTCACACAATTTTCTCAGAGATGGCTGAACCGATTTTCGTAAACTTAGTTTCATCTGAAAGGTATAACGCTCCCATAAGCTGCTATTGAATTTTTAGTTGATCCGACTTCCGGTTCCGGAGTTACGGGTTGAAGAGTACGGTCACACAGCAAATTCCCATATAAACTGGTACCACCATGATGTTCAAATGATGTAAAACATACTAAAATAGATGTAACATTACTCTATTTTGCGGGTCTGGATCACTAATGATCAATCAAAGCAGCTTTGACCACATTGGCCACCTATGACGGTTCATGACGTCCCCGGGGAACCCGCCAAGTTCCTAAGCTAATATCACACCCATTCCCCAAACGAATTCTCTACCGATTTTTACAAACTTGATTTCAAATGAAAGATACAGTAATACCATTGACTGCTGCTGAATTTCATTCGGTTCTGACTCTTGCTTCCGGAGTTACAGGGTTGTTAGTAAGGATACACTGGAATTTCCCATATAAATCGGTACAATCGTAATACCTCAGAGGCTAAAAACTATTGAAATGGTCACCAAATTACTTCTAATCGCAGATCTAAATCACTGATTGGCAATCAAACATTCTTTGAATATATTGTCCACTATCGACGATTCCGGAAGTCCGGAGTTCCGGGCATATTCCACAATTAAAATCACATCGGTTCTTCGGTGATGACTGAACCGATTTTCTCAAACCAAGTCTCAAATGGAAGGCAAAATATGCAGTTGAGTATTGCGTCGCCGCCCCTCCCTCTCCTTGTCTTGCCCTTACACCTCCCTCCTTCATCACTCCCCTCCCCTTGGACCACCCTCACGCCCGCATTTCCTTCATCCACCCCGTATACCGAAATAAGATGAAGGATTTCTGACGCATCCTCCACTCCCACTCTACTAACCCCCCATTCCCTCCACTTTCAAACCCATTCCACCAACATTTCAAAATATAATCACTTGAAGATAACATCGAACTCATGCTGATTAAGCTAATTAAATGTTATTCTTTTGCTTTTCTCATATAGAAAGGTTATGCAATTGCTCCAAAAACCGACTTTCTAACCGAGGCCCGGAGGGCCAAGTCTCATATAACATTCGACTCAGTTCGCCGAGATCGCAAAATATCTGTGTGTATGTATGTGTGTATGTATGTGTGTATGTATGTGTGTGTATGTATGTATGTATGTATGTATGTGTGTATGTGCGGATTTGTTAACAAAATGTCCACATCGGTTTCTCGGAGATGGCTGAACCGATTTTTACAAACTAAGATTCAAATGAAAGGTATAATATTCCCATAGGTTACTATTGAATTTCATTTTCAACTGACATCTTGTTACGAGTTGAAGAGTATGGTTACAAAACAAAATTTGTTGATTTGTCCTCATCGGTTTCTCGGAATTTTCTGGTTCCTGAATTACAGGGTGATACGTACGATCACGCAGCAAATCCCGATTCTATCGAATTCTGCGATGAATGTAAAAATGTGAAATTTTTTCCAAAATTTAAACACAACTGTTGAATTTGTAGATCTAGGTCACCAACAGTCATTCAAAGTCTCTTTGGCCACACTGGCCACCATCGACGGATCCGGAAGCATCCAAATTCAGAATAACGGTTATATTGGTTTCTCGAAAATGGCTGCACCGATTTGATCAACTTAGTCTCAAATGAAAGGTGTTGCGTCCCCGGAAACTGATATTAAATTCCATCTCCATCCGACTTCCGGCTCTGGAGTTACGGGTTGTGGAGTGCGATCACATAGAAAACTCCGATTCAAACCGATACCGCGATGAATGCAAAAAGGTGCTCTTATATATACTTACCAAGTGTAATAAGAATTAAAGACATTTCCATAATGTTAAATTGTACGAACCAGCGATTAAATTATAGTTTGGAGAAATGAGAAAGGCACAATTGCACCTATAGGTGGATTAAAACAGGTTTTTTCGAAATAACACGGATTTTTTCACACGGTATTTTTTGCACGGGGCTCACCCCTCGTACAAAAAAGATGGGTGGGTAAGGTCTGCGACATAACCGATGAGATATTGGTTAGAATAAATATGGTTAAAATTTGAAAATCTTTTTCCTTCACCAACTATTTTCCTTCTGTTTCAATCTGCAACAATCTTTGAAAACATTGTTGGAATGTTGGTTGAAAGCTGGCCACTAAATTAGTAGCAAAAAGGAATGAAAAGGCACATGGCAAGAAAACGAACGAGTGATAGTACATAGCGTGTTAGTATAGTGCGTATTCCTGCGAATCGTTTTTTTTCACCATTTACATTTGACTGTCGTATTGGCAGCCAACATCAGCAGCAGTAACGAAGAATTATTCGCGCCATGGTGAAAACGATTTCAATTCTTTATGCGAGAAAAATAGTAGCCTGCTTTTCCTTCGCCTTTCATTCTTTACCGCAACAGATGAGCGCATGTTGCCAGTACGGGTATAACACACGAATGATGCCGCACACGCATACAACCCCTGGTTTTGCACTCGGTTCAATTTACGTTCGAAGCCAAAGCGGCTGGCGAAAGGTACAAACCTTACATTGAGAATAATTTTAATCATGATCATGATTTACAAAATAAAGCAGATATTGATACGGCATTACAAAATTTAAGTGATTCTAGTGATGCTAGAAATTTATCAGTACCAACAACACAGAAAAAAATTAATATTCCTATTGATGCTGTAAGTTTATTCAATCTGATACATGTAATTTTCCTTGAAGATGTTCGCAATACCGTCCGCATTTTTCGAACAAAATAGTGCAAAAACTATATATTTCGATTCAGGCTAAAACATAACCTGTTTTTCCGAGATTATGAAACGGTACCTCATATTGATAAGTTAGTCGTTAGTTATGACAAAAATGTTAAAAAAGCTAGTTTAAAGTAATACTTCACAACAAGAGGATAAAATATCGTGCAAGATCTAGGCGAAATGTTACCGTTAATGAAGCAGAATCACTTTCACAAGCAAAGAAACACACAAACGGACGCTGGATTCGCTCTTTTGGAAGCAGACTAAACTTTTCTGCCACATTCACTCTGATAAAACTCCTCACAAAGAAATTCAAGCAATTATGTTGGTCTCCTGGTGCCACAATTTAAGTTCTTTAAGGGGGGTAAGGGTATTAGCGTGAAAAAACACTTTTTTGTGATTTTTTTAGAACTTTGCGTGAAGCGAATTGATCAAAACTTTTGTAATTTATAGTATAACATTTCAATGACATGTAAAAATATCGATAAACAACTCGGTGACGAATCTTTTTGTAGAACATCTCTGGAAAATCACGATTTGCGGTGTTACTTGCCATTCCAAAACTAGTTAACCGAATTCTTTCAAACTTTGCATACATATTAGAGTGGCTCGTGGTTGTAAAGGAAAATTTCAAAATGATTTAAAGGAAAATTATATTTAAAAAAACCGACTTTGTTGTTATACTCTGAAGGTGCCCACAATATTTTACCTATAGCCCACTTATGTGACGTACAAACACTATTATTCATACACGACAATCTACATAACTCCATCGCGCAGCATAGTATACATTTTACAACTTTAACACATTCTCGTTCAACACGCCGAAATAGTAACTTGCCACGCATTCGAGTAGTCACAAACCTTGGCCAAAAGCGGATTCTTTTTATTGGTCCTACCAAATGCACTTCCACTTGACATGCAGAGAATCCACAATCGTACCATCTTCAAGGCTAGATTGAAACAGTACTTTAAACATAGGCTTAACGAAATATTTATTTAATGGTATTGTTTTGTAATTTAATGTAAACATCCGTCAGCGGTATTTAACTTAACTTTAATTTAATTTATAATGTGGATCCCTTAACAGGAAATCTATTTCCACTGGGATTCCACCTTAGATTATCTTATTTTAATTGCACATCAGATAGATATAAATGTCTGTCTCAGCTCAGTTTGTTTCGTTTTGTTTGTTTTTGTTGCCATTGTTCATGGGCTGAGACATGTTGCTTCCACTACTAGGGGGCTCTTGTATGAGTTCTTTGGTGTGGGGGAGTGTGGTGGGCAATTATAAACTAGCGGGCACAGCACTTTTTGAGTTCCTTTTGTGTTCCCAAATGCCTGTGCAAAATTTGGTAGCGGTTTATTGCTTCCTGGGTTTGCGCATTACGTTCAAAGTTTGCATGGGATTTTATATTCTGCCGGTGCACCACCGACCGACATTGACATTAAAAACTTAAATAAATGAGAATATATTCATCGCAGAGACTTGGTATCTTTGATTCAATTGTTCAAAATGAATTGCTGAACAACAAAGACGTAGTCAGAATATGGAATGAAGGGGGGGGGGGGGTACTCCACAGTGTCTTTTTTATATTGTTTTTAATAATACAAAAAATTATTACGTTCTTGTAAATGTCAACGACTGAACTTTCTTAATATTTTGATAGACCCAAATATGAATCATACTACAATGTAGGAAATAACATTTACAATATTTAGGATTTACACCTACAAATTTATGTGTTGTTTTTGCTTGAGGCAAAAACTAACTCTGGTCTGGAAATCGCCTTGGGTTCTAACCTGAAGTATATTTCTGGTTCGCCAACACCACCTCTGTTTTGCGTGAACCTAACTAAATTTCATAACGAAAAACGCTTGTTTGAAGTAACTATCCTGGTTTCCTTTCTAGATTCTCAAACGAAAACGTCAATAGAAACAATTCCGAGACTTCAAGGAATGAACTGCATTCGCAGAGCAAATGATGTATTGTTTCACTTTCCGATTCGCAGATACGGCATGTATCGTTTGTAAGTTTATTAATCTTCATAAAATGATATTTACTCGGACAGGGTCCGGTAAGTAGTCCTGTCATGATGCATAGTTCTTTTTCATTTAATCTAATCAACTCCAGGCGACTCGGTTACGAAGCTTTTTGTAGAACGTCTCTGGAAAAACACGATTTGCGGTGTTAAGTGCCGTTCAAAAACTATTTAACCGATTTATTACTAAATTTGCATACGTATTCTATGTATAAAATACCTAATTTCTGCGTTGAGTGTTCGAGATAATATTTCAATTAAGGAGGTTTTTACATTTCTTGCAAAAGAAATGTATAGGATTCGCTCAAACTTTGAAAACTTTTTCCGAGGCCCGGAGAGCCGAGTCACATATACCAATCGACTCAGCTCGACAGATTGGGACAATGTATGTTTATGTGTGTGTAGGTATGTATGTATGCGCACTAATGTCATGTAATTATCTCAAAAATGGCTAAACCGATCTAACAAAAGTTATTTCAAATAAAAGGCCTAATGCTACGTTCACACTACGAGTTAAAACGTGTTTTAACGCTATCTTGATGACATTTTTCTTGTTGCTAATTATTAAAACGTGTTTTAACTCTGTAGTGTGAACGTAGTATAAGATGATCATTTGATACTATTATTTTTGTTTTCCGATATGTTGTTTACTTTTTGGAATATGTATGATTTTATCAAAACACAACTGGTCTTAAGCAAATAACTTTCGAACAAAGCAATCTAGTCATACTACGCGCACGTAATTAAAAAGCTTGTAAAAATACATTTCGAACAAGCTATAGATTGCCAAATCCGTTCACGGGCGGCGGAGATATTAAGCATTTTGTATTTGTATTCCTCGCTTACTAATTTTCACTAACTAAAAATGAGACCGTTACATACAGAGTATTGCTTTTCGTGTTGTTTTAGAGACAAAATCAAACCGATTTTGAATATCCGAATATGAAAACACATCAGCGTGATTCAACGAATTCGATTCCGAATTTTTTGTGAATTTACTTAATAACTAATTAACTATTTCTCAAATATTAACACGCAAGTTCACTTCAAAGCCAAAACAATATTCACTTCAAAGTGAAAAATTGTCCAGAGTTGATGTACTTACCTGTTGGATTAAGCATTGCGTTCAGTCGTGAGATAGACGTTTAGTGGTATATGAGTACACAGATCACCAAGTAATCCACCTAGTAGTAAGAAACAAGATTTCTAATAAAATTCATATTCATATTATACTCGTAGCATCACCGGGAGCAATTGTATTGTAATAACCAAATTCTACTGAAAATTTGTCGTCTTTTGCCAGATTTATGTTATACTAATCATGGTGTTAAAATTATAATAAAATTGTAAGGAATCAAAATTTCACCTCATGTACAAAAATAACTCAACGTGTTCGTGGCAACGGTCACAACTCACATCTATCCTGCTACAGTGATGACCTGTTTTTGTCAGCCCCTTGGTGAATTTTAGACTGATAAAACAGGGACATTGACAAAATCGGGATATATATTTTTCTTTCTATTTAACAAACCGAAGCTTTTGAAATATTCTTCTTTAGTCCCTACAGATAACCTCACAACCTTTCCTGATTGTTGAGCTTAAGTTTCCCTTAAGGGGGTCTTACAGTGCAAAATATAACAAAAATATTTTTTTTTGCATATTTCGGATCTCTATGATAAGAGAATTATGTTCAAGAAAGGATATACTCGAATTCAACTTGGTTCGTCTGCTAGAGCCCATCAAACTACCAACTATCAATTTTCATATGAGGCTGTTAAAATCGGGTCAAAAAGCTCGGGGGTAGATAAAATCGGGCACTGATAACATCGTGTCTTCACTGTATTTCCAAATTCATTTCTACGATGGCTTATAAGATCTCCAACTAATCTGAAATATTTGTTAATGTTCAAGCTAATTTAATGTTACGATGTACTTGTGCAGGTTTAAGAAGACAAACCATCCGTTTCCCTATAAATAGTATTCCATTATAGAGTAGAACAGAGCCACTTGCGGAAACAAACTTGATATTACATTTTACTTGTAAAAGAAAATATTTGTAGTTCTGACCAAATTTGCAAAATATATGCATTATGAAAAAATTATAACTAATTTATGTTCAAACCCTG
This sequence comes from Topomyia yanbarensis, assembly GCF_030247195.1. Classification (NCBI taxonomy): domain Eukaryota; kingdom Metazoa; phylum Arthropoda; class Insecta; order Diptera; family Culicidae; genus Topomyia; species Topomyia yanbarensis. The sequence continues at coordinate 155,985,474 of NC_080672.1, forward strand.
CTTTCCTCTAAAGATGAGGCGCTATTCCTTCGAAACGTTGCCGTATGCATTTGACCAAAAACCGAAAACTGCATCAACTCCAATTTAATTCAATTCTATACTGAGCGTTTGTATATACTATAATTAATGAAATCTTTAGATATTTCAAACTGAATAATATGGTTGTGCAATTTTTAAACTTATCGTATCCCTACTGAATTTTGAAAGAAACCTATGTTCAAATATGTCATTTGAAAATTAAGAATACCTGTTTTGGGATGATATTATTGAAAATGAATATTCATTGTATTGGAATGCACTTTTATGAAAAATATCGGATCAAATTCCAAAAATGTGCACAAATTAGATCCGGGAAAAATGACACCCAAAGACTCCCTGAACTCTCGATGGAGGATGCAAATATAATGCTATAGCGAAGGTTACAGTTGCCCAAATTTGCCTTGTGCTGAGAACGTTTCAATTGAATTAGTAGAGCTGCATTGGATAATTCAGTAGACGTTTCGTTTGCGTGCTCCGCATTCTACACGTAAATTAGCGAGGATTATAATCAGAGTTTATGCATTGGACAAATAGGTGATCTCACTGAATTTTTGCCATACATGTTACTGTGTAGCTACAACTGATATTGAGTTGATCCCCAATATACATTTCTCATTATCAATGGGACCAAAACATATTTATTTACGAAAAAATATGATTTGTAATTTCAAGAATGTTCGTCTCTCAAAAGCAATCCAGGGACACTTTCAATTGCCACTTTCTTTTCGATTAATTTAAATACTTATTCTGGTAGTATGAACCATTCCTTTGTAATGATATTGTTTCGTATAGGACTCATAAACCCATATCTCCAAAACAAGAATTCCGGAACGAAGCAATTCACAAGTGATAAGGATAGGCTGAAAAAGATTGCATTGTAATCGACACCCGAAGTGTGAATAAAAATATGATTTTTGGCATTTAATTCGATCTATCGAACTTTGAACAGCTATAACTTGTTTTAGAGACATTCTAATACCACACATCCTTCTGCAAAGTTGTTTAGCATTTCCAGGACTACAATTCTATCTGATTGTCAGCATTCTGCAGGAAAAATTATACTGTGTAGAATTGGAAATGCAAAAAAGTAGGTTTTCCCATACTAATTTCCATACAAGTTTCAAACGCAATACGCTACGACGGGTCAAAACTAATCGACCCCAAATTTGCAGTTATTTGGGACTCCAAATGGAACCAAAAAAGTGCTGTGCTCGGTTGATGTGGTTATGATTACGTTTTTCCATATAGCAATGCCCCACCCTAGTAAGTACATATGTGTGTGTATGTGCGGATTTAAAACGTCCACATCGGTTTCTTGGAATTTTCCGAACCGCTTTTGACAAACTTGATTATAAATGAAAGGTACAACGTTTCCATCTGCTGCTATTGAATTTTGTTTGGATCCGAGTTCTGGTTCCTGAATTGCAGGCTGATGAGTATGATCACGCATCAAATTCTGATTTTAACGAATACTTCTATGAACGTAAACGGTGAAAATGTTTCCAAAATGTGACCACAACTGCTTGGATTTGTACGTCCAAGTCAATAACAGGCATTCAGAGTCTCTTTGGCCACATTGGGCACCATCGACGGGTCTGGAAGCGCCGACAGAAGGATTCAAATTCAGGATAACGGTGAAATCGGTTTCTCGGAGATTGCGGAAATAGCGATTTGATCAACTTAGTCTCAAATGAAAGGTGTTGCGTCCACGGAAGCTGATATTAAATTTCCTCTCGATCTGACTTCCGGCTCAGGAGTTACGGGTTGTCGAGTGCGGTCACATAGAAAATTCCGATTGAAAATAGATACTGCGATGAATTCAAAAAGATAAAAGTGTATGTTTGGTAACCTTTCTAATCTCACTGGCTGGCAGCGGTACTATGAATTTTTTTTGCATATGGTCTGGCTTCCCCATGCCAACAACTTGATTTCAGGATGTAGAAGGTGTTGACTCTGCTGATTTTCCAATGTCCCATTTCAGAATGACAAAGACCTATCGGTACATTCCGAGGTCATTTTCCCGTCGGCAAGCCCTGCTCAACTATAATACGAGTACCAAATTAATACCAGTACCATTATTAAACTTTCAATTCCTTGCCACGAATAAGTGCGTATGGAATTGATGCGTACCTAGTGTGTCATGAAATTTAAACTAATTGCTATCAAAATTTGCCTTTAACCTTATACCTAGCGTCATTTACATTTGAGTGGATTATATATAAGACCAGGATAACATTTCTTATAACAATTGAGAAAAAAGTATTGAAAAAAGATGTTATCATGACATGTAGAACAGATCATACTGAACTGACCACCCCCCCCCCCTCGCCTCCTTTTGAATTATCTTTTGGTCATTTGATAGCAGCACGTCAAACAGCGAAACATAGTTGTACCTGCACGTTATGATCACGAAGGTGTATGTTACTGTTTTCGTAGTTTCTACATGCAAAACAGCACAGTTCACATACATATTGTAACAACAAAGCAACATTCGTTGGGGAATTTGTCTATAGCAGCGGTACGACACGTCACACCCCCGCCAGTGCAACGATATTAGCTGTATAGCTAACGCGCCAATCTAGACATAAAGAATGGCATATCAAGTGAAATGCATGCGGCAGCTGACGTGGATTTGAATTACATGCTCCAGGAAGTAAAAAGTGAAAATTATAAGCTCAACTCAAGAGGCACAATTTAATTTTGCAAACAAAGTGCTATAAAATTCAATTTAAGCCCTAACAGACCAGAGTCGCTCCCTGTCTGTGTAGCTGAGCTGACTAATGGGTTTTAGCAAACATTACGCTGACTGTGCAGTAGACTGTACAGTGAATGGAGAAACTAGACAATGTCGATAATGACATGACGACAGTCGTCGTCGACGTTGTCCTCACAATCTGCATTGCATAAAGGAAGACGTATTAATATCGGCAATATAGTAAAAATCCCTGAATCCAACGTTTGAATATCGCTGACCAGTAGCTGCGCTAGACTTTTTGCCACCCTTTTATATATTTTTGATTAATCTCATTAATGCAGTTTTCCGCTATATATATGTTGATGATAATTGTTACAAAATAGTCAACAACGAGAAGGATTACTTTGAACTTTATCTAGTTTTTTGCACCGTATATATTTTTTTTATAAAAACTAATTTAAAAAGCGAGATTTGCTCGAAATATTGCTTGATTCTTTGAAACTTGTTAGTTTCGCACAGTGGTCATAAACTTAAAAACCTGTTTTAATCCATCTAACGGTGCAATTGTGCCTTTCTCAATCATGAACACTAGGATTTCATCTTTGTTTATATTCATTGTAAACTTTCAAATGTATAAATTATATTTTTAATATACATGAACAGACAACTATATAAAAGAAAAGAAATCAATATTCGAGTTCTAAAACTTCGTAAAAGAAATAGGGCCAAATTGAAAACTTGAACCATCAGAACCAGTAATCGGCGGTTTTAGATTTAGTTAGGTCGACCGGATCAGCTGCTGGGAGAGGAAGGGTAATGTTCGCACCATGTGTAGGAAGGATACTTTATGCCCAAATGGTCTTAACATCAAAAATCGTTAGCGAAAATTTTTCGAAGCCGCCACGACAATATTGAATTGAAAAACCTGTTTCAATCCACCTAGTGGTGCGATTGTATTTTTTTATTTATCCAAACTATGAATCATTAGCTGGTTATATTCAATATAATTGTGAAAATGTCTACTACATTTAAAGTGTGTCAGCGTCAACTTCCGTGGTAGTCGACGCTGACACACTTTAAACAAAAAAATGTAATATTTTATTAGCTTAATCAACAAAAGTTCAATGTTATTTTTATGCGAACATATTTTGAAATGGTCTGGGAATGGATTTGGAAAGGGAGGGGGTGGAGGGTTAGCAAAGTGAGAATGGAGGATGCGTCAGAAATCTTTCATCTTTTTTCGGTATACGGGGTGGATGAAGGGAATGCGGGTGTGAGGGTTGTATAAGGAGGGGGGGTGTAGGTTATGAAGGATGGGGGTGTAAGGGCAAAGGGGGATGGCGACGCAAGGCTCAACTGCATATTTGGCCTTCCATTTGAGCCTTGGTTTGATAAAATCGGTTCAGTCATCACCGCTGTGACTTTAATGGGGAATATTCCCGGAATCCGGGATATCCGGAATCGTCGACTGTGGACAATATATTCAAAGAAAGTTTAATTGGCAATCAGTGATCTAAACCTGCGGATCGAAGTAATTTGGTGACCATTTCAATAGGTTTTTAGCCTATGAGGTATTACAATTGTAACGGTTTATGTGAGAAATTCTAATGTGACCTTACTAACCACCCTGTAACTCCGGAACCAAAAGACGCATGAAATTCAACAGCATTGGGATTACTTTTCGGGTTTGTTTATTTACCATGTATATTTTGTACTGCATAATTTCGATGGTCTATATGTGTGTTAAAATTGTTGGAATGGACTCAGTAGACTGCACCTCATGTTATGGGAACTTTTGATGAATTGACCCCGTACCCGCAGGGCCGTGAGTGACCATTCTGAGGTCAAATCGTCATATAATCTAGTAACTATAACCTTCTGAGACAATTACAAGAATTTTGAAACCTGCAGAATTTTATTAGAATTTACAATTTTTTTATTTCGATTATAGAGGTTTTAACCTTAAGGTCATTCGCCTCTTCGGGTTAGAAAAATCTATGTGCGGGGTCGGGACTCGAACCCAGGTGCGCTGCGTACAAGGCAATCGATTTACCAACTACGCTACACCCACACCCTTATTTACAAATTGTTTCCCAGTATTGGAATATCCCTCCGGAAATCCGGATTAGTGGGAACCAGATGCATCCGTTGATTTCCTGAATTCAAAACATATAAGTGTTCTAAATCGGTTAAAAATTGCCACAGTTATGGACTCAACGGTTAATCTGTGGGCTATCGTCGCCTTCTGTAGCAAAATGAGAAGCTTCCGACCAGATAGAAAGTTAGTGCAGGTCTAACAAGCCACCCGGAAACACAGTGTACAGATCGTCTCAATTAAGTCATGCGAAGAAAAAAAAAGACTGTTATTGGAACTGTAAGTCGCTTGGTTTTCAGGGGATTGACCCAATTCTGCAGGACGAGTTGCAAACTTGCAACTTCGGGGTCGTAGTATTACAGAAGCTTTACTTAGCGGGACAGAAGGCGTGAAAAAGTGTCCATCGAGCAGCCACATTCTACCAGATCAGTGGCACAACGAACGAGCTAGGCTTCATAGTGCTGGACAAGATTCGTCCACGCTTGATCAAGTAACAACGAGAGAATGTGTGTATTGAGAATCAAAACCCCTTTTCTTCAACTACCGTATCATCAACGTTTACTGCCCACACAAAGCTAGACCAGCAAATGAGGAAGATGCATTTTAAGAGTAGCTGGAGCATTTCTATGACAGCTGCTCACGATGGGATGTTAAGCTGATTTACGGCGACATGAACGCACAGATAGGTCAGCAGGCAACAGTGGGTACAAACCGGCGATCGAACCGGAGAGTTAGCACTCTGTTACGAACGACAACGCCCAACGATGCGTGATCTTCACAACCTTCCGTGAAATTTTAGTACAACAGTCATCGAGCATGGACGCCGAGGTTCAACATCAAGCAGCTACAATCGTGCTGCGGAAATATGGAGACAGCACTACCAACAGAAGAATAGGTTGGTGTGACTACTCTTGAGTATGGCTAGATCGATTTAAGAAGCACCATAGGTAGCACAACTGAGTTGAAGAAAAGAATGCTACAGATGCGAGAATGCTGCCTTACGAGGGTGAACTATAAACGATGCAGACAAGCGCAGATCAGAAAAAAGTGGTATGATATGATAACGAGGCGATGGAGCTAGACAACGACTTTTAGAGACCGTCAATCGCTCTCGCAAAGGCTACGGTATGCCACATTTAAATCTCTTGTTTCGGTTAAAAAAATCTTTTTACCCTGTATTGATTAAAACCGAAAAAAATCTGTGCTGAATTTCCAAAAAATCTGTGAAAAATCACAATATTTCGCGAAGTCTGTGGAAATCTGTGAAATAATAATCAAAATGCCAAAAATATTTCATCTGTGAAAAAGAATCAGTGATCAATAATTATGAAAACAAAATGTGGCATTACACAAAAATCTATGAATATCGTAACCTTAATGTGCCACACGTCGATATGTTTGAAATGATTCATAGGTGGAAGCTAGTGGCAGATAACTCTAAAAATGTATAACAAATTGGCATCAAATTAATCAAAATGCATTTGTAATTTCAATTTCTGCATCAACTTTGCATAGCATCGCAGAATATTTTGCTTAACAAACGTCTACACCTGTTCACTTTGTTCGACGTTTTGTTGAATTTAGGGCTAATTTTTTGTAGAGCTTTAATGTCTTACACGCAACGCAAAATACATTATCAATTTCTATTTTAATGGAAAGCAATGCAATTCATTTCGCTGATTTTTAAGCAATGCATCACAATTGATCTGCCCCTAGAAGATCTTGGAAATTTACTTCATTGATAATCCCAAAACGTTGATCCAATTCAGTTGGGACCAAACAATCAGAGAAACAGCACAGTTAACGTGGATGTATAAATCGTCTCTCCATCAATAGATTACAGTGTGAAATGTGAAAATCACTTAAAAACTGTGTTACGTATCATCAGTATTAAGCATCTGACGACCAAGAGTTGTCATGGAGCAGTTGTCTCAATCGGTTTTGAAGGGAGGGCAGAACTTACACCTTCCTATGTACAAGTGTAAGACTTTATTAGCAAATCGGTATCTGCTTACCACTTAAAAAACACCCTTTGCTACTTCTCTGTAAAGTTAGCAGCTAATGGAGCAACAATACCATCAACATACCTGTATTTACGAGCAGCGTGGAACATCATCCGGAATCTACCCCAGCAGCTAACGTTAAACAGGTCTTCTATCAGCATTGATACACATTTATTAGTTGCTTTAAAGACGCCGAATGCAAGAAAACCTAACGATTACATGGCCTAGAGTATGGAAAAACATAGACTCTTAACAATTGATCCCTTCATTATTCCTCTTCGTCAACAACAAAATACCCCATGCGAAACTTTTCCACAATAGGACGACTGCCAAATCCAAATTATGATGTTTGTTGAAACGTTGTAAAAACTTTAGATCAGAGATTTCACCTCTCGACACCTGTATAACATTCCTGAACTAAAATTTGGGAGCCATTTTAGGATCAAGAATAAACTTCAATCAATTAGCGATCCCAGATGGTATTTGTGATAACAAGAGGACGAAGTTTCTAAAATTATTTAGTTCTTACATAAATTTTATATTATATGCTTATGATATGACAGTGGGTCAAGTTTTCTTTAAATTATAACTCACCGTAATTATATAGCACCTATGTAAATAAAGTTTCCAAATAAATGGATTTACAATAAAAAAAAGAAGTGCAAGAAATTGTATTTAATCGAACCGACCGACAGTTGTCTAATCCAACTTCCAATTATACTTGGAAGTAGCGAAACATCTTTCAATATGCAACTTCTGGTAATTCTAGAGCGTTTATTAATCGATACAGGTTCCGGCCAGGCCCAAACGTAGATCGCGGAAGGAAAGGGAAGAAATGTTAGTCCGATACTCGCTTTTGCTAGAGGCCGTATAAGTTGAAACATTTAACAGTAGAAACATTTAACAGAAGTTACCACATTTTTATCACTTAGAGATTAGCGGGAAATGACTGTGTTCACAGCTCCCCATGGCTCACAACTCCCCACCGTCCCCTACTGCGCACTCCACAAGTATCACGGGAGGAGGATATTTGTTAGTAAGTATAGGGGTGAGATTCTGCATGTTCTAGTTATTTTCCATCAGCCTATTTCCGCTACAAAGCCAAAAACCGACACCATAGAGATGATTCCACTATTAGGACTAGATATCGACCCATCAACTCATGGCCAGGAACCAACGGCTTTATTTCCCTTCCAAAGGAAGACGCGACCACAGATTTTTTCACCTCAGAAAAATCTCGACGATTTCGGCTGGGATTGAACTCAGACCAACAGGGATGGATGGCGGTCACGCTCACCACTCAACCACCGACGCCGTCCCTAATGTATATTTAGTTCAGTTTTTGATTAAAAAAGTTCAATTTCTGGAGATTTTTACTGAAAATACTTAGTGCGAAAAACTGATAGAAATAGGAACGTGTTGGTCCCGCCACGATCTACACATGTTCATTTTATTTCCGAAAGTGTGCGCTGAGAGCTTTCTTATTAAGCGGGCGACCTTTAGTTTTACTAAAATCGTAAATGGGTGTGTTGACTATAACCGTAAATCAGTTTGTTCGCCATATACATCTGTGGTCGCGTCTTCCTTTGGAAGGGAAATTAAGCTGTTGGCTCCCGGTCCATGAGTAGATAGGTCGATATCTAGTCCAAATAGTGGAATCACCTCTATGGTGTCGGTTTTACATTTCTTATAAAAGAAATGTTTAGAATTCGCTCAAACTTTGAAGATTTTTTCCGAGGCCCGGAGGGCCGAGTCTTATATACCAATCGACTCAGCTCGACGATTTGGGACAATGCCTGTGTGTGTGTGTGTGTAACGGACAAATTCTCATTCGTGTTTCTCAGCAATGGCTGAACCGATCTTATCCAAACCAATTTTAAATGAAAGAACTAAAAAACAGTATGAACGCTATTAATTTGTTTTTGATTCTGATGTTTAGTTTTTAAGATATGAATGTTTGAATGCGTAAAAATGGCGCTTTTTGGAGTTTTTTTGAATTATCTGCCGAAATTGACAATATAGATTAACAATGGTTTTAGACAGCTTTAACGAATAACGAAAGATTTTTATCATTTCCCAGTGTCAGAAATATGACCAAAAACATGTAATCTATTACTAACGCCAAAACGGCTTATTTTAGGTCAATAGTATCTTCGGAGAATTTAATGGAGGCAATATGCCCTTTCTTTTGGTATTGTGCTTTTGCTGATTAATCCCCCTATGAGTGAGATATTTTCACAAATTTTCTTGGAAGTGATTATATCGAAATGATACCATCAGCAAATTTGTAGCTCTTACTTTTGCGAATAACTTTACTGAAGACTTCAAATATCTATTTTGAATACTTTAAAAGTTATGGCTTGTTGTTTGTGGATTACTCTTTGTCGCCTATTTATTGTTCAATATTTATTTATTTATTTATTTTCGTCAAGCATATGTAGACTACATAGAATGGTTTTACAATATTTACTTATATACTAAACATTATTTCTACGGTTTAGTTCAGATTTGATTTGTTTTCTAGACATGGAAAGGTCAATTATTACACAATTTTCATTATAATGACGCATCATTCTATTGATGGGGCTATTTTTAGCATAGTTTGTCCTAAAAGATTGTTCTTGGAATAAATTACGAGTTCTTAGTTGTCGGCTAGGTACATAAAATTTTATTTGCGAAAGTAATGATGCGGATTGTACACGTTGAGAAATAATGTCGTTGATAAAGTAAAGCATGGCAAATTCGCGGCGTTCTTTGAGTGTTTGTATATTAATGAGCATGCAACGTGCTTTATACGATGGAAGAGGAAACGTCGTCCAGTTTAGTTTACGAAGCGCGTACAAAATAAATTGTTTTTGGACTGATTCGATGCGTTCTTCGTACAGGATAGTGTATGGGTTCCATACTATGCTGCAATATTCCAAAATTGGCCTGACATATGTATTGTATAATGATTTTATTGTGTAAGGGTCTTCAAAATTGTAGGTGAAACGTTTAATAAAGCCCAGCATACTATTTGCTTTATTTATTATTGTATTGTAATGTTCAACAAATGTGAGCTTGGAGTCTAAGATTACGCCTAAATCTCGTACAATTTTGGATTTTTCTACAAGTTGGTTGCCTAAGTGTATGTCTATGGGAACATTTGAAATTTTTCTGCTGAAGGTTATTGAGTTGCATTTCTTTACATTAAGTTGGAGTAGACTTTTGCTACACCACATGTGGAATATATTTATTTCGTTTTGGAATATTTCAGTGTCTTTGACATTTCTTATTTCCATGAAAAGTTTCATGTCATCTGCATATATAAGCACTTCAAGATGTTTGAGTATAAAGGTAATGTCATTAACGTACAAAATAAAAAGAAGAGGGCCTAAGTGGGAACCCTGGGGTACGCCAGAGGTGACAGAAATTGGTTCCGAGAGTATATTCTGAAAGCGAACTGTTTGTTGACGTTTCGTTAAATATGATTCGAGCCATTTCAATAGTTTATTTTCTATGCCATATGTTTGCAGTTTGAAGAGTAATAAAGGTATGTCAATACGGTCGAATGCTTTACTAAAGTCTGTGTAGAGTGTTTCCACATGGTTGCCATTGTCCATTGCATTTACAGTAAATGTTACAAATTCTAAAAGGTTTGATGTTGTTGAGCGGCCTTTATAAAAGCCATGCTGCTTGCTTGTTATTTGATTTTTGATTTGCTGAAATATTTTGTCATTTACTAGTTTTTCGAATGTAGTAATAATCCATTGAAATAAGCCAAACATTATTTCGATAAATCGAATTTTGTATTTCATTTTTCTGTCTACAACCGCTAGAAATAATCACCGAACACTTCCAAGTTGCCTGGAAGGAACTTGATAACTTATCAGTGCAAAAATGTTCATTTGTGCGAACCTTCTGACTGCAATTTTTCTAACTTATGACCATCGGATCGATCTGAAACCTTTCGGAAAATGAAAAGCGAAATAAATAACTCCAAGCAACGGCCTAGCCAAGAGAAGGTTTTGGGGTTTAACACCATACAAACCAACCCCCCCCCTACACCCAAAAAAACATTGAATTGAAGTTGAAAATTTATTGATGCAGACTGATTTAATTCAATATTACAATAACATTATCTGATCCGTAGATTGATAACCTGTGGTTGTAAACATCATGAGGACTTTTGATAAATTGTCGGAATGGGGTCCTGATATATAACTGATCTATTGGTCTTGATTTCACAGTTGTCTAATAGCATCAATATCAAATTCCTGCCTGAAAACATTCCAATAGAAAATTCCAGAGTTCTGTAATCAATCATAATCCTCAGATTTATTTTCAAATTTTCAGCTTTTTTCCTACACAATATTACGAAAGCTTATTAAACAATTTTTCCTAATAAGTTTGTGAAAATTATAAACTATTTGAAATTTTTTAATAGTGTTATTTTTTATTTAACCGTGATTTTTTAATAAATAGTGACCATCGCTGCACAACGTAGTCTATTTTTCATGGCTTGCGGTGAGCACGATCTCTCGAATTGCTGATCTGAAAATTATGGAATAGAAATTAATTTTTAGTATTCTTTACAGGGCTGGTGCCCTAAGATGATTTCGCTAGATTTTCAGAGCACTGTGCACTAGGGCATTGCAAAAAAAAATTTTTTTTTGAATTCTCAAAGGCCCCCCTCTCATATTGTGACAAATGTCAAAGTAAGCTCAGATGCCAAATTTCACATCATTTGGACAATTTTAGACCCCCGCCCACTTCGCTTGAAATTTTTTGAAATTGGTACTATGGGAAAATATGGAGGAAAAATACATTAAATGCTATAACTTTTGAAGTAGCAATCAGAAAATTACAATTTATACCTCTTTTGGAAGGAAATAATCTTAGTATTAGAATAAAGATATATTTGTTTGTAGAAAAATACGGGAAAGTGGGGTACTGGGTCATTTTGGCCTCAAAATCCCCTATTTTTAATGACTTTTCTGCTCCGTGAAGCAAATCTTACATATTTTGTAGTTTTTCTAATGTGAAAAAATCTCAGAAATCGAACGGAACCCTTTTGACCTTAGTCCGAATACGAGAAGTTGGGGTTATAGGACTTTTTGTCAGTCATATTAAATTTTAACATTTTCTCATGCATATATCTCTATTATTCTTCAAGCAATTTTCATAAAATGTAACTTATTGAACGTGTAAAATTCTGATGAATAAAACAAAAATAAAAACGTTAAAGGTAAAATTCAGAAACATCAAACTTTTTGATATTTACTGTACAAATCTCATTTTTTCATTATTTGTCCTAATACCTCAACTTCCCCTATTTTTCCAGGAATGAAACTTTTCTCATCTGATCCCTTAGCATATTTTACACTAAGAGTAGTAATTTAACTAAGAATTTTATTGTTAAATGGAGTTAATATGTGCGATTTTATGATAAAAATGTAAAATCGACACTATATGTCAGATAATTTGATGTTCCTGAATTTTACCGGTAACGAATCTATTTTGTTGTAATCCTAAGGATTTTCCACGTTCAACAAGGTATAGTTTATGAAAATTGAGTAAAGAATAACAGAGATATATTCACGAGAAAATGATGAAGTTTAATATGAATGACAAAAGGCCATTTAACCCCAGCTTCTCGTATTCGCACTAAGGTCAAAAGGGTTCCGTTCAATTTCTGAGATTTTTTCACATTAGAAAAACTACAAAATATGTATGATTTGCATCACGGAGCAGAAAAATCATTAAAAATAGGGGTTTTTGGGGCCAAAATGACCCAGTACCCCACTTTCCCGTATTTTCCTAGAAACAAATATATCTCCATTCAAATACTAAGATTATTTCCTTCCAAAAGATGTATAAATTTTAATTTTCTGATTGCTACTTCAAAAGTTATTGCATTTAATTAATTTTTCCTCCATATTTTCCCATAGTACCAATTTCAAAAAATTTCAAGCGAAGTGGGCGGGGGTCTAAAATTGTCCAAATGATGTGAAATTTGGCATCTGAGCTTACTTTGACATTTGTCACAATATGAGAGGGGGGCCTTCGAGAATTCAAAAAAAAAATTTTTTGCAATGCCCTACTGCAAGTGACGGAAGGTTATCGAAAAGTTTCGTGAAAATGAAAATTCCAGTAATGATGATGATTTTCCCAAACGGTTCGTTTTCGTGAGGTTTTTATTTGTTCTTTGGTATTAGGATTAGGGATAATAATTCAAATCAAGGATACTACTGGGAAGTCACCTTTAGAAAAAGTCGATGTCGAAGTAAAATTTGAAACTATGCACGCATGCACTTCAGAGATAGCGTGATATCAGCAGCTGCGATTTCATTTCAACGCTTTTTTGTGAAAAGGGCGATACTTACAAATGTAAACATAAGGCTTTTTTCATACATGCGAATGAGGGCTTTGAAACGCAACAAATTAACCTAAAAATTTTGATTTTACGATATTGTCTTAAACTACAGCAAAAAATACAACGGGCGAATTTGAATTTTCGTTTGTTTATTTAAAGTTTCGCCCTCCACGCTCCATGCAAACAAACAGGGCGATTTGCTTTGCCAGCAGTTTAGAGACGAAACTGTTATTTTCGTATTTCTTTAGTATTATCAAGCTGATACCAGCTGTAAATAGTAACAATGATCTCTATTGAAAAAACACGGACGAAATCGGTGGTGTAGAACGGTAGTTATTGTAAAAAAACGTAAGGGCGATACTTCAATGCTGATAGGTGGGACCGAAAAAGTAAACAATCGCCAAAGGGGCGATACTATCATTTTGTCAATTTCAATAGCAAAAACAAATTTTAATTTAATAATTTCAAATACTTTATGAAGTTTTGGGTTTCGATCACTGAATCATGCAATCTAGGATGTAAAAAAAACAGAATAGTTCTTAAATAGGAAATAAAACCAAGTCTGGAAATATTCACTGTTGATTTTCATTGAATGGTATCACTGCTAGTATCGCTTTTTTCAATAAGAAGCGTTGATTTCTTAGTTCTCAGTCGCGTTGGAAATTTGAGTAAAGTATAAACTTCAAATCGATTCAAAAAAAAATTCGATTTTTTGGCTCAGTGCAATATATAACCCCTTTAGAAAAATTCAGTTTTCTCACCACAATATAGATATTTTATTACCAGAGCATTAACAATAATTCGTTGGTATGTCTATTTTATGGACCATTTTTTCGCTTTCCCATTTATTTGGTTTGAGATTTCTAGCACTGATGTTGTCCTATGCTGATTTGAGCGATTCTCTGAGTCCTGCCACTATCCCATGTAGTATGTGTTATCAAAAACATCGCGAAGCATCAAGTTCTAAATGCTCTCAAACGATATAATATCCGAAGAGTGATAAGAGTTATAAGAAATGTCTCATCACACTGTTAGGTGGATTAAACACGTTTTTGGCTTTGTAGCGGAAATAGGCTGATGGAAAATAACTAGAACATGCAGAATCGCACCCCTATACTTACTAACAAATATCCTCCTCCCGTGATACTTGTGGAGTGCGCAGTAGGGGACGGTGGGGAGTTGTGAGCCATGGCGAGCTGTGATCACCGTCATTTCCCGCTAATCTCTAAGTGATAAAAATGTGGTAACTTCTGTTAAATGTTTCTACTGTCAAGACGTCATTTTTATCGCATTATTTGCGAAGATCAGGATTCTACCACAATTCTAATCATCCCGTGCCACAATTGCGAATTCAGGTGGTATGGCGCGACTCATATTCTCACCTATTCATTGCGAATTGGATCACTTTTCTAACTCATCTTTAGTTTAGAAATAACTTAAAATTTATCGTCTATATCCCAAATAAAAATAACCCAACATAATGTTCAATTTCTCCTACTTTTTGTGATGGTTCACAACTCCCCACCAAATTAAAAATGCCGATTCCATGCATTTCACGCTATCTGCCATATTTCAAACAAGATATTGACTATTTCAAATTGCTTCTGCCTGTGGCTGTATTAGGGAGTTAAATATCAGTTCAAATATTGTTACTATTGGGATTTTCGATTGATGTGCACCGGTGTAGTGAGGTGCGCTGGTTTTGCACTTTCTAGCATAAGTGTCAATGGAACATACCCAGTTTTCTGCACTTCTGCTAGAAAGTGCAAAATGGTGCAGTTCCAGTGCACTCCACTACACCGGTGTCAATCAATCGAAAATCCTATATGTTTTAATTACCGCAAGGTTCTACTGTATCGATTTTTGTTGGCTATTTTCGGCAAATTTTAGGCTAAAGCACATGCTTCGTAAGTGAACAGAAACATTTCGATTTCCTAGGGCAGTCCTTAGTCACGATTTAGCTAGGGTGGTTCCATTTATCGAAATCTGGCGAATAAAAAAATGATGTAATTTTATACATTTGTTTCAGCCCAATCTGAATACCATCGTAAAAAATCATCCCTTCATAGGTTTTTAAGAGATAATCTTCATGTACTAAAGTATGCGTTTAGAATAGTTATAAAAGATAGCATATCTCAAGGTGTTTGATAGAATACCTTAAATTCTTGTTTTATTGGTTTATTTATTTACAGTTATCGCCAAAGCTATTAAAAGATGACAGGTTTGTTTGATTTTAATGAAGAACTCAACTCATGCCTTACTATGCTCTAGTCACAGTTGCTTACATGATGCATACTGCAGCTAAGTCGCTCAATACTTTTCCATTGATTTTCAATTCCAATTATGATATGAATATCTCTGCTTATGGGCACTGACTTGGTTTTTCGCGCAAAGATATCCTCAGCATACTTTGCACTGTTTGTGTATGCGTTGAAATAGACGCGAGCGTTTTTGCATGAAGCTCTCGTCAATTTTGAATTTGATAGGTGATAATGATAGAATCAATAGGGAGTTTGCACTTGAAAATAAACGTTGCATCACTGGCCAATAACTAAAAATCGGGTAAAAAAGAAAACTTCACACACTCACGCGTTTACCGTATATTGGTCATCAGTAAAGCTAACGATCAATAGCTACCAAAGAGATAGGATTCATGGAAAGATATAATAATAAATGCACTTAGTTTGCATCGTTAGCTTCTATTTATTTGAATTTTTCTACACTGCAAATAACTGTGAAAATGTAGAAACACGAGCCATAGTTGCGAGACGGATAAGGCATACTTATATTTGTATCGAGGAAATCGCCCCAAACCCTGAATTTACAAACAGCGTTCAGAAAAAAGAAAACCACCGATGAATAATAATGCAAAACATCATAAAATCAAAAAATACTATGCGTCTCAATGAAGAAACTAATTTCACAAATGACCAAATATTAACCATTGGCGCAGAACGGCGCAAAATGACACTATGATTTTTGAAAACTCGATAACATTCTGCGTCAGTTGTACTAGATGAGATCCTTCAACACGATTTTACCGATAAAGAGATTACATTCTGAATGTAAATAAGTCCGCGTTAAACAACATAGTTATATTGATTTCATTGGTAACTTTTTAAATACTCATTATTTCTCAAATAGAAATACACCATTGAATTCCTGAGATGATTTTCTATTAGAAACGCCTATACGTGTTGTTAAATTATCATTGTAGTACCTATTAAAGCGAGATGAATTAGAATGAACAAAAACTTTTTGTCACTAAAATTCTTGCGGATTTCCAAGACCTTGTTCGGTTCAAAAAATGCAGCACTTATATTTTTCAATCGATTGACTCAAAAATTTGTCAAATACAGCTTTAGGGATGGTACATTTAGGAAACAATATAAAAGGTATGAAAATCGACACTAAATTTTGGGGGTTTTGTCCGACCCACTGTGCATGGGCTACAAATCTATTTTTTGGTCGAAAATCCAGAACTCATAAACCGTTAGTACTAGACATTCAGTGTCTTTGGAACAAATTTCTTCATTTTGGTAAAAACAAAATTAGGGTGGCTCTCTCGGTTTTTGAAATAAAAAAAATATCTCCTGAATGAAAAAAGTTGAGAGAATACTAAATTCCAAAGAAATGTAGATAAATCAATTCTGAGTAACTTTGTTGAAAATGTCGAAACTCTAAATTCAACGATTTTTATTTTACAGCGATTTTCCTTGTTTCGGTTAGTGTGACTCCTGAAAATTCAGTTTTTTAATATAACATCTTTGAAATTGATTTCTGGTGAATGTCGACTTCGGACAACAGTTAGCTCTTATAAAAGCGCACATTTCTTCTTCAGAGACCAATTCATTAACTTTTATATAGGGGAGTGGGCGTAGCGTATTGGTAAATCGATTGCCTTGTACACAGCGCACCTGGGTTCGAGTCCCGACTCCGCACATAGGGTTAGAAATTTTTCCTAAGAGATTTTTCTAAACCCGAAGAGGTGAATGACCTTAAGGTTAAAACCTCTATAATTGAAATAAAAAAAAACTTTTATATAAACAGAGTTATTGACGATTTTATACTAAAAACTCGACATTTTCTAAGGTAAATAACTCCGAAGGTGGCAAAAAGTGACAAACAATGTTATGACTATCTGATAGTACTTTGAAAACAATTCAAAATAAGGGGTTAAGTTAATGAATTGGTTTCTGAAGAAGAAATGTGCGCATTTGTAAGAGCTAACTGTTGTCTGAAGTCGACATCTACATCAACTTCAAAGTTGTTATATTAAAAAACTGAGTTTTTAAGAATCACCCTAAACGAATCAAGGTAAATCACTGTAAAATAAAAACTGTTGAAGATAGGGTTTTAATATTTTCCACAAAGCTACTCAGAATTAATTTCTCTACATTTCTTTGGAAGGTTATATTCTCCTATCTTTTTCCATTCAGGAGATTTTTTTTTTCAAGAATCGATTTTCCGCAAAATAAAGGATACTTCATGTAGCGCATTTGTTTCAATGACACTGTATATCTAGTACTAACGGTTTATAAGTTTTGGATTTTCGACCAAAAAATCGTGGCCCATGGTGAATTGGAATGACACAGACAGACATATGGTAAACAAGCGATAGAGATGGCGAGTCTTTATCCAGATGGATTCAGATTCGTTACTTTCAGCTCCTTAATGCAGCGCTTCCAACGAAGCCACAGAGAGTGCGTCTCATCCGGACGACGATTAAGGGAAATACATAATTATATGGATAGCAAGGTACACGTCGTTGAGAGTTTATCAGCAGTAGAGATGGTGGATGCATGCATAGGATGAATTAAACCGCTAGGCACTAGGCGCTATAGTTACTATATTCACAGTTATGCGGACACAAAAGTCGGTAAACTGGCAGGTCTTATGTCAGAAAGAAAACACTGGCATCCCTTGCAAATGTTCAAACTGTAGCTTAACAGTTCTGTCTTTACGCATGGGCACTCTAGGACAGGGCCAGGGATTTTAAGAACCCCCAACATAGGATAAATATAGAATCATTCTGAAGGCTATGTTCCAAAAAAATAGTAGCACTCAATTGTTTATAACTCTATAGAGTGTGGGTAACAATGGATCAGTTGCTCAAACTCACACATTGCACCTTATCCCATGTAACGTTTAAAGGGCATCAAACAATCAAGCGGAGTGATGATAGCGATAGGGAACTGCACGACCAGGATGGTATTCAAGTTTCAATTCATTTTGAGCAAAAACAATGAAATGTTTCTACAACATGTATAGAAAGTTCGAAATTCACAAAGCAGGAACGGCAACCAACAAGGTGGCAAAATTAGCACAAGGAAACTGCACAGAAAGTGATAGAAAAAGATGTCGAAATCCAGTACACACTCCTTGTTTGGCAAGCGATCCGCGCATGTGGCAAATTATTTATTCATCACATCAGGGATTGTAAATCGACAAATCTACATGAAAACCTCTAAAATGACTCCAGGACTTCTTAAGGTCTCACGATATATTCACGACCAGATTAGGCATTTTCCACTATGCCGTCGTAGTTTGGTATAGAACTAATTATGTTATTTTTGTATGACACTCCGCCTTATCAAATATAGTAGGTAGGTAGTCGAAGATTTGTGCCTCACTGCAGCGTGCATTCGGTATGTTTAATATTTCGACTGGTTCATATAACTGGTATTGAAATGATTTTCTTAATTTAAATTTTTATTCATTTATGTGTGGGATTACATTTTGTATAATATTGCAGTCTAAGTGATATAGCACTTACTTTTCGCCTTTGATGAGCTTCGTTGGTAGATGGCTGCATTTCTGTTGGAGGCTGATTTTGGATGAACTGCTGATAGTTGTTGTAGTGAATTAATGAAAAGAATGGTGTTGTATAATATTTAGGTTCGAGTAATTTCAATGTTTCACTATGTTTATTTGTTTACGTAACAATGAAGGTATTGATTTTGTTCATTTGGACTTTCGAAAGCTGAAAGGCTAATTATTGTTATTATCTATTTTTCCCCTTCGGTCTCTTTGTCTGAGTGCCTATCACCGACACCAGAGAGGCAACTCTACCATCAAAACTCTAAACTTGCCCCTAACTACACGCGCCGTCCTTGAGATACTAATTCGTTGAATATGAAAATATTAATATTACTTATAATGAACTTGTTTGCTATTTTGGACGCTCCGAACCGTTCACTATAAAAGAAAGCACAAAACTTCTGTCAGAATACATAACGAAAATCTACATCACCAACAATTTGTGCGTGAATAGACATTTTTTTCTCTATATATTTTTTCTCCATATAATTTGATTTCTACAGTACTTTCACATTGTAGAATGACGTGGTTTAAATTTGAAACATAAATCTCAACGTGGCATAGATGGCTTCTTGATGCTGGAGATCATTTTTTGATCATCCCACTCTACATCAGTTTATACCAGTTTAATTATAGAAGGCTCCTCAGCTCAGTGGTGCCCAGGGGCACCAGCGGTCTAAAGACGGTGCTGTAGCTTAATAGTTTCATTGTTAACGTCGTGAGTAAGAACTATACATGTACGTGTAGTAAAACGAATTCGAAGATATGATGTGGTTTTATACTTGTGCGAATACCTCTCGGTACTACATAAAAAATCTTTATTTTCGTTTCTCTATGCTCGAAACACAAAAACAGAGTAAACGATTTATCACCATAATCACAATACCTTCTCAATATACATTCAAAGAGAAAATGTTGTATGACGTCATGATCGATTGGCTCCGGCATTTGACATAGTCAATAGGGCGCTTGCAGAGCGCATATGTATTGGTGAGCCGTTGGGCAGGCAAAAATGACAGTTGCATATAATGTATATGGAGCGGATAGATTAATTTATTTTAAATAATTAATTCACAATATTAAGAGCAAATATGAGAAAATGTAATGTATTATAGGAATCACAATTAAACATTCATTGCGTAACATAATGTTTTCTATTGTTTAAACCGGATGCGCGGACAAAATAAGCAAAGCATTGCCAAAGCTATGCTTCATACCCATGGAAACAACGAGCATTCCAAAAGATTTTTGCAGAAAAAATGATTTTCATTTCAAATTTGTGAAATATCTTGTGCATCGAGAGTTTATGCATACAAAACAGCTTCTAGACTTGAATGGTTTTAAGGCCTATACGACTTAAGTGAGGGTAAGGGTTTCAGTACAAAGAATACACTTTTGGCGATTTATTAGAAATTTAAGTGAAGCGAATTAATTTAAACTTGTATATTTCATTTCCTTAACATGCTGTAATCTTTCTATGCAAAAACATCAACAAGCGAGTCGGAGGCGAAGCTTTTCGTAGAATTGCAGTGTTAACTGCCATTCAAAGACTACTGAACCGATTTATTTCAATCTTTGCATATACATTCTATGTAAAAAATACGTAACCCCTACGTTGAGTTTTCGAGATAATTTTTCAAAAGTTTTGCTCGATTCGCTTCAGTTAAATTTCTAAAAAATCGCAAAAAAGTGTTTTTTCATACTCAAACCCTTTATCTGTACTCCCACCCCCTGATACAAGTTTTAAACACGTTGAATTTGGCTTTCTTATCATAAATAGTAGGGTGAAATTTTATGCTATTTAAATGCATATTTGATAAATGTAATTTGTAAAAAATATAAGTTTTATTTTTATAGATGAACAAATATGATATCTGTGTCAGTAGATTCCACAGGAGCAAACCAAATGTTTCTTACGTTTACATGCTTGGGTTTGGAAAATTTGGTTTGATACCAAGTCGGCCTACTTCAGTGCACACTTCAGTTCAGGTCTACTACATTTCCGTACGATTGAACCGAGCAATTCTGGACAATTATCCGCCAGCGAAAAGCGAAACCATACTTCCTCATCACGATTGTCCTTTTTGCAACCATCAACTACACGCGTTCTAAACGCGAGTTTATATGTAAAAATCTTCAAATAATCCTTTGTGTTTATTGGCATATAATCACAAATTATTATGGAACTGGGTGGATTTATTGTTGAGAAGAATATCATTTTGCTCGAACTTTTAACTTGCTGCATGGAACGTCAACATTCATTGTGTGCCCAACAGATGCTTTGATTGTGTGTGTAGCATGAGCCCTATTGGCTCCGCTCGGTGTCTCCGCCTAACTATGAATATAGTAACTATACTAGGTGCTTGGCGCCTGGGCGTGACTCGAGTAGGTGCAGACGAATCATTGCGTGATGCACCATCGTTGGATATGCATATTCAAGGAGAAAATCTGTATGTGAATGCCCATCATACTTTGTTCGAGTAATCATATTTCACTTTCAAATGGAGCTATTTTCAAACGTATTATGTGCCATTAGCAAGCTATGGTTCGATTCACATTAAATGTCCCATTTGGTGAACAAAAACAAAATGCTGGATGACCACATTTAGGTTGCATTAGTGCATATACAAAGCATCGATCGATCCAGAATATCAGACACGAAATTATTACAAAAGTTTCACAGCCAAATGATGCTCATACACACTTAAAAAATATTACTGTGTTCGGTAATTTTTTACCGAACTTTCAACAGCTGAACGTTCGGTAATCAATTTGCTAATTAAATTAATTACGGATTGTTCGGTAATTGAGCTGTTCAATGGTCTGTCAAAATCTACCGAATAGTTCGGTAATTACAGAATAAGAAATTACCGAACGTATTCAGTGTATATTGAGTATAACCATACATTGAACGGCGTTTCGGGCGTTTTAAAATTATGTAATTTAAACCATTTAGATTCAATCCGGATAATCCGATTTTGTAAATTTGGTAAATGAGACTGTACGTAACAGATTGTTCGGTAAAAATTTACGTAATTTCTGTAACTTAAGCTATGTTTACCGAAACATCAGTTATTTCTGATATTTACCGACATATTCCATCAAAAATATTACCAAACTGCGAAATCTACTTTAAGTGTGTATGTTAACCGTTATGTGTCCGACACGGTACCCACGGTTAGGTTTAAATTAATGAAATTCCTATGTTTTATCCATAGCTGGAAATTGAAACTTTGTGACATCTTAGAACTTCACTAAGTCAAGCTTTTGGGTTATTAAGTCAAGCTTTTGGGTTAATAATATTGTTGATATAGTAAGTGGGAGTGAGGAGGGCCCTTGAATTTTTTTACTGCGTAACAGGCCGATGTGGGTACCCGGGTACCCACAAAACTGAAATGCCAGTAACTAAGGTAATTTCCAACAGATTTTAATACTTTTGAGTGTTTCGGATAGGGGAACTCATCCACTTTTAGAATTGGTAAAAATGAATCAGGTTACTTCATTCGGTTTCCGGGAATCCGGATTTGCGTAGTGAATATAATAGAAACTGCTTTTGAATTGACTCAATTGTCAGTTCGTATTTTTTATGTAAGGTGACCAAACAATACTACAACATTCTAAAATAGACCGAACATATGCTATGTAAAGAGTTTTCATTGTATGAACTATTGTGTGGTAATGTTCCACAAATTTTAAATCTGTATCGAAGATAACTGCTAGATCTCTCATTTTATCGCATTTCTGAACGATTTGATTACCTAATTTCATTTTTTAACATTTAATTCCAGGTAATATTTACAGCATTATATATAAAAGATTTGTGCTTCATTGTGAAAAACTATTGTTATTGTCATTATTATTCCTAAAATCTAAAAATAGCTCCATATCATGTGAGATTTTAATTGTTTTTAAAATAAGAGAGATATCGTTGACATACAAAATGAAAAGAAGAGGTCCTTTTCATAGATTTATACTATTGGCTGGCGATCTGCTAAATTGAAAATTAACATGCGAATGTCAAGCTTGTCGAAAGCTTTGCTGAAGTCAGTGTAGAAATAGCATTTAGAGAGTTTTCAACAAGTTCTAGAAGATTTGTACTTGTTGAACGGCTTTTAAAAATCCATCTTGTGCAATTGTTTGATTTAGTTGAAAATCTTTTCAATTATGATAGATTCGAAAAGTTTAGGAAAGGAAGTTAGAATGTCAATCCCACAATAATTGCGAATATCAAATTTTTTACCCGATTTATAAATAGGTATTAAAAAAGATTTTTTCCAGTCTTTTGGGAAATTACCAGATTCAAGTGACTTAGTTGCCAAATACTTTATGAAAACAGGTGGAATTCCATCATGTCCTGAACATTTAGCGGCATCTAGATCATAGGACAAGTAATTTTTATAACATTTATGTGACTGACACCAACGTCTCTTGAATAACACGCTGCTACAAAAAATCAAACATTGAACGAAAAGTCAAGTGACCCAGTATAGGTTGTAGATCTACTCTACACAAAACCACGTTTGACCAGTTTAATTTACCCCTAAAATGTTGATTTATAGCAAAATGGATTTGGGACTTTCTACACTAAAAAATTAGCTGCGCTGTCATTCGCATGTTTTTCATCCAAATGTCTTAAAAAATTAGCAATTTTTTATTGTTGTCCATAAATCGCACATTTCTTCTTACGAAACAGCATCATATAGCATACCGTCTATTCTTCTTCTTTACAGAAATGCTACAAAATCGAAAATAGGCTGAAAAATGATAGCGCAGCAAATTGTTTAGTATTGAAAGTAAAAAAATTGATTTTTTGCTATAAATCACGATTTTGGGGGTATGCATCATTTTCCTTTTTTGTATGGCATTTGATGCGCCCAACAACCTATACAAGATCTCGTAAACAGTTGAAAATCACTATAACACCGTGTAATCAGGAAAATAAGAAATATATTCAATAGTTAGAATAAGTTTCTGGAAAAAATGTTGCGAAGAGATTACAAATATCTTTTGATGTTTCACCCTCTTTTCCACCCAAAGACATTTTTGATGGAAAGTTCCATGATTTCAACTTAGTTCTGATGTAAATAAAAAAGTTTTTCGACATGACATGGTGTCATTTTCGGTTTTTGCATTATACACAGTTAGTGCTGAAGAAGTAGCCAAAGTTAGTAGGTCACGAATGTTGAGGTATTTTTCCAAATTATTCTGATTATTGCGTTTCCTGTGGATTTTGTGAGCTTTTTGCTTCCGATTTTTTAAATTATTGATTTTCTTGTTGAATCAAACTGGATTTTTGGATGCATGATTTCGTCGTTTTTTCGTGAGTGAAACTTCCTCCTGTATTATTTTCCACAAATTATTATAAAAGATCTCCACTACGCATTCAATATTCTCTTGATTCTTTAAAAGGGACTGCCAATTTTCGCTGTTCAATTTATATTTAATATTTTCCTAATTAGCTTCTTTATAATCGAAGACATCCTCGAAATCATTAATGTTTATGGAATTATGACTTTTGTGCACAAAATCAGCGAACTCTATTGCTGTATGAAAGGTTTCATTTTTCCATAATGGAGAATGAGATTCATCAACACAGAAATCTTCATTAATGCTTGTTAATAGCAGATCAAAAGAACAATTGTACTGATTTTTATATGGTTACTCAAACGCCACAATACAGCGCCAACATTCTAAATTCGTCAATGCAAATGTGACTTCATCGACGCAGTTTTATGCGAACTGCTTCTTCCATGTACAGTAAAGACCCGTTTTTATCAGCCTCTTGCTGAATTTTTGGCTGATAAAACGGGGACATTGACAAAATTGGGACATATATTTTTCTTTCATTTTAATAAACCGAAGCTTTCAAAATATTCTTCTTTAGTCTCTTAATATAGCCTCATAACCTTTTCCAATTATTTAATTTAAATTAACATATTTATAAACAGCGCAAAATTAAAAAAAAAGCATATTTCGGATGTCTAAGATACGAAAAATATGCTCAAGAAAGGATTTACTCGAAATCAACTTGGTTCGTCTGCTAGAACCCATCAAACTACCAACTATCAATCACTCAATAAAATCGGGGGTAGACAAAATCGGGGGCTGATAAAATCGGATGCTGATAATATCAGATTTTTACTTTATATGCAAATCGACTCGACCAGTCTACCAGAGTACAGCTTTAAGGGAGGAACTTTAAAATTGCCTTATTTTGGAATAAAAATTGAACAAGAAAACAGTGTGACAGCAAAGTGATCATTTTTGTTTATTAAGATACATGTCTCAACTTTGTTTTTTGATGATGAACATATTAAAAAAATTTAGTATGACGGCTTTGACAACCGTTTTGTGAAGACTCTCTGTTAAGTTATTTTTTTATTTTTTGCGGTATTCACGCTGCAGCCGAGACCAATAATCTGAAACACATGAATTTTTTTCTTTTTATATGTAAGGGTGGTGTTGTGTGCCTTAAACTCACAAATGTTATTGAGTTTTTTTCCGTCACCGCACGAGAGGTGCGACGAGAGGTACCGTCACGTTACTGCACTCCTTCAAAAAATTATCTCGAAATCTCAATATAGGGGCTAGGTATTTTATTCATAGAATGTGTATGTAAATAAATCGGTTAAGTAGTTTTTGAGTGCAGTAAACACCGCAAATCGTGTTTTTCCAAAGACGTTCTACAAAAAGCTTCATCACCGAATCACTTGTCGATAGTTTTGCATAGAAAAATTACAGAATGTTATTGAAATGATACATTATAATGTAGAAAATTTGATCAATTTGCTTTGTTTTTTCACGATGAAACCCTTTCCCCTCCCCTAACGTTTCTTATGCACATTACATGAAAGGTGAGACAAAAACAGATTTATGTAATTGAAGTACTAAAATTCAGTTGAGAGGCATTAGCACTATTACGTTTTTTATGATGATAGAATAACCAAGCTACTACATTTCAGTTCACTTATACAAATCTACAGTCGAACAAGCGCAGCCTTTAGGAAAAGTGTCTAGAAGTATACAGGTTCAAAACTGGGACACTTCTAAGTAACTATGCTATTTAGTTTTGAACTGAGTTGATGAATATAATGGATTATCCTTTAGTCATGCTATGTTGACCTAATCAATACAACATTTATATAGATGATAGGATTTCTAAGAATCACTTCTAGTTTTCAAACCGGTGTCAACATAAAAAATCAATCCAAACAATCGAGACAAGCACATTAGAAAAAAATCATTTACATAACTGAATATGCAATATTAATAAGCAGGCAACTCCGACTTTCTCCTTCACAATTATCGAACACGACATTGATTATAAATAATGATCTGCGCATCCGACTAAGGTAGCTAATTGGAGCACAGTGATGCCATTAACCACAAAACCTGTACAAAGGTATTTCAAATACATAAAAAAGATTGTAATCCACCTTACAGTGTGATGAGATATTTCTTATAACTTGTATTACACTCTTCGGATTTTATATCGATTGAGAACATTTAGAACATGATGATTCGAGTTGTTGATAACACATACTACATGGGACAATGGCAGGGCTCAGAGAAATGCTCAAATCAGCATGGGAAAACATCAGAGCGAGAAATTTCAATGGCCAAACCACATCAATGGTAAAGCGAAAAAATGGCACAAAAAATAGACGAACGAACTAATGCTTGGTTCTGTAATTTTTCAATGCAAAAATATCGACAAACGACTCAGTGACCGTGCTTTTTGTAGAACGTCTCTGGAAAAAAAATGCGATGTTACCTGCCATTAAAAAACTCTGGAGAAAATTTGGATTACGGCGTAATATTGAGAGCCTCTCTTTGTTTACTTTCTCTTCCGATTATTACGACGTCTTTTTAACACTTTGCACTAATTTTCGAGCACATATCGAATGTCGACGGTTTTTACTGCAAAATTGGGCAAAGAGTTGAGTAGTAGATGTTCAAACGACCGAATAATTAACAGAAGAGAAAGATCCCAAAGAGAATCTCTCATTGTTCCTTATGTCCTATTCTGAATTTTTCTGATCTACTTAACCGAGTCCTTTCAAACTTTGCATACACATTCTCTGTAAAAATATACATAACCGCTACGTCAAGGTTTTAATATAATTTTTCAATTGAGGAGGTTTTTACTCCTAAAAGGCGGAATTTTTTGTGGAAAATATTTTTTTTAATGCGTAAATTAGGTTTTATTTTTGTAACGACTACGATATATATTCAACATATATGCTTTAGTGTACATATTGTAAGAATGAATGTTTCATATTCCCAAAAAACTTTCAAACGTCTTTGCCAATGTACTGTTCGAATTTTTCATTCCACCAAGGAGAAACTAAGAATAAATTACGACTATTGTGTGATTTTGTGCTGCAAAAAATATTTATACCAAAAGTTACACCCCATGTCCTCTACACAAAAAATATTTTTCATGAAAATCGGTGATTTTGTGGAAATTTCTAGGCCCACTTGAAGTGGTTTGACTCTCTTGGCTTTGGCCATGGAATTAAAAATTGCCACATAAAACCACGATGTGGCCGATGTTCAAAGGATCATACTACTGCGACGTGCAACCAAACCGATGACATCGAACCGAAGTGTGTTAATTATCGTGAATATCATCATGCAACCAACCGCAGCTGCAAGAAACGTGCGGAATTCATCGACATCCACCAGAAGGCGACAGTCAACAACCAGCCCGGTCATCGTCGAAATGCTAGTCCGCCTCCGCCCTTCACTGCAGCACAGTTTCCCGCCTTGCAGCCGCGTCGAGTTGTTCCGAATCTGGATCCCCCTCCCCTCAACAACCAACGAGTGTCCAACGATCCGACACGTTTCACGGCTCAGCCTCGCCTGCTGCAGCTGCCCCGGAGCTATGCATATGCTGGTGCTGTATCCGATAATGTTCGCGAGTCCCAGATAACTGCATACGAACTAGTGATTGTGGTGTCCGAGGTCATTATCATTATGCGTACGTGCAAGACCCAAACAGAACAGCTTCACACTGCTATCTCCCTCATCAACACGTATGGGTAGTGAGGCCGTCAACATCGCAAATTGCAACGCTTGTTCACTAAGGAATAAGCAATTTAAGCTACTCGATTTTCTCAGTACAAAGAAGATCGATATCATCGTCATCACCGAAACTCATCTGAAGCCGGATGAAAACATACCCCTAGCAGACTTTCAGAATTTGAGACTCAACTGCATCGAAGCCATCAGGGTTTAGATTAACACTTCGCTTGGCCCAATCACCACCGTCGCGGCCTATTTTCCGAAACAGACCAGCATCCGGGATGGTTCCTTGGTCCTGCTAAAAAGCGACTTGGCCAAGATGACCCGGCGGCAGGAGAAAAACATTATCGCAGGAGACCTTAACGTCCGGCACGAGATGTGGGGCAATCGATTGGATATCTTCATCACCAACATCGCTACTGAAAATTCACCGGTTGTCTACAGCGAGCTGTCATCCGAGCACTGCTGACGCTGGGTGCCATAACCGAAACATACCAACATCAGAATCGGCGAAACTACCATCGCGTCAACTGGGAAGCGTTCCAGCGAGTCGTCGACCAGAACATCAGCGTCGATCTACTACTGAATTCCCTGGTGGAAATCGACACAGCGCTCGAATCCATCCAATGGGCGATCGTCGTTATTCGAGACAGGGTGGTACCCGTGCTGCAAAATCAGATAAGCAACTCTGTACAAATTGATAACGTCGCGAGAAAACTTATCCATTCCCGGAATATTACCTTTCGTAACAAGGATTTTCAGAAAAAACACCTAAGCAAATCCCTCCTCATCCAAAACCATTCTGGTCCCTGACGAAGGTTCTTAAGAAAAAATCGAAACCTGTACCTCCACCGGTCTCGTCTGGGAATGTTGATGATGGGTCTTTTCTTTTAACACCTGCAGAAAAGGCTAATGCACCGGGCCAACAGTTTAAGTGTTCGCATAATTTGGGGCTTGGCATGGTTAGTCCACATGAAAGAGCCGTCGCTGAAGGCGTGGCTGAGATCAATCTATATCTGACAGTTTGATCCCAGAGTAACCGATGTGCATTTGTTGGTCACATACATACACACACAAACATTTTCCGAATACAACAAACTGAGTCGAATGGCGTATTATACACGGCCCTCCGGTCCGGGATTAAATTGACGATGTTTAGAGTGATTGCATAACCTTTCTAAAGGAGAAAGGCAAAAATGTGGATTTGCTGTGTGGCTGCACTCTTCAACCTGTAACTCCGGAACCGGAAGTCGGAACACACACACCGTCGGGGACTAGACCGAGTAGTTCGCTAACAAGCCGGAAACTCAACGAGTAAATGGCGCTGAATGGTGCGAGAAGGGAGTTTCGGGGATTAGACTGAGTAGACCGCGACTAGACACCACCAGTCGCGGATCGTCAGGGCACCAGCGAACCGGACACCCTGCTCCACCGGAATCGCCGATCTGACCTCGACACCTGGCTGGTTGGCTCAGTTTCGGGAGAACTTCTCTCACCGGGAAATTCACCGTCGGAGGGGCTGTAACCCTACGCACATAAAAGTCCCTCCCCGAAGTAATGTCGTAAGGTAGTGCCAGGGAGGAATCAGGTTCTGGGCAAGAGCAGTGGTTTTAGCGGGACGGGGGATGGCAGCCCAAACCCGTTCCCTGAGACATTTGGGATTTTGTACATTTTTTCCCATCTAAGGGTTTTCTTGAAAATGTTTAAATGCTCTCTTTAAAATAACACTTACGCACACACACAAACATTTACCGAATTCGACGAACTGAGTCGAATGGCATATGGCACACGGCAAAAATGTGAATTTGCTGTGCAGCTGCACTCTTCAACCCGTAACTCCGGAACCGGAAGTCGTAATTAAATGAAATTCAATATCAGCCTATGGCAGCGATGTATCTTTCATTTAAGAATTGAGAATATCGGTTCGGTTGGTCGGTTGGTCACATACATACACACACATACAAACGCACACACACAAACATTTACCGAATACGACGAACTGAATCGAATGGCGGGATGAAATTGACGATGTTCAGAGTGATTGCATAACCTTTCTATAGGAAAAAGGCAAAACATGTCGATTTTGCTCGTTAATATCTCCCAAATGGACGAATATATTTTGACGAAAACAAAAATTTAGCATATCTGTATCATTTATTATATTATTATTCAAACAAAGAAAAGTTTAGGCCTTGTACATGGAAACCACGCGCAAAGAATCAGAATGATTTTGACCGCTGATATGATTACTCCTCCTTAAAGAGTGCGAATACACATTAGAAAGTGCGGTTACACATCAAATTTCCAAGATTACTTGCCTCACTCACATAGAAAGGTTGTGAAATCACTCGGAATTTCGACTTTTTAACCGAGGCCCGCAGAGCCGAGGTTCCAACACCGTTCGACTAAGTTCGTCAAGATCCAAAAATATATCATGTGTATGTATGTGTGTGAATGTATGTATGTATGTACGTAAGTTAGACCGGTAACTTTTTTGAACTTTTTTCGGAACACTCCTAAATCATTTGGTAATTAGCTCTACAAACCATCTGCCAAATATGAGATTTTTCCTATAGCTCTAGTTCACTCACAAGAGTTTAGAAGTTTCTATGGTGAAATAACGAAATCAATTCAATCAAAATAACTATAATAGTAGAAGTATGAAGTTACAAATTTCGTGGATACAGCAAACCATTTCACGCATATGGTAGATGCTAAGTGTAATAACAAAATAAGATATTGTCACATTTATATTGAAAATAACAACCCATGAAATCATAGTTTGGATAAGAGAGAAAGGTTCGATTGTACTACTTTGGTTAGATTGTAGATTGATAAATTCAAATAATTTTGCTTATCGCATTTGCTTAATTGCTGAGTCGATTGGCTAGATGGCCGATTTTTAGAGTGATGGCATAATCTTTCTATATCACAAAGGCAAAAACCAAAAAACATTATTTTTTGTTCGAATGACGTAAGTTTCTAAATTCTATTTTATAATAAAACATAGGAATAATATATCAATGGTTAAATTTGCCAGCTTTGTGTCACTGTGCGGTAGATGGAAATAACTCATCACAATCAATTACACCATGATCCGATATAATTATTCACCCAACGTCAACTGATCACCGTGGCAAATACCCATCCGGTGAAGGTGCGCTATAATAAAAAATAACCACTTATCGATATTATCTTAGCCTACTGAAAGCAAGCTATAATTACATTACATACTCGCTGCGAAATTAGGTAAATATGTCAACCTCACGACGCGATGGACTATATTAGGTATTTCTCGGTCACGAGAAAAACAGGTCAAATGTGCTATCCTGCATTCAAGTTAGCATGATAAGAAATGGACTATCGAGTTGATCAGTCGATAATAAATCGAACCTTTAAATGATAACAGGGTCCGGAAGCACTAGAACGATTCGTTCATTTATTAATTGTGAGGACGTTCTAGAAATAGCAATACGCAATCAACTTCATAGTGAAACTGAGAAATTTCATAAAGTAATTATCGGAACAAATGAAATTATTACGCTGCAAGCGTCGCCATAAATCAACCGACGAATGCTCTTAAGGCGGTCATAAAGCATTTTTTGCTGTAACCGACCCGCCCAGCCAAATACAAGCGTTCACGGTGAAGCACTGACTAGCAGACATATGGTAAAGTGTCTATTTTCACCATGTTAAGGAGGTTCCATGTTCCTACAATCGATGGAATGCGTACAAATTGTCATCAACAGCTTGCTTCATTGATAACCCTCCGGAAGTCACGCAAATGGCCCACTGAACGAGCTGCCGCTGGTGTGCTAAGACGATTTCGCTAGATTTTCAGAGCAGCGTCCACTCAGTGCACTAGCGCGAGTTCCGGAAGGTTAAGAACCAAAATAGTAACACAACTACCCTGAAAACGGTGAAATACTCCTGTTTGAGCGCAAAGAAAACTCGCATCGAGTGCCCCGTATTGTTGCACTACCATTTGAATCAATGCGTTGAACAAAGATGGCTGCTTTAACGAACGGCTTGAAATGGGTAGGATGATAAGTGAAACATGGCGAAAATTGGCTCATCACCCTAGTAGTGCAATCCCTTCCGTTTGTTCCATTCGGCGTGGATGAATGCATGGGTGGATATTGAACCCGTTCGTTCAGTCAAAGCACGACATGTAACGGCCACGTTCTACCGTAGTTGGATCAGGTCGATGATCTTTCCTTGTTTGCTTCCATCGGCCATAAACCTAACAACCATCTTGTACATTGTACAAATCAAATAGACTTCATCATACCAACCAACTCGCCGCTGGGGATGATGTACCTTGTTCTCATTCATTCTACTTTCGCACCTGAGTACGAAATGACAAACGCCTTTCCGCGGCACACTTCTACAGTTTGAACGAAACCGATTGAAGTGAGAATCATTGCGTGTAACGGTAGTCTAGTCTGTTCCTCGTTTGGAGTTGAATTCAATCAGTGTTGATCATCTGAAAATATTTATGACTTATTTGATTTTAATTCTGACGATAATTTTGAAGCATCCTCTCAGGTCTAGGAGTTTCACTGACAAGCAACTATATGAACATTTGGAGGTTTGACAAATAATATTATAAACAATTTCCGATATTTTCTCTTTAGTGTTTGAATTGTTTAGTTATTTGTCATGCATCCGCGCTGCGATTGACCGATCGTTAAATTTTGCGTGCCACAATCGTTTTTTCGATATGGATGTAGGGGATGTTAAGCCCGATGAGGGCTTAACAGCACAAAAACTTTGAAAATCACCAGTTTTTTTGTCGCACATTAGAATCTTTGCTCCATATCATTATTTGTGTGTGTTGAAGATAAGTTTGAATATTTCAATAATATTAATTGGGCAAGTAACCAAAATGTGCACTGCTGGGATAAGATCGACAATTTTTGGGTGCGGTAAGACCGACACGCTGTTTAGATAGATGGGTTCATTTCTAATTAAACACGAACGGAAATAGTTTGTGGTGTTCAATTAGACTATTATCACATCATGTTAATAACACTGTGTTCCAAAATAAAAAAATGAAAGTACTTTTGAAGTGATCTGCAAAGATTGTAGGTCTGGATTAATAGCATAAAACAGCTTTTCAGGATTTTTGGCACGAATTTATCTACACGTTCATTTTTCGATCGATCTTTGATTCTCTAATAGCGGTAAGCTGGAAGCTAGTTGGTACCACCACACGTACTATCTTTGATTTTAGGCCTGAGTTTAGTCCGGTCTAAGACGTTAGTACCTGTCATTGCCGAAATGGCTGCATCCATAAGCCAAACGAAAACAGTGTAAAAGGCCGCCATGTTCCTCTTGCATACATTTCAATAATTTGAAGCACACAAACCATATGAGGGCAAGTAAGCAAGTTTTATCCCGTATGAAAAACAGGTATAATCGAGTTTTAAATACCATTTTTTGATATTCTTTATCGTCCTATCTATACGGTGCTACACGCTCATTTCAAAACGCCACGTCGAAGAGTTATATTGCAGGTTAGCAAAAGTCGAATCATTATGAAACAAACCATCGAACGAAATTTTATAATTGGATGCAGAGCTGTATTAAATAAAAATTGTTTTCGTTTGGAGGTTTACTTATGGCTATCAAAATGAGTGAAGCTGTTTAATTTGCCGACATTTTTTTAGTTATTTTAACAAGAGGGAAAGAAAAGAATATATAATCACAATTTGTACCCTTTTCTAGTTATATCTTCTCACAAAGAACACAATAAGCAAGTGTAAGTTTACTTATATTTTTACTGCTTTCGAAAGAATTCAAACTAAGATTTAATGAAAGATTGTAAATAAAGTCATGCCATACAACCTAAGTAACACTTTTAAATATGATGGCAAACAATCTGGTACAAATATTCTTATTCTGGTCTTATTTAAATGATATCGAAGCATGCTAATTTTGTTTCACTATCTATAATTTTCCATCACATCTTGGACGATTAGCATTTCCACTGCAGAACAAATAGTCGTTTGATTCTTAGTGATAGAACAGATATGCGCAGGGTATGAAAGAGTTGTGAAAGTTGAGACTGGACAGATGACTTGGCGAAATGGCGCAAACAATTGAATACGGAAGAATCCCCTAAATCGTGTGGGATTTTAAGGGGGGTTGTGTAAGGTAAAAAAATGGATTTTTTTAATTTTTTTTTTTCGATACAAAGATTGTTTG
The DNA here is from genome assembly GCF_030247195.1 of Topomyia yanbarensis. NCBI lineage: Eukaryota > Metazoa > Arthropoda > Insecta > Diptera > Culicidae > Topomyia > Topomyia yanbarensis. The sequence continues at coordinate 156,019,718 of NC_080672.1, forward strand.
TCTATTCAGTCAGGTGCCACGTCGAAAACTGCTTTTGCGGTGTACATCGTAACTCAAAATGTACTGGACGTTGAGACATTTGCACAGTTGTTTTTCATATCATTCCACAAGTAACTAAAGGAGCTTTCATTTTTTGGTCGGTGTTCGAATTTTCGTAGCACTTTGAAGCCAAAGTCCGATTATTGCTAAAAAACGATGTCATTGTAAACTAATATTAAGCATTTTGCAAAAAGCTCTTGTAGTTACCTGGGCAACGATGTGAAGAAGAAGAACTGTGCAAAATTCAGAACGGTTAGTCCAGCAAATTTTGAGTTATGGTTTACACCGCATTTTGTCGAGGTGCCTCCTGATTGTGAAGATTCACTGTCTGCATCCAGTGTCAGATTCAATTTGTAAAGATATAAATGTCAATTCATTGTCAGACAGATCACAAACTATAGGAAGTAATTAATTGTAATTTGTTATTTTGTAATCGGAATTTGAAGCTTTCTCAATTTTTTCAGCTCAATCACTGAACTTTTGGTACAGTCGTGATTCGCTGGTTAAGCCACACCTCTGTCCAACTAACGAATCAATTTTAATTCGTTAGTTGGACCGACTGACAGATGTCAAAAACTCTCCAAAGGAGACATTAGTAGTGTAATTGCATCTATTCACATCTCTAATAATTGTCAGATTGATTGTCAAAGTAAATTTGACATAAGAATTTAACATTCAGATGCTTTTTAGTTGGACAATGGTCCAACTAGCGGAGGTTCAACTAAAAAGCGGTCCAGTTAAAAAATGTCCAGCGAATCACGACTGTATTTAAGGCTTGATTAGGTTATCGTGCTGATAATTTGAATTACCTCATTTTCAGCAAAGCAAATTCTATATACAGGGTTAGTGGAGTAGTTGGGTAGGATGGTATAATAAGCCCCACCAGGCAAAAATGTCAGATTTCTATTCGTCCTTGGAATAGAAATTATTGGAATAATAATTATCTAAAGCAAGTAAAAATTTGTATTTGGCATTTTGCATGTGCTGCAGAACAGCAACAAATACAAACGTTTCCAAAAAAGGAAAGCTTCCACTATTTTTCTATAAGCATTTGATTTGATTTGAAATAGTCAGATTTGGCTGAACTGTCTGACTACTAAATATAATGTTAGAGAAGCTCTCTCATTTCTTCGAATGGCTAGCGACTAACAATACAACTCCATAACGTTCTCGATAGCAGTGGTGCAAATTTACATTGTCAAAGGCCTACTTTTAGTTCAATCAAGCCGAACCAGGATTCAAATTCAAAGCCTCCCTTAATCACTCACTTTCAAGTTGGCGGGATTTTCATAACTAAACCATACGTCTTCATTTCAAATTGATGCTTTTTATTCACTAACCAAAGTTATCATCTGCACTGTAGAGGCCAGTTTAGGTTAAATGTTGACATGTTTTGCATTTTAAAGCTTACATGAACAGTAAGAAGTATGTTCAGAGTAGTATTGCTTGAAAAACATAGTCAATACCCCTAGAAAGATATTCACAGGATCCATGAAATTTAAAATGAATTAAAAATGATTGAGCAACTCGGTTGTTTGAATGAATGATGCAAACGAACAACTGCTAATTGAACATAGTAGGGCATGATTTGAGATTTGTTCCAACTTCAAGCTTAAACCAACCAGTTGAAAATTTACAGCTCTGCTCGATAGTATGCACCATTTATAGTAAAATAGCAAAATAACGTTTTAGCCTATTACGAATCTTAAATAATTCTAATGTTACTCTGTTAATGTCTAATGTTAAGCTAAATCGAGGATTCCAAAATTGTTTTAAACAAATAAATAGAAATACATCAGACTATTAAATGGCATCAACAGTAAATTTTCCATTAACTTGATTGTACCGTTTTTTAACATTGCCGTGTTTTGCCGATCAGAACGCAGTAGTGCAAATGGCAGTATCATGTTACCGGAAGAAGACAAAAATTTGTCATGCTCCTCTGCGCAAATTTCGTTATTTTCAATACTCTCTTCGGCTTTCTTCTGGATAAATATGACTCTCCTTGCTCGCAATAAAGATGACAATAAATAAGCCAGTTTTATCAGGTAGGCAACAAGAGCGTTGTTTATGTTATAAAGGCTCGCACAGAGTGAAGCCAAATCTACCTATCAAACAGTCAAATGGCTACTTATCGTGCAAAGTAAACAGACATTCTTCTTTCGGAGAACATGCATGAAAAGTATTAGTGTTGAGAAAAATAATATCATGGCGAAATATTTCAATCGCCTAAACAAGACACTGTATTCAGTTTATTATACTTTTTTGTACAATGTAAAATAAATTACATGGAATAGTATTATGAATAAAGTGCTATAGGCCACGAAACAGTAGGTTTTCAATTCACTCCACTGTGTAACTCGGTTGAAGTCACTCAAAGTTACAGCAAAAACTGTGGGTGCCAGGAAGGACATAATTTTAGGCAGTGTTGCGCATTCCCCTGTATGGGACTCTATGATACCACAGACTCTAGTAGGAAAGACAAGCACCGTCAAACTATTTCTACCCGCATTTCGATTTCCTCGTTCTTTCCTTCTCTCTACACGCTTGATTCCAATTGCACACCAAAGGGTTACAGTAGAGCACGTTTGGATAAATTGAATCGATTCGAATTCATATTCAGACCAAAGTTGTTTTTGCGAATTAGAAACAGAACTGCAATAAGAATTGTTTTGATTCTTTTCTTTTAGCGTATATCACTATGAGACCAAGTAACATATTTTCACGAATTATTGTCTATATATTAATCGTATCACACATCAAAGAAAGTAAATAACGAAAGAAAATTAATTTTTCTAGGGGATAGATCCAAATAAATGATAATCGGATATGAATCGTAAAATGCAGTATTTTATGAATTTTCTTATTTAAACTCGTGGTTAAAAAATGGAATCAGAATGTCAACAGCTTACAAATTGGCTCCGCAAATACCCCAAGCTAAGATTAAATATCAGTTTTTAAATATGTGCATTATCCCAATAAGAATAAACTCACATAAAACATCTAAATACAAAAAGAATTGAAATTGACCACGAACGCAACGATGATCAATATATTTGTTTCGATTGTTGGCATATGCATCAATAGTTCTGAACTGCCGGTACATATATCTACTCTAATTATCCACTTTTCCAAAATAGACCTTTCCAAAATATACCTTGAACCGCGAATCAGAAAATAATATGACATAAATTTGGAATCAATCCGTCAGATTAAAATATTAATTAACTCTAGAAATAATCAAACGGATATATGATTCTTCATAAAAATATATTGCTGGATGCTTGAAACTTTCATTTCTGAGTGTGATCTAATCTTTATTTATAATTGATATTTATTCCAATCTTGTGAAAATTCGCTTGAAACGAATATAAATATTTTCCTCTGAATTCAAAATGAAATATATCAACAAATTTTTTAATCAATGTTTAAAATAACAATCATGACACCAGTTACAAACGATGGTTCAACCACCTCAAACTTATTTTCTTTTGTGCATTGAATATTATGTCACTACACAATGCTGTACATCATCGGCCAACTATCAACTATCCAACACGTTAAAGTTCTAAGTTCACAAACATATCAGCTACAAGTTGACAAAATTGTTCTCACACGCTATGGAAGGAGACACATGACGAAGAAAAGCTATTTTACCGCAAGAAAATATCGGAATGAAACACAATTCTCCATGTTGTCTAATTAACTCATTTTCTTTAACATGTATTTGTTATTTTTTAACATGGTCGTGTATCGCATATCAGAACGCAGCCATATGAATGACAGCATCGTTTGGTTAAAGCTTACCAAATAGTTTAGGCCGGTTTAAAAGTTAGTCCGGTTTAAAAATAGTTATTACGCGTTTGAGCTTACAACTCGTGTTTTGGAAAGAAGAAGAGATGATCTGTCCAACGGTATACTATATTATGTTCTATTGTGATAAATAATACGCGGTTTTGGGACAATAATATGAAAATAACCATTATTTTGCGTAATCCTCCTAGTGATGATGATGATGATGATATAGGAATCCTACATCACTGCATGGAGTTCTCCGGTGGCTGCAGGTGCCGTTAACTACAAGGGTAAAATCATGTGATCGCATGATATTCACATTATCATTGTATGAAGGACCAAAAAGGAGTGGATCCATAAACAGAGTCTTTTATGCGTAATCCAAAGGGGCAAATAATTTCCTTCCAATGATAAGGTGCAGTCATTTTAATAACACAATACCCAATACCTATTAAGGCACAGATGGTTTGTGTAAGAAGGGTGCGTCAATGTTAATTGACAACAGCATAATCCCGAAGAATTATGTAATTATTGAGAGTATTCCAATCTTGTGACTAGAAGCTGACGACCCACGACATCTAGTCCAAGCTAAGTCTAATATTTAATATAATTATATACAAATAAAATAAATAGAACATATAACAGAAGCAAGTTTGAATTGAAAAAATATATAGTGCTTATTAAATTTATTGAGAAAATAATTTAATAAATATAGAATGACAATGAAGAATGTACTAAATGAATGACAATGAAGAATGTACTAAATACAACTTTCATCATAATTATAGTGTAAAATGACCAATAAAAAGAAAATAAAGATTAAAATGAGATAAATAATTAGTGTAGAGTGATATGATTTGGTCTAGCGTATCCACCATTAGCGCAAGGGCTACGCCAGTGGCTGCAGTTGGTAGGATCCATAATCAGAAGTTCTTATGCGCACTCCATAGGGACAAAAAAATCTGCTTTCAACGATAAAATCCAGAGGTTCAAAAAGTAGCATTTGCAATACTCGTTAAGGAACTGCCCGATAGTTTGCATTAGAAGAGCGCGTGAAACTTACCGTGGCATGACAGATAGTATAGTAACATTAATATTAAGCACAAAGTTCCAAAGAATTAAGGAATCATTACTATCTTTTGACTAGGGACAGGCGTTGCACGTACCCTTATCTATGATAAATCCGTGTGTTGTCCTGATGCCCGCTGCCTTCTAAAAAGTTAAACAAATATGTATCATAAAAAATCAAAACATGAATGTAGTAAATATAGTTCAAATAGTGAAAGTAGAGAGTAGTGAGATAATTAGAAACAATTCAATGGAATTAAGGAATATAATAAAATTTGTGCGTATAACAAATATAATGTGTAATAAAAGAAGGATTTCAATACAACGTTAGTATAATGCTTGAAGAATACACAACGAAAATGAAGTACATGATAAATGAAATAAATATAATAAAACTAATAGATACTGTAAATGCAACTGCAATGAAGAACTGATTGTATTTGCTCCCGATTTTGTTTGCTCTGGATTATGTGTGACTGCGATTTGGTCTTCCTCCGATTCCGTTAGCCTCACATGAAAATCCGTTTGGTGAGCTCTAGCAGACGAACCAAACAAATTTTAAATTCTTTCTTTAGAATGTTATTCTCATATTAAAGATGCAGTGTATACAAAAAATTGCTTTAATTTTGCCCTAGAAAACCTTAAACCGATTTTTTTAAGAAATGTAAAAACTTGTGTGGTGTTGAACTCAATCGAGGTACAACAGCGTGGAGATTATTTTCAGTCACCCAACGGATATGACGAATTTCGCGCCAACTCGAACAAATGTCGGTAGCACCCTCTCAGATTTTAATGAAACTTTATGTACATGAAGACTTTGTCACAAAAAGCCACTTTGCATACTTAGTTTTTCCAAAAATGATCTAAACTGTCTTTTGAAGAGGGTCAAACTTTTTTATCAATTTTTTTTCAAATTGCTTTAGTCTAAAAATAACAAATCCTACAAAAAATATTGTGCGTGTGATTTTCACAAAATTAGTCAAATTTTTGTATAAAAATATTGAAAAAATTCTTCATCGACTTCTACACTGAAAAAAATCGATTTTAAAAATTTAAAGTCAATCGACTAAAAAACTCCATCTTTGATTAGGATGAAATTTTGTTCCAAGATAGGTAATTATGTTCCCTACCTACCGTGATAATGTCAAGTTAGGCACAAGTACCTTGCTGCATTGGACGATGGATATTTTGCTATTTGCAAGTTTCGTTTCAGGATATAACTAGACAAAATTAAACTTTGCTATATTTGCAATGGAGTACTTATTCAGAACAGAAACAATCATAGTGCAACTGCACATGCAGTAATGCTAGAAAAGACCGCCATACACAAAACAGTCCGTGCGGGAGCAAAACAAGGAGCAACATTTGACCCAATTTCACGTCCGATGTACCAATACATAACATATCCTGCGCACCTTTTATATAGGTCAATTCCGATGCAACTGCACCTGGGCCGCATGGCAACTAGGGGAATGCAAACGAGGGAAAAACTGGTTGCAAGTGCACTTAATGTTGACGCTCTTTGTTCCAGTTAGTGCCAGTTTCGAAAAGGATGGTGTTGGTGCTGATCGTCTGCTAGTGATAGTGATGTTGGCATTTTACAAACGAACTGGTATTAGTACGGCATCTACAATATACACTGAATAGCAGCTGCCAAAGGATGCCATTGCTGAGATGCACCATATCGAACCAGCAGGTTTCTTTGTTTGGCAGTATCCTTGGACTGTCTGTCGCAAACCTGCGTCAACAAAGTTACAACTACGATGATAGCTCGGTGCTGAGAAAAGGCAACCTTCACAATCAGTTCACCCTTTTCTGTGAAAGCTTTTCAATAAATGAGACTTTTTAACGTGCGCCAACATTGAAGCACCTCTCTGGTTGCTAGTAAGCAGTCCTATCTTCTCATTTTACGCCTGTTTGTAGCCACCATATTCAATCCATTTACTTCTACTAGTTTATATCGTCTGTTATCATGGAAACGACAAATACCCTGATTACTTATTTATGGAAGAAAATTTCCATCCTCCAACCGAGTAAACTGTCAGTGTTCCACTCGAATTCATACTACAACTCAAATTTTCACAAGCTCCAGTAAGTGATAAAGACTAGATGCTTTGCTGCTTTCGCCATATATTTTTATGACAGGTTAGCAAATTGACTTTAAGAATGGCTCCGTTGCGTTTAGCAATTTTGGAAAATGCGTCAACCACAATAGTAACATGTGATAGGTACACCAAATTTAAAGGAATGTAAAATATTTCAATACTATGGGACGTTGGAGCAATGGATTTTTGTAGACCTTCGTTAGCTTATCGCTAATATGATATATTAAGAGATGGTTTTAACGATTTGCACAATCAAAGAATCAAATTAAATATGTAGTGTGTTGAGCCCATTTTCACCCTTCTCCTATTCTCACCCTACCCATTTAAAGCTGTTGGACAATGATCGGAAATTGGAAAATCGTGGATTAAATTAATAACTCCTCGTGGTTATATTATAGGAGTATCGTGTCATCAGAAAATTTGATGCTTAGTATCTAGGCCATTATGTGGTTGCATCTAATAATCCTTTTTAATTAGGCACGATAGTAGAATGAAATTACCTGTTTTCATAAACCCGTACCACTTGTAGTCATAAATAGCATCACTGGTCATATCAACCATTTTAATAAATATAAAATGTTCTAGGGGAAGTAGTTGGGAAATAATACATAACTAAATATATGAAAAAATGGGTATCAAATTTCTTGATTTTACAGTTATAGTTAATTAGTGGTTAGGTATAGTATCTTACTGTTATAACTGTTGGCATAAGTGTAGATGTCATTTTGAAGAATCATCTTAGTGTGAACGAATAAAAATGACATAATTGTAACATTTGATGCTTTAGAAATCGTTTTGATAATATTTAAAGTAACTGGTTACTTTTTTTTTCATAAAACGTTTATTTGACACGGCATATGCAAAAGCTTTTTTACGCCGGGGTTTTTTACATAACATGTTACAAAAGTTCTTAAGACTATCACGTTATAATAAAAATTCACTTTCTAATGCTAACACTGAGGATAATCATCATTTTGAATATTTTTATTTATACTCTATTTTCTTGAATTTCATTGTAAACCTATTGATAATTTTTCTGTAATCTTTGTTTATTTTTTTTTTCTTTATTTATATCCTTTTATCTAACTTAAATAACTGCGAAGAAATCTAAATTGTTTGTGGGTAGCAAGGGAAAAAAACTAGAAACATTGTGGGAATAATTATATTTGAATATTTATTGTTTTCAGGAAATGATAAATATGGCCCATGTATGTAAGATCTCGTAAAGCGAGGATATCACGAACAGGAACATAGGGTGGTTTTCTTCTGGCTCGTAAGGAGTCTATTAATTGGGATCTGGCTTCACGATATTCAGTGCAAGACCAAACAACATGTTCAATGTCTTCGTAACCCTCTCCGCAAGCACATTGATTATCTTCTGTGATCCCAATACGGCGGAGATGCGCATTCAACGTATAATGGTTGGACATGAGTCTAGACATCACACGAATGAAGCTTCGACTTACATCCAACCCTTTGAACCATGCCTTCGTTGATACTTTAGGGATAACTGAGTGCAACCACCGTCCCAGATCTCCATTGTCCCATGATGTTTGCCAACTAGTAAGCGTCCTCTGACGAGAAGCGCTATAAAATTCATTGAAGGCAATAGGTCTTTCATAGATGTCACCGTCCAGCGCCCCTATTTTGGCTAAATTATCCGCTCTCTCATTTCCCGGTATGGAGCAATGAGCGGGAATCCACACTAAGGTAATTTGATAAGATTTATTTGTCAATTTAGTTAAGTATTCTCGTAGCTTCTTCAAATAGAACGGAGCGTGATTATCAAGCTTTATTGAGCGTAGTGCCTTAATTGTGTTGAGGCTATCTGTGAGGATCAAATAATGGTTCGGAAGTAAAGTATCAATGATTTCCATACTATAGTGAACTGCTGCTAGTTCGGCTGTATAAACGGAGGCAGGTTCTGCAAGCTTGAAAGAGATTGAGGTGTTATTGTTGAAAATACCGAAGCCAGTGGCCTCATTGATTCGTGACCCATCAGTGTAGAACATTTTATGGCAGTCAATGTGTTGGTATTTACTGATGAATATTTTAGGGATCTCCAGAGAGCGCAGGTGATCCGGGATTCCACGAATTTCCTCTTACATGGACGTGTCGAAAAATAAAGTGGAATCGGGAGTATCTAGTGTATTAACACATGTCAGAACATAACTAGAAGGCGTTATTTCTTGTGACATGTGATTGAAGTACACTGTCATGAATCTGGTTTGGGATTGAAGCTCGACAAGTCTTTCGAAATTTTCAATTACCAGTGGATTCATAACCTCACATCGTATAAGTAAACGAGAGGAGAGATGCCAGAATCGATCTTTTAAAGGAAGAACTCCCGCTAGTACTTCAAGACTCATCGTATGTGTCGATTGCATGGAACCTAAGGCGATTCGTAAACAACGATACTGTATTCGTTCCAATTTAATAATGTGAGTGTTTGCAGATGAACGGAAACAGAAGCAACCATATTCCATTACTGAAAGTATCGTTGTTTGATACAATCTTATCACGTCACTTGGATGAGCACCCCACCAAGATCCGGTTATTGTTCGGAGAAAATTTATCCCTTGTTGGCACTTCTTTATCAGATACCTAATGTGGCCTCCCCATGTACCTTTAGAATCGAACCAAATTCCGAGATATTTAAAGGTCATGACTTGGGCTATCGTTCTACCAACCAACTGAAGCTGAAGCTGAGCTGGGTCACGCTTCCTTAGGGTTGCCACCCCTCCGGGTTTGACCCGGAGACTCTGGTTTTCGGGAGCGATCTCCGGGCCTCCGAGTTTTACATCAATTTCTCCGGGTTTGGTGGGAAGAAACATAATTTGAATTTTTGGAATTAATTGATTCTTTACAAAATATTTAATAAGTCCAGGTTAACTATTACTCTGATTTACATTTATCTTGCCCGACTAACCCTTGATTTCAAGGTCGCGACGATGAGTTCACCAAATATTGCTGATTTCTTACACAAACCAATGAAAATAAAAAAACAAAAGAACAAATCAAATTTACTACAAATTAAGGAAAGTAATATTTCGCTATATGCTACAATTGAAATGTTGCATCCCACTAAGTGGGGCAAAAAGTTATTTTGCTGCAATTTTAGCAAATCACTTTACTGTTAGTGGTACTTATCACCAGCTGCACAAAGATATTGCAGATTTGTTCTAATCCAACTGACTAAGTCAACATCAAACGAGTTCTTCTGGTGTTGTTGCTACTCTTGCAACGACCCTTAACTGTTGGCTAGGGAAGTGAGTCTTTCCCCTTTGTTGCGGTGATGAATAACCGACATCACATATTGGTTCTCTTGTGATGCCGCAGCCCTGCCTCCTTTTCTCTCTTTTTCTTCTTAGTTGTGGAGGAGAGCAATGCTTGTTCGATTTATACTCCACAGCGAAAGTAGCTGGTGATTTTGTATTCTTGGCACTTAGTCGGGGAAGATTAAACCGATGAAACCATACTCAAAAATGAAAAATTTACAGCTTTACTTTGACGTAGTAATAAAAAGCTATTAAAGTGCTCTAAAATGCCGAGAAATCGCTTTGATTCCAATTTCTGTGTAGTTCCATTCAAAATCCACTACCCCCTCGGTCAATCCGGGTCAAAGCCTCTCCAGAGGTGGCAACCCTACGCTTCCTTGAAAAAACAACCAACTCTGTTTTCTCCGTAGAGAAATCGATGCCTAGCTTCAAAGCCCAACTTGATAAATTATCCAAACTATCTTGCAGTGGTTGTTGTAAATTTATGGCTTTTGGTCCTGTAACAGAAACCACGCCATCATCTGCAAGTTGCCTTAGAGTGCATGGGCTGACAATACAATTATCAATGTCATTCACGTAAAAATTGTAGAGAAGGGGGCTTAAACAAGAACCTTGTAGGAGGCCCATGTAACTTATTCTGAATGTTGCCAAATCGCCATATGAAAAATGCATGTGCTTTTCTGACAATAAGTTGTATAAATAATTATTTAATATTGGTGAAAGACCACATTGATGTAGTTTCTCTGAGAGAACATCAATGGAAACAGTGTCGAATGCTCCTTTTATGTCTAAGAACACAGACGCCATTTGTTCTTTTTTTGCGTAAGCTAGTTGGATTTCTGACGAAAGTAGCGCCAGACAATCATTCGTTCCCTTTCCCCTCCGAAAACCAAACTGGGTATCTGATAGCAAGCCGTTCGCCTCAACCCAAATGTCGAGACGTCGTAGGATAATTTTTCCAACAATTTCCTGATGTAGGATAGCATTGCAATCGGTCGATACGAGTTATGTCTCCAGTCGTGCGGGACAATGTTCTGCTCAAGAAGCTTATTGAATAAATTCAACAAGCGTCTTTTTGCTAGGTCAGGCAGATTCTTCACCAAGTTGAATTTAATTCTGTCTGGACCCGGAGCATTATTGTTGCATGAGAGGAATGCAATTGAAAATTCCATCATTTTCAAAGGCGAATCTATGGAATCGTTACTTATGGGAGCATCGCGAATGATTTTCTGCGCAGGAGCAGAATCTGGACAAACTTTCTTGGCAAAATTAAATATCCAGCGATTCGAAAAATCTTCGCTTTCATTAGTTACGTTTTGATTCCTCATTCTTCTGGCTGTATTCCAAAGAGTACTCATTGATGTTTCTCTTGACAAGCCATCAACGAAGCATCCGAGCACTCTTTGTCCCACCAGGGATTAGGAGGCCAGCTATTCATTGTCATGCCAGGATTGCATTTCGTTTGGGTTTGTTCTGCTGCTTCAATAATCAAACCCGCTAGAAATTCATATTCTTCGGTAGGTGGTAGCTCTTCCGTCGAAACAAGAGAAGTGGAAATTAAAGATTGGTATTTTTCCCAATCAATATTTCGTGTCAAGTCATAAGGGACATTGATTGAATTCGTGAGGCCTAATTCACTGTTAATTGAAATAACGACTGGCAAATGATCGCTACCGTGAGGATCAGGTACAACCTTCCACGTGCAATCTAACCGAAGTGATGTCAAGCATAGAGATAGATCTAATGCACTTGGTCGTGCGGGTGGTCTGGGGATGCGTGTTATTTCGCCTGTATTTAAAACTGTCATATTGAGCTCGTCACAAACATTGTATATCAAAGAGGATCGATTATCATTGAATAGGGAACCCCACAATACTCCGTGCGAGTTGAAGTCTCCCAGTATCAGCCGCGGAGCAGCCATGGATTCCACTACCTCAAAAATCTGACGTTGTCCAATTTGAGCTTTGGGAGGTATATATATATATATATATATATATATATATATATATATATATATATATATATATATATATATATATATATATATATATATATATATATATATATATATATATATATATATATATATATATATATATATATATATATATATATATATATATATATATATATATATATATATATATATATATATATATATATATATATATATATATATATATATATATATATATATATATATATATATATATATATATATATATATATATATATATATATATATATATATATATATATATATATATATATATAAAAGCGATAGACATGCCTTTGCCTTTAATGTTCGTTTGGGCAGCTACAGCCTCAATGCCCGCAAACAAGGGGGTGTTAATTCTATAGAAAGAAAAGCACTTTTTAATTCCTAGAAGCACTCCCCCATACGGGGTGTCTCGGTCTAGGCGAATAATGTTGAAATCATTCAAGTTGAAATTAATGTTTGAGGTAAGCCATGTTTCACATAAAGCAAAAGCATCGCATTTCAAATTATGCAACAAAATTTTTAAGGAGTCAATTTTAGGTATGATACTTCTGCAATTCCACTGTAAAACAGTGATGGAATCTTTCATTGGAGGAGGTGAATTACCCATTGAAAGATGCAATCGCTGCAAGGATGGGCCATTGAGCAATCAGCTGCTCTAAAAATGTTCTAATTGTTGGGAGGAACGCTGAAAGTATACTTTTTAGTGGTTCAGAAATATTGAATGCTTTGAAAATCCAATCAACAATTTCAGAAAATTTCAATAATCCTACCCCTGGCTGAGGCTCAGAGGAAGTCGAAATTTTATTATTACCAGTAATGGTGTTCTGTTTGGATTGTACGTTCCCAAAACCGGGCGGAATTGATTTCGGTTTTGAATCGGAATTTTTCGGTTTTGGGCGCAGTTTATCTATTGGTGGAGAAATTTTAAGGCCCTTTCTTGGCAGCTTGGGAAAAGAAGACTGTTTTCTTTTTCTGGAATTTCCGGGTAAAACAAATGATGTACCTTCGCACGCTCCGTCAGAGTCAGACTGTTCCGAAAATAGAGATGTGTAAGTGTTTTCTAAGAAGATGGGTTTAGGGGTAGCATTTTTCAACATTTCTGCATAGGAGCGCTTAGACCTCTCCTTCAAGGATCGTTTAATTTTATCCTCCCGCAATTTATATATGGGACATGCAAGGAGCTCGTGTGAATTTTCTCCGCAATGTAAACATTTTTCTAAGTTTTTATTGCATGTATCCTCTTGATGAGGCCCCCCACATTTGCCACACCGTACCTTATTGGAACAGTAAGTGGCTATGTGGCCAAGCTGTTTACAATTGAGGCAATTCATCACACGAGGGATGAAAAGGCGAACGGGGAGACGAATTTTACTAATAAGAACATGGCTAGGCAAAGCAGACCCAGCGAAAGTTACACGAAATGAATAGGATGGTCGGTAAACTTTTTCCTCTTCTTCAAGTGATACTGAGTACAATTGCTTACAATCGAGTATTTTTACTTTATTAAGCAGGGTGTTCTTGAAACAACCAACACCATGCTTAAGTATATTCTCGGCAGTGAGGCTGGGTTCGGAGATGACTCCATCGCATTCTATATCGCGCGAAAGTATATAAACTTTATATTCACGCGTGAAGAGTTCGCAGGCTACTATCTCGTTAGCTTGTCTAATGTTATCAATGCTAACTCGAAGTTTGGCTTTATTTACTTTCACGATCTCTGTTACAGCAGAAAATCGTGAAGTCAGATCCCATGCAATTTGCATAAGGTTTAATGGCTTTCCTTTCCGCCTGAAGAAAGCTTGCCAAGGTCCAGAAGACCCTTGAGGGTATAATTTTATTCTAGGGGGAGTTGAGGGAGGGGGATCAGAAGAATTTTGCTCTTGTGAAATGGAGGATTCCATCTCACTATCCTCCATCTCGCCTACCATACACAGTAAGTTAATTAAATACTAACACTAGCACAATTATATTAAAATCTACCTGTCCTTCGAAGAGTTGCAGATTCACGCTGTCTCCCTCTATCACACGCTCGCGTTGAACACAGCGCAACCACCACTACCAAGATGGAGCCGCTGTTTACCTGTGGGTCCAGGGATATTTCTTTACTACGCAGCGTGGCTAGGTACACAAATACACAAAAGCCCGTATCTGCACTAGCGCAGATGAATAAGTGATGATGAAGCGAGACGCTTCACCAACCAGATGCAGCTCTGTCTCACTCCGTCGCAGGTTGTATGCAGCGCAACCACTACTACCACCAAGGTGGGGCGCCGCTTACCTGAGACTTCGCAGCCTTCGCACCAACACTCGCTTATCGCGTGGTACCACCACCAAACGACCGCTCTCGCAGCCAACAATCCTGCCTGTCTCCGCACCAACACAGCATCAAATACTGACACGGCACACAAACTTCTAGCCTATTCACGGCTTGCACAGCCTTGGTTGCTACAACCAATCAGCAAACACAACCTTTCAAGGCGAAGGCTAAAACTGTTATGTACTGGTTACTTGTTTCAACTCACATTCATTGCTGTTTCAACTTACCTCGGCATGAGGAGAGTTGAAACAAAGAAAACACTGTAGGGATGCTTTGTTATTGATTTTTACCAGTTATTCTGATGTAATTTAATAAAGCATAAACAGAAGCAAGAAATTTAAAAATAAGCAATCATAGAATGACAGTTTTTTTCGATTTATCCAAAAAAAAAAATTGTTGCAACCCTCCTCGGTTCGCTTAACACTAGCATATAGTTCTGTTGTTTAGAATCTGGACTACCAGAACGGCGTTGACAGAATCGAGGCCGGCAAAACAAATTTCAGCTGCCGAGATTCGAAAACCATTGTCAGTTGATACAGCTCGACGCTCTAGGCATCCTGAGGGACTGCTCTCGACTCCTGTTCGTCTCTTACTTACTGTCTACCAGAGTGAATCGCCCTACAATCCTTGGGTGCCTGGATCTTCAAGCCCGCGTTCGAGCTCTACACAATAACTCACTTCTGCGAGTACCGTTGGAGGTGATAGCACAAAGTCTGTATAAAAAAAACCAACTTAATTCACCTAGTAGTGAGATGAAATATTTCTTACACATATCACTGTTGGATAATTTATTAGTTAACAGAACTTATGTGAAGTACCCTCACAATAGTTTCTAGTCCTGCACGAATAAAACCTCGAATAAGCTGAATAAATTATAAAAAAAATCAATTAAACGAACAGAATAACAAAAATAAAGCGAAAAATGAAAAATAAGATTTTCAAAATCATAAAATGAATGGATTGCTTAATAAAAATCAAATTAATAAAATTTCACAAATCAAATCAGATTAGCTCATTAAATGGAAAATTAGGAAATAATGGGCGATTTGGGGGCGATTTAAGGGCGGGTAGAGCGGCTAAAAAATGACGGCGGCAAATCGCCCAAATGTTGCATTTGAAATATCCCCCTAATTGCCAGCAATTTGCTGGCAAATTGAAGGGCAATTAGCGTATCCGAGTTGGCAAATAGCCCCCCCCCCCCCCCGTTAGCCAGCAACTTGCCCTTTTTGACTGGGATATTGCAAAAGAAGCCAAAACTAGAACTGTGGGATTCAAAGATACAGTTGCTCTCGGTGATGCTACGAGTATAATTATATGAGAAATCTTTTATCTCACTACTAGCTGAATTATTTGATGAGCTGTGAATTAATATACCCTCCAATATCTACGGTTCACGGTTGAACACAACGCTTATCCAAGAGATAGATACATGAAATCTAGAAAAAATTTCACTATGCAATCAACTCACTCATTATTTTGTCTTTGAAGAAAACCTACATATTAACTTATGAGAAATTATTTATTTATTAAGATAATTTTAAAAAATGGTTTTTGAGTCGAATTCCTTGAAACACGTACATGTTTTTCCATACTCCGATATTCAAAATCGGTTTAGTTTAGCCGCTAAAACAACAGTAGAACAATACTCTGTACGTAACGGTCTCATTTTTAGTTAGTGGGAATTGGTAAGCGAGGAATAAGAATTCAAAATGTTTAATATCTGCGCCGCTCGTGAACGGATTTTGACAATCTATAGCTTGTTAGTAAGGTATTTATAAGCTTTCTATTTCTATGGAGTTTACGTGTGATAACTTTGTACGGAAGTTATTTGCTTAAAACATGTTGCGTTTTGACAAAATCATCCATATCTCAAAAAGTAAACAACGTATCGAAAAAAAAAAAAAAAATAATTGTGTCAAATTGTCACGTTAGACCTTTCATTTGAAACTAGTTTCATTGAAATCGGTTCAGCCATTGCTGAGATAATTACATGATATTAGTGTTCATGCATACATACACACATACATACATACAGACATTGTCCCAATTTGTCGAGCTGAGTCGACTGGTATATGAGACTCGGCCTTCGGGCCTCGGAAACAAATTTAAAAGTTTGAGCGAATCCTATACATTTCTTTTGTAAGAAATGTAAATAAAATTAGTCGGTTTTGCAAGTAAGACACGTCATTATAAAAAATCTTGCTGCGCGGACAATTTCTGTTACTAGTGTATTACAAATCGATTCGGCATTTCGAGCAATTACGAAATCTTTTAGTTTATATGAAAAAAGCAGAACACTTGGAAAACGCAAAACTGCCTTTAATAGTAATACAACACAGCTGGCTGTGTTCGACCTGCTTATTAATGGGACTGAGTCCCAGTTCTGTAAAGACGATGTGCCTCATAACCATTGAGCTGTGAAGTGCACGTGTTGAAAAGATTACCACATTATATTGGGAATTAAAAGTGAATTTTTGCAATTTGCAAGGGCTTACATTTTGGATCTTACATCTTGCAACGGCTACATTTTGGATATTTCGATTTCATAGGAAATGCCATATTTTGTTTACATTTGCTCGTTTCAAGGTAATATGGAATAATTATCGACAAATCGTGGCGCCGGCGTTGACCTCCCCCAACGTTCAGATAAACAACAAGCACTGCTGTGCTTGGATCGATCTACAGCCATTTGATAACCTTGCACTGTTTCTCGCGGTCATGTGCCTCGCAATGGGTCCAGACAGTCACCAGTGGCGGCTAATATGTATTTCATTGACTTTTCCCTTTTCGTACCATGCCAAGGGAAAGAATATATACATTTTTTTCTAAATGCACTCGTGAATTAGTCGGTGACATGCTTACTTGTTCCGTTTAAAACATTTTAGTTGCACATCTTTAATTATTTACTAAACATGTGGAAACTTGTCCAAGAGGATTAAAAATCAACAACTTATGCATAACATCTTGAATATGTTTTGGAACAAAACCGTACTGTGACAACGACCTTTGAAACTCTATCTATCCTGCTCCGACTAGAATATAATTTCCATAGAAGTTATACCGACAAAACAACAGCATGGCGCCTTTACAAGGTTTCATAACCTTTGCAAAATATAAACATTATTACACAAAAAAATGAACCAACTCGAACAGAGCAGTACTGTAGTCTAGGTACGTGACGTTGGCCATAAATACGTAAGGAAGGCACCGTAAACCAGGGTGACTTCGATTTTCGGGGTGACTTTGATCACTCGAAAAAAATTTCGTAGATTGCTTATTGCTTGCTTAAATTGCTTAAAACCAAAATTTTGCTTTACCTAAATTTTACGTAGTTTCGTAAAGTATCTTAAGTTGCAGCAAAAGTAACAGTATCGAAATAATTGCGTTGAAGGTTTGAAGTATACACTCATCCACTCCGGAGCTAGCGTGATATTAAGAGATACATTTTCGGTTCTTGTTCTCAGATCGCCATGCAAATTTAAGTAAAAGCTTTTCAAATATATGAATGAATGGAAAATAACGGAATTAATTTTTCAACTTTAGGGGTAACTTTGATCACTTTTCGAAGTGATCATTACATATTTTTAGACACAATACATTTTTTCCTAGCTTAATATTTTTAAATCATTTCCCCCTTTCTCTCTTAAATAAGCAGGAATTCAAGAAATGTGGATGAGAGTCAAAGGAGACATAAATGGGAGATAGAAATGAAGGTAGAAAACTGCAAAAATGGTAAGTTTTCTAGTACACATTTGTTATGTTATGTTATACAAATTGAACCAATATACTAAATACGCGTCGATTTCCTGCTTAAATGGAATCGAAAGTCTTACTGTAATGTTACAATCCAATTGACACAAACATTACAGTAAGGCGGGGCTAGTTGATGGAACAATGCCCTCGGAACAAGTCTGGCACTGTACACGAAATGGGTCATCGGAAAATCAATTGAGCTAACACCTTCCTAAATCCGTGAACCAAGTTATTTGCATGAATGTTTAAATACATGCAAACATCTTTTTTCTGTAAATCACTACCAGCTAGTGGGAGATAAGATGGTTAACACACACTACACAAACAACATTCACTTTTTATACCAAGTTGAAGTTATACTTCATTATTGTCACATACTAAGCAGTGTCAAAAAACGAGCGAAAAATCTTTTGTTGTGCTAATTTTTGCGCCATCTTAAATTGAATCTTTTTCATCGAAATTTCAACGTAAATAATTGTAATTAATTAAGAATTAACCAAAATATTATTTCCGGTCAGGGTTTTGCGTTTGCTTCATTGGATTTTATTTTTCTTCGAAAAATTGGTTGGGACAAGCGTGTCGTATAGGTTGGGACACCATACAATTACGCATGCGTACAAGGTTGCGTACAAGTTTTACATGTAAAAACTGTGAGTCAGATTAACTTAACCTATACGACACTTTTTTGCCATTTTGCCGTCATGTAGAAAATTGATCCTGAGTCTTATTTAAAATTGCATGTAAACATTTTTCATTCGCAGACATTAGGCCACATAATATACCTACAAAATAGTGTACTACAAGCACTGAGAACTGACATACAAAATAAGTTTTCAACTTGTGTAGGAAATAAAACTGTCACTTTGAAATGACAACAGCAAGTAGCAACTTGCCACTGGCCGGCGCTTCGATCGGCCAGCAATTGCTATACCGGTCTTGTGTGCAAACTTGGATATAATGGTGACTCACGCATGCAAACCTGTATGCGATGGTGATTTTCAACGTATTTTCATTTAAATGTTTACACAGGTTTTTCGGGAAAGTTTGTTCTAGCTTATATGTCTGTTCTCTGTGCTACAAGCTAAAAAACATTGTCATATAATTCGATTCCAATTAGAATAAAAGGATCTGCTAAATTAGTTTTATTTCAGTGGTTTATCAATTAACAATACGATATATATAACACTTTAAAATATTGCATTTCAAAAAAATATTGCAAACTGAAGCTTGAACTAATTTGAAACAATTTCGAACTAATCGCACAAGAAATTGTTTTTAAAATTAGCTAGCTTTTGAAATTAAATTTGGTACAACAGAATCAAAAGAAAAAAATCCCTTGCAATTTGTTACTTTCACTATAGTCTAAGATTTGTTTGACTTATAAAAACAGAAACTTCAGACACCTTCAGAAAAACAGAGAGAAGTAAAAATTTCGTTCTATTCTGTGTTTTGTTCCCCAAAATAGAAAAATGTGCTTAAAAAGTATAACAAATGGCCAGTTTATCAGTTTAGAATAAGTCTCATTTAAAATATGAATAATTCGGTTGATTACTCAGAGTAAATCAGTAATTTACTAAAAAGTTTCGAAAGGGCGAATGCTCTCAATTTAGGAGTTTTCCGTATTGAAGACCACTTTCGTAAGGGATCATCCATAAATGACGTAGCATTATATGGGGGAGGGGGGAGTTTTGTATTTTGTGATGATGTGTGATGACAGGGGGGTAGGGGGTCATGTGCATGCTACGTAGCTTTTTTAAAGGGAAAAAACTAACATCGTTCTTTATTTTTTTTTTTAAGTTTACGGTGACAAGGGGGGGGGGGGAGGTTACCATCAAGCTACGTAATTACCAGGGAGGTACTTAGAGGTTTGTGACGAAATGCTACGTTGGAGGAGGGGGGTTTTAAAAATCGCTCAAAAAATGCCACGTCATTTATGGACGGTCCATAATTTAAATTTCGGAAATGTTCAAGAGCTGATTTGCTGATAAAGTGAAAGTGTCTTTCGATAAGAACCGAACAAGCGATCAGTACAATACGACAGGTGATCCGCTTCTGCAGAAACAAAAGATTCCAGGCTGGTGGAATGAAGCCGACTAATTTGGATAATTTAAACACCACATTTTTTGCCGGTGTGCACGTTCTGATTATATTTTATTTGTGTTTTTTGTTGGAAGAACAATTATGTTTTCGTTTCATTGAAAACTACTAGTCGGTTGACAAAATCTGTTGTTCTTCGGAGTCAGCCTAAATGATATGTGGAATCGCTCGGTTTAAACCAGGAGTTTATACACTGGATTCCTTCTTCCAGTCCGGAGGGTGACAAAACATTTATTTTTTGCATTATCCGGATTTTTGTATATTGTATAGGGCAGCTCTAAGATAATTGGAATAACTGTTCAGTGAACGATAATGTGTACTTCAGGAATGGCCACTCACGGCCTCACAGGAACCTGCTCCGGAATGTCCGTTCCGGGGTCAAATCACCAAATGGTTCCAAAACTACGATATGCAGCCTACTGATGCAATTCCAAGAATTTTGATGCCCATATTGCTAGTATTCCATTGAAGTTCGCAAATAGTACCCCTGCACTGGAACCTGCTTCCGGAAACCCGGATTCCCGGGAACCGAATGGAGTAACCCGATTCATTTTTACCAAGTCCAAAAGTGGATGAGTTCTTGAATCCAAAACGGGCAAAAGTATCGAAATCGGTTGGATATTACCTTAGTTATGAGCATTTTAGTTTTGTGGGTACCCGGGTACCCACGTCGGCTTGTTACGTAGTAAAAAAAAATCAGGAGCCCCTCCTTACTCCCACCCTTACTATATTAACAATATTATTAACCCAAAAGCTTGACTTAGTGAAGTTCTAAGATGTCACAAAATTTCAATTTCCAGCTATGGATAAAACATAGGAATTTAATTAATTGAAACTTAAAAAGGTACCCAGGTACCGCGTCGGACACACAACGGTTAAACCGAAATATAATCCTCTGACATATCATCGCGACATCAGTTAATTCAGTCTGTAACGTAACTTCTATTGATAAAAGTCAAGGCAAAGGGATACAGTATGTTTTATTTCATTGTTACTATTATGCGTAGGACATTGTGTGATTGTTTGGAAATAATTCATCTGAACATTCCAACTCGACAACATTTCAGTTCGAATTTATACATATTAAAATACCCCCCCCCCCTTTCTCCACTCTCTACGCCCTATTGATCAACTACCTACGCGCATGAAATTGAGCTAAGGCTTTTGAATAATTCATCCAAACATACCAATGTGGTAAAACTAAAATATATAATGTTATTTTGGAATGCTATATGAAATACCATGGTACACCGGCAGTGTTGGCAATAAAAATGATTTTTGGCATTTAATTTGATGTATCGAACTTTGAACAGCTATAACTTGGCTTAGAGACATTATAACACCATACATCCTTCGGCAAAGTTGTTCAGCATATCCTGGACTACACTTCTATCTATTTGTTTGCATACTAAAGAAAGAATTGTAGTCTGTAAAATTAAAAATGCAAAAATGTAGGTTTTCCCATACTAATCTCCATACAAATTTCAAACGCAATGCGCTACGCCGGGTCAACACCAATCGACCCCAAATTTTGCACAGTTGTTTGGGACCCCAAAAGGAACCAAAAAAGTGCTGTGCTGAAAAAACGATCATTTTGCCCCACCCTAGTGCTGGGGTACACTACAATCCTGTCAATCCTCTTTTTCATTGGATTGTCTACTCTAAAGATATCATCAGGGGAATGTTCATAGATGATGTCGCGTATTGACAGTTGGGGAAGAAAGTGACGTAACATAAATCACCAAGATGGAAGCTAAAAATGAATTTGAGACGTACTAGTGGGGCAGGGCTAATGAAACCAGCAACAATTTGTAATATGCTTGGGGAGGGGAGGTGTATTTAAAACTTTTTTTTCTTTTCTGTGTGACATGATTTATGAATTGCCTCCAAACAAGCAATGTTGCATAACGATTATCACGTAATATCGAGGACAGAGCAGTAGGATTAGGACCAAGCTTCCTCTGGGTCGTGCGAAACTGAGAAGCAGCATAAATTTGGGCACAGAGAACAGACGTCCATATCAAGCGTAAAAGCTAGGTAAATGGTTTACGGCAAAGGTATTTGGGATGTTACCACCATAGGTGGTTCCGTTTTTTGTTCCATTTAGTGCGTGATTTTTTTCTGATCGGACAACGGACCACACAATTGATGTTCAAGTGACCGTCATAATTATATTTGGATATACCAGCATGGTGGCCGTAGTGTTCTAGCGGATGTTTGTTCAAATGGCAGGACAAGTGTTTTAAACTTGTTTGTTCAGACCTGGATGTCTGTTCTTTGTGATTTAGTTTCAACATATAATAATTTTTAATTGAATAAGCAGTATAGCCAAGGGGAGATGAATAAAGCTGGGATAAATAGAGAAGACGAGGAGAGGACGTCAGTTGTGGAGGATCGTATCTAACAATTTCCATTATATTAAACAAGCAAAGTGGTGTTACAACATGGTGAATCAGTTTATCGCAACAATCATTAATACACACTGGAACAGAGATAATAACCGGCAGAGTGGTTGCAGGAAATTTAGTATTCGTGAACATTATGGTTACCAGCACTTTCTTATTTGCTTAATAGCCTATTGATCCGCTTCTTGATCTAGAGGACTCAAGCTCTCAAACGATTATAGATATCAGACTAGCTTACAGTTTTAGCAATACTCCCATGGTCGGCTGTGTGGAGTTCAAATAGCTGTAGTTTAGAGAAAAAGTAAATCACTCTCGATGACCGCCTATCTAGAGTTTAAACACACAAAAAAACATAACTAAATATATTTTTCGGAGTATGTGTATACTCGGAGATTAACCATCCCTCCGCCTAAAAACATTCATTTCGTGGTCGCGTTGCCTGCTTGTGGCGAATCTTAGACTTGTCCTTTAGTCCTACTCCGTAATGCCTATGGAAGCATCGCTGAGTCGAGGGCCTTACTTAAGTAGGTATTACATCAACATTTCCTACCCTATCCTAAGTATCGGTGAAGATGGTCGTAGCCGGCTATGATGATTCTCATGCTATTGGTTTATTGAACTCAATTGAGATAAAGTTCATTTCATTTATCTCACAAGCAAGATGAGTAGTTTAACAGTATGTATGCAATCTAAGAATAGCACCGTTCTTCACAACGCAACGCATATCTTTCAAAAATAGTCCCGAAAGGTCAAAGCCCAGTGGCGTAGCCAGAAATTCGGTTTTGTGAAGGTTTTGATTAAAAATTGAAGATTTTTCAAAAATGGTAGAATCTGATGTAACTTTGATAAAATATTGAGTCTACAAACAAGAAGAATCAATATAAAACAGCATGCAAACCTCCAAAGATAACTTACTTTTATAATATGTCAATAAAGTCAAAGAATATGCACCTTTAAAGTGAAATATATATGCGCAAACTGTTCTTACGGTCAAAAAGACATAATTCCGAAGCCATCATTTTTGAAGGTGTAAAAATTTCGGAGAAATTTTCCAAAACAAAACAGCGCATCTTCTGATATAAAATTTTCAGTAATTATCTTGGAAGTAATTATGGAAAAATCAACTCTTTAAAAAAAAGTAAGAAAATTTGTTTCTGTAGCAGAGTTGTTGGGAAAGTCATTTAAAGCAACTTTGTTGAAGGTATGAATGGTACTTGTATGGAGCATATCAACTTAGGAAACGATATTTATGAAATATTCTAGAATCTAGTATTATTCAAAATAACTTTGTATCGTAAGCTTCAGAAACTCATGCCTTGGACAAAATATGAATTTTGTTGTTGATAAACAGCAGAAGAAATTTATCATGGACAATAATATCACTCAATATCAGAAATTAACCCATTTTAAAGATTTTCATTCACAAATAGCATTATATATGTCACCCAAATAGCATTATATATGATACCCTGAATACATGGATCAAACATGTCTTCATCGAAGTTGAGGAATTCCACGAAGATCCGTCCGAAAATCTTTAAAATCGTGACCGACCATCTTAGATTCCAATGAAACTTTACACATTTCACCATCATGCAAGACTAAATATTTTCCACAGGTAATAAGATTATTTTGACTCAAGAGCAACTTTTCAAAAGGGCGTAAACGTTTCTACGTGCATGAATTTCAAAAATTTTTTGTTCGATTACTGTATTTTATACAGCAAAACTATCTGAGAACGAGTTACAGGGAATGAATACTTCTGTCTGAAAAAAATATGCACTGGAAAAAATGTTGTGTCATTTTTCAAAAAACTTTATGATTTAAATTTATGATAAAAATTTAAATTGCGAAAAAACTCATTTTTTTAAATTTTTTATATTTTGTTACCAAAAACCTAAAGAGGAAAGAAACATTTTGAATGTAATTGCATGATGGAGAAAAAATCGGTAAAAAAGTTTTCCTAACAATAACTTCGTACATGTTTTTAAATTTCATACTAATAGACATACAAAATTGTAATTCTATTACAGAATATAATTCTAAGCACCATTTAAAATCAAAATGCATTTAACAAAAATATTCCAAAATGCGATAGTTTTCGAGATATTTGAAATTTTGCTCCTTCAAAAACAACCAATTCGTGTAATTATGCTCTTTTTAAAAGTTATTCGCGTTACCCCATCAAAAAATGTCAAAAATTTAATGTTTATCGTTTTAAAGACGTAAAAGCAACTTTTTTAGTGTATTTGGATCCTGGAGAAGCTTTCAATAAAAAAGTTTTCCTAACAACAACTTTTGACATTTTTTTATAATTCTTACTATTTGCAGTCAAAAATACAATTTTCTTTTTGAATATGATTCTAAACGCCATTTTAAATCGAAATGTTCTTAACAAATTTTTTTTTAAATGTAGTAGTTCTCGAGATATTTTAACTTTTGTTTTAACAACACAATTATTTTGTTTTATTACGACCTTTTCATAAGTTAGTCGCGTTTCTCCATCAACAATAATAAGTTTTTCAAAAGGCCCGTAAACTTTCCTGCAACTTTCTCTTTGACATCAAGGCGATATTGTGAAACATTTTAAAGTTACATGAAAACAACCAACATATGATTCAGCTATATAGTTTAATAAACAGACCCTATGGTTGCAAAAATATTTTGGTTCAGCATACAGAGATATAACAGTTTAAGCAGCAAATGTTCTGGGAGAGCTCTCGCTCAGAAATCATTTTTCATCTGTTTGGTGCCTCTCTTAGATTCGAATATATTGAGAATCATTCGTTAGATACAAGTTAAATATCAGCTGAACGAATGAACAGTTCATACGAACTAATTCTTTTTGCACAACTCTCGACAAACATATGATTACGGCTTAAAAGCTGGCTAAACACGGCGTTACTGGCTAAACACATTTCATAGCAGTTAATGAAAGAGAAAACTTTCCTTTTTTGTTTAATGCTAGCACTTGTGATTGGAGAGTAATGGTTTGTCCGGAATTTCCTTTCAAAGAGAATTTTGACAGTTGGCTTTTAAGCCGTAATCATATGTTTGTCGAGAACTGTTCAGTTGGGAATGGTTCTTCGAAGAGAACTGTTTTGCCCACCTCTTATTTATTGAGTCTATGGCTTTGAACTCAAAACGATGACACAGGCATATTTATACATCAATCGATTGCAATTAATGCAGGCTACAATTTATAGGAGGCAGTTTCTTCGAATTTATAGAAATTATTCAAAAAATCATAGAAAGACGAAGAAAGTGAGAATGTCATTCTAAGCTATGGGCTGAAGGCATTGCATTTATCACTCATATGAGTAAATGCGTTCGGATAATTTGCAACTTCGACAATAAAAACTCACATTTTCACACGAAAATGATTTGGCACTCACACAGTTTCTCCGGACAAATACAACGCGTTATTTCTCCGGATATTGAAATGTTGCTTAAAAATCGCAGATTACTAACGAGAGAAGATCAACCACTTTCTTTGGATACTGAGCGGATTACTGTCTCATCTACATTGTTAATTCCAGAAGCCTCGGAAATTTCTACAAGTAACCGTTGGAAAATTTAAACTAAACTAAATTTATAAGGGTAATTTATATGTGACCGCAGTAACCAATCTGTAACTCCGGAACCAATAGTCAAATATGAATGAAATTCAATACCAGTCAATGTGACATTTACTAAAGAACTTGGCAAATCCCCGTGGGCATCAAGACTCGTCATTGGTGGCGAATCTGGCCAAAACCACTATAATTAGTTATTAATGACTGCCTTTTTCATATAGGAGGGTTATACGTTCATTCTAAAAACCGTTTAGCTAATTCCGGTCTAATTTTTTTACTATAATAGGTTTTCTGGATTTTAACAGGGGCGATGCTAAAGGTGTGCGGCGAGGGGTACCCCCATCACTTGTATGACTTTGCTTAACGTGTTCATTTTAGTCCCGATTCCTTCATCCGTAAAAAGCAGCATTTAATATATTACAGTCATCATACACACGTAGAATTATTGGCAATAAAACGTATCATTGGGGGTTACACTACGCCAAAAATAGAACGTTTTGTACATTGCACACAAGAACTACGATCACGCAACTTCATATTTCAAACTGTTTGATATTTTACAAATGACAGAAGTACCTCCAAAGTCAGAGAAAAGAACTTTTGGAAAATCAAGATTGTACATGAGATATAAAGAACTAAAAATTGACGTAAAATTGCCCCCACAGGAGAGCTACTTCACGCCAAAAAGTTTTTTTCCAAAATCTTATTAACTTCATGATTTATTGTTATGGATTATGCTCGTTATTTATGTGTGAATGCAAACGAATATTGTGCTCGTAAAAATAAAAGGGTATGTTCAAGAACGCATCCAATAACCTTGTTTTGGAGAGTCAATAAGTCCTACAATGAAAAACGGACGTCAAACGGTGGGATAACAAAATTCTCACAAGTTTCCTATCTCATGCCTCCACGCGAGTCTAAGTCTATTGGTGACATTTGGTCCTTAGACTGGCGACGACTGGGTGCTGTCAGCCTTCTGCCGATAGTAGCAGAATGAGAGGATGCGAACAGACCTAGCGAGAAAACATTGCCGTAAAAATGAATAGTTGATCGGAAATTAGCCCTAATACGACTAATCTGACTAGTATCTATGATCACGGGTCAATACGTATTGAAAATTTGCCGCGTCTGTTTTTATGAACCTAATTTTAAGCTCCGTTATTGCTAACAAGCCCGTGCATCAGGTTAACAGTCCTTTATATTTCCCTTGTTCGTTATTATTGTTCGTATACTTGTATTCCACAAACAATCCGATATGGAAAATAAGAAATACTTTCCTTGATTTATAACACTTCACGCTTTTTTTGCCTGTATAATGTGTTATCACTCGGTAGTTTTCAAGCCAATAAATATATCGTAGAGAAGAAGTAGCGAATTCTGTCCAAATACTGTTGCAATAAATAGTGATCCGGCCCATTACGCAGATAAGATTAGCTTTTCTAGGCAATACTCCCACGGTCGGCTGTGTGGAGTTCAAATTGCTTTTGTTTAGGGAACATAATATACTCTCGGTAGCCGGCTGCCCAGAGTTTAAAAAGAACCAAAAACTAAACAAAATCTTCTCTTTTTCGAGTGATCGTGCACTCGAAGACTAACTAAACAACTACCTAATAAAATATGCTTTACAGGTCGCATCGCTTGCTTGGAGCGAATCCTAAACCTGATACCCTTCCAAACTACCAACTCAGCGACACCTATGGAAGAGTCTGATGAATCGTCGTCTTTCCGGTAAGTAGGTGGAGCATCAACACTTCCTGTCTACCTTATCCTTTATCCTTCCCCGTGAAGTATGGAGATGGGGGCGGCCGGCAATGATGGCTATCATGCTGTTGAGGTTTCAATATGGGTCGGATTGGTATGGATTCCTACTTACCATTTTTGCTTAGGATTAGGATAATTATTAGATAATCAGCAGTCAAACATGATGAAGTCAGTGTGCAATCCGCCAAAATCATCGTCACAACGCAACGCAACGCAACGTCAATAAGTCCTACAATGAAAAACAACAAGCCGAGCAAAAACGCTCTTCATGATATACTTTTTCATTGAGCCTTATGAATTAGACAACCTTGATTGAGTATTTTTCTAAAAGTAGTTTTAATTGTGTTCCGGAGTGCAAAGACTTTTCCAGGTCAGGTCAGTTCATCCATCTTTAATGAGATATCCATTTCCAATATACTGAGGACCTTTTTGTTTAGTATGGTTTTAACCATAAGGTCATTCGCCTACACCGCAGAACTATTCCCTGCTGCTCTTTCTATCATTCCACAACAAATTGCTTAAACACACATAGTTTAAATACTTCTAGAAACGATAATGATTTTATATTTTTGCAATCAAATCCCAAAATTAGAGTAAATTTTATATCAAATATACTGATTGTGTAATATAGACTTAAGTAAAGCTTGGCGTAAAGTAGCCCCAATTTTGAGATAAAATGAACATGCTGTCACCAATTACTAAACAATCAAAAATACGGACAAAAAGTATAAACGCAAATAATTGCATGGCATTGCCACGTTAATGTCACGTAATCTATATTCTCTTATCTAATAATTTAACTAGTATATCACACTTTCTCAAAAGAATTTAATGGCATTTTCGTTTTTGACAGTGCACTACACCGGTGTAGTCGGTGCTACACTCATTCAAACTTGGGTGTAATCAGTCTATCTCTTTCTTTGCACTACACCGGTGTAGCACCAAGAAAAAACGAAAACGCTATAAGTTACAATGTTTTTTGCGTATATTTTATAATTCAGTTTCATCGCCTACTACGATTACTTGCAAGCATTTTCTTAAATCTATATCCAATCTTTATATTAGTGTTGAACCAGGGAATAATACTTTTTTTTTCTTTTGTCAAAATAGAATTAGAAGCTAAAGTATCATTCATTAATTTTGGCGTAAAGTAGCCCCCGTGGCGTAAAGTAACCCCCGATGACGGTACTATAATATATTGAATTTAGGTTTCAAGTAGAAATTATATGACCAATTCTAAATTTTTTAAATATTGTTCTACAGTAATTCATTTTGCCAATACAATAAGTTACCGCCCTAAAACTATAACACTTATGATGGATGTGTAAACTTTGTTTCACGAAGGATAATCTTATCATTTCAAAGCATAAAATTTCTCTCGAGTACGATTCTTCCGGATTCGAACGAAAGACCAAGTCATCACACAACGCAATAAAGCGATAACGATGCACAAACTTTAAGCAATGTATCCAACGACGCCGCCGAGTGTAAGTGATATGATGATAAAGTTATTTTCTTTGAATGATATCCCACTTTGGAGTCTTCAACAGAAGTCCACCAAACTTACATACCAAATTAGATGCATTCGGAGATTACCAAGGTAGAAGACTGTTAAGTTTTATTAGGTTGACATAAGAAGTTGTTGGTCTGGTAAACAACTAAAAAACCCGAGACGCCATCAAGGGTGGTACACCAGTTCTATCTTACTTTGTATAATTTTATCAGACAACTTATATCTTTTTTTTGTTTTCGGTGGAATTCACCCAATAATGGCATTATGTAATGTTCTGTCCAAGATAAAGGAGCGTTCCGAGTGATGCAAGCAAAACGTAATGGATAAAACTAACCTACGACAAGAACTCGCCCAGTGTCTCGGGAAAAAGTTTTTATGGCAACCTGCAGACAAAGTTCCACCCATCTATGGGTGGTTTAGAAATTTATCCCAGACATTTCTGGAAAGAGTGTCGCAGTGTGGTTGATTTGCACAGTGTGATAGTGCTTAGTAGCATTCAAACTTACAAACGAAAATCCAATTTTCTGTCGTCTTTTGGAAATCATCAATTTACCATGTTCTTTCCAGTAATATAACTATTTGTCAGAATGTTCGGGAGAATTTTGAATTTGGTTTTAAACCAGTGTGCAGTGCACAGTCTGACGCTTCTTTTTTCCTCTACGAAAAGTCTTCTAGAGTGGCTTTCTTTCCAGACATTTAGTTTTTCATACTCAAAAGCAAAGGTTCAGGAGAATTCACAACCCCAGACAATAAAAGCGCACAAGTTGACACGTTGGAAATTGAACCCCTACTCCAGTTTGGATGATCACAGTCAAGTTTATTGCTCTCGAGTAGAACTTTTATTTTATCAGCTTGGTTGAATATCTTCAGTTTTGTTAGTTTTGTAACAAAATGTGATTTGAATCATGGCATGAAACCATGACCATTGGAATGGCTGAAGGCAAATTAACACTCCTAGCACCAAGCCCAAAACCCAAATTAAGCATCCATGGATAGGGGAAAATGGGGAGACTTGACCAAATGTGAGATTTAACAATTATAATTCGTTTGTATGTCGACTTTATGGGCCATTTTGTCGCTTTTCCATTGATTTGGTTGAGCCTTTGAGATTTCTAGCACTGATGTTGTCCAATGCTGATTTAAGCGATTCTCTGAATCCTGCCACTATCCCATGTATTATGCGTTTTCAAAAACATCGCGAAGCATCAAGTTCTAAATATTCTCAATATCCGAAGAGAGTGGTAAGAGTTATAAGAAATGTCTCATCACACTGTTAGATGGATTAAAAGCTTTTTTGGCTTATTCTTGAAGTTCTTACTTTTGTTTACGCTTTATCAAATTGCGTCAGAAGAAATTGTACAAATTAATAACAAAGCATCAAAAAATTGATTTTTGTAAAAGTGTTTCAACTCTCCTTCCACCGAGGTAAGTTGAAACAGTAATCAATGTGAGTTGAAACAGGTAACCTATTATTGTAAACATTATCAAACCGTTTTCTAAACCACCAAATATTACAAATTATGTCATTTTTATTCATTCACACTAATAATATTCCTTAAAATGACATACATACAATAATAGTAACATGCTTTACCTAACCACTAGTTAACTATAACTGTAGAATCAAGAAATTTGATATCCATTTTTCATTGGTTTGGTTATGTATTATTTTTCAACCACTTTCCCCAGGACATTCTGCATTGAATAAAATGGTTGATATGGGAAAAGGATACGATTTATGACTATAGGTGATACGGGTTTATGGAAACAGGTAATTTGGTATCCATATCGCTAGTATTTGGTTCATTTTGCATTATGGTCACTTTGCTCCAAGCTTCAGAAGCTGATACGAATAAACAATAAGAACAAAAACATAGTCCATGACTATAAATAACCTACAACTGATAAACTGAGAATGTTGATGACTGTTGTTAATTCAGGAAAGAAATATCTCAATTATTAATACTAATTCAGGATCGTTATGTGATAATAACATTGCCATAAAACTAGAAGTTCACCATTGAGAAGAGTTGAAACAAGATGTTTCAACTCTCCTAGGTCGAAAAGAAAAGCTTGATCCACAATTTACAATATATACATGGCAATGAAGAAAAGAAACGTATACAATCCACAAATGTTAACTGTAGAACTACATAAGTACGATATTGTCATGATCCAACACCACCTAATATCCTAATTATGATAATTTGAAAAATATAACGAAAACTTACTTTTACCCATTTTTAGTTGTGTGGTTACCGTCAATGCCTAACCACTCATTTAACGTCGTTGGCGTGTATTGGAGGATTTGTGGGCACGATATAAATAAAACAAATACATTATTGTTGAATATCTAACGGTACTGTTTTGCTAGTAATGGGCACTGTTTCAACTCTCCTCTGTTTCAAATCTCCTCGGTTTCCCCTATATTCAAAATTGTTTTCTCTAACGACGTACGTAGGGTTTTTATGTTTAATTTTTCTTTAATCAGCAATTTTGTGTCAGCGTTTGTAATTTTCAACGTTTTTTCACCAAACGGAGCGCTATTTCACGAAAAAAAACAAGATATCGAAAAAATCCTACGTAAGTCGCTTGTTACTGTAATAAAAAATCGAAAAAACATCAATTTTAAACTCTAGGTTAAAAATTACGGGAGATAGGTTTCCGGCAATGGACCCCTTCCAAGAAGAGGCGTCTACTGGAAAAGACTGCAATTTTTTTCGGAACACTATTTAATCCAATGGTAAGTGGCTTCACATACCATTTATCAAGAGTTTTCAAGTTTGTATGTGAAAATATATGAAAAATAGGCAATAGGAACTAAAACTTTAGTAAAAATGCCAGTATCATCTTGTGCATCCCATAATCTGCAGATATATAGCTTATCAAGCAGCTAGCGCTCAACATTGCCGAAGACTGCAAATTGTTCCGATTTTGCAGGAAAAAGATATCCTCATATAAAGTTATGTGTTGACTCTCCTTCTCGCACATGCTTAGAATAGGAAATTTAAAAAAGATTGGTCTTCACAGTTAAATAACTTTGTCCGGGAACCTCCAATCAATATATTACCTTAAACAAAGCTGTTCATTGTAAAATAAGCTGCACGATAATTAGTTTTGAGGTATACAGGGCCTCAGACATTTCTGTGCTCGACCACCGAGGGATACTCCCAGGACACACTTACACTCACACACTTTACACTAGGATAACTAACTGACAAAACACCGTACTTTGACGAATTTTGTTATGCGCAAATTATGTCTAACTTATGTGTATTTCATCCCACAACCAGGTTCAAAAAAATATAGCAGCATTGACTAACCAAACGGATCTTGTGAATGAATCTGTCGAAACACCGTGTTAGTTGCTGAAATCGAATCAGAATTGTGGAAGGGTAGGTGACAATCCACCACCCCATCGGTAAGTGAGCATTGTCAACCTCATAAATTTTCATGTTCTCAACAAGAAGCTCGTGTTCTGATTCGCTCAATCATATAATTGGTAACTATCTCTGGGATAAAAACCAGCGTTCCACTGGCTAGCCCCATTTAAAGTTACATGTGTAATATTTTTGGATTTTAAGTTATTTCCGAGTTTCCATATTTATTACTATAGAAACCTGAAACCTCTTCTGGGTGAACTAGAGCTATCGGAAAAAGCCCATATTTTACATATGATTTTTGCATTCAATTACCATTTAAATTAGCAGTGTTCCGAAAAAAGGTCAAAATTGTGGCCGATTTAATACCCATTAAACCTAGTCGCCAAACCCTCTTCGTAGAGGTCCCAGTTCGTAGATTTGAGATTACGATTTGTGACAATATCTAGCGAGACATTTAAATGATCAGAGACGATGTACTTATGATCAGATAAGAACGGTTCAACGGTTTGCCAACTCATGCGTAATACCGTCAAAGGCAGAGAGTTACATCTAACGCTTCTTCTCTGCCAACTCGTGGAAATATTGGGCGATTTCCTACATTAAGCATGTGCAGATTTGTACTATTTAAGTAGTTAAGTCAACAAGTCCATGAAATAGAGGTATTTCTTGTTTATGTTATCAACAGTCTTACTGACCGCGACGGCACGAGTATCGCTAGTTGTAAGGTCGGATATAAGACATGAGTCAATTGAAACATCCGCAAATATACATGCACGAGGCATTTCACGTGGATTATTCATGCCATTTTAACTGAAAACTACGAAGACGGGGTTAAGTAGCTTTCCAACATAGAAGTTTCCTTTATGAAAATTCTTGAACTAAAGCTATAGAAACTTTTCCTTCCTTCACAGGGCGGGATAGATTGATGGTTGTTGAACGTTTATGTTGAAGATTAATTTGTGTTACTCTAACCATACTCGATCACAGCACTACACATGTCATCATCCGCACTTGTACAGCAGCTAGAAGTCACCAAACACGTTGTCTTAGAATCGCCTATAGCGAACCCCAAAATGGGTATTAGGGACATGATCACAATTTGAATCCTATGATTTTCGAAAAAAACGTCCACCGTGTCAGAGATTCGCTTAACTCGATAAAAGTAAGACCCACGACTCTTCGTGCGCGCCTGGTGTATTTTAGTCCTGTCAACCATCCAGTCCTCGGCACGAACACCTTGACTTGAGGACTCCTAGAGTCGCGCCTTACGATCTGGGAGCAAGGTAGATCAATTCTTGGTTGAGATACTTTAACCCGCCGGATGCCACACGACCTACCTAAGTTGGTTTTGTAGACTGTTATCAACCTCCTAGTGAACCACAGCCAGTCAATTTGCGTTGATGCAAATTTGGGGATAAAAACAAAAATTTCATCGAATAAATGCTTTTTTATCACAAAGAAGTTTTCAAGAATAAACCTAAGTGATAACAATGCAGGAAGAAAACATCAAAAAACTGATTTAGAGAACCTCTATCAACACATAGATCTCTCATACATATATATAAATAAATAATATCCTTAATGAAGTTGCTCCAAATTAATCATTACACAAGATTGTAAAAAAAATTCCAGCGTTTTATAAAAAAATGTTTTCCGGAAGTCGCGCTTATGTCCCATTGAACGAGCAGCCGCTGGTGCCCCAAGACGATTTGGCTAGATTTTCAGAGCAGCGTGCACTCGGTGCACTAGCGCGATTGCCGGAAGGTTAAGAAAAGTGAATGATTTCAAAATGATGCAGAATCTATTAAAATGCGTGCCGGTTCTTGGTTCCATATAAACAGGAACTGAAAAATTGAAAGTTTACCGAACCGAATTTGTAATTTGAGCACAAATGTCTTTAAAATATCACCATTCCACCTCCTATAAACTAATAACATTAGATTAAGAGTTCTCATAAGTACAAATGAAGAGTAAAATTTATTCTTTGTGCTTAAGGGTAGACTATTGAAGCATTTGAAGTTACTTGTTGTGTCTCTGTGAGGCATGTTTAAAAATATCGAATATTCAATTACATAGACTGTTTCCATCCGGCTATCTAACCGTATCGAAGTAATGCTCTGAAAATCTCATTATCTTCAAACCTTATTCTAATATTATCAACATACTGTGATATTGCGTTGTTTTTCCTTGCCGCCGTCAACGGACCATATTTTGTGGAACATTCACCTATGTTGGTAGATCTGTGGAGCGCAGCTGAGTTTTACAAATACAGTTATCAGAATAACAAGACGAGTGCTTCACAGTACATGTATATTCTCACCATACAGTGGAATTGCGTACGGAAAGAAGTGTGAATGTCGTTCAAATCTGAACTGCGGACTTGCGCGCTGAGATTGTTATTATTATTGTTGCTGTCTCTGTCGGGGAATTTTGCTTTCTGCCAATCGATTTTGGCCCGCTATTCCACCATTGGCACCATTCTGCCGTTTTGCTGCGCTACGTGACGCTGTTAATTGTGATTGTGTGAGCAGCGAAAGGCAGTACGATGTCAGCATAGGTACTTTGTTTTGCTGAAGTGTTAAAATGTGTGCAAAAGCTATCCAGCTGTTTTATGTTTTCCTTGGTAGGGTGGTTCGAGAAGCAAAATATCGTATCTTACTATAGTGTCCCAAGAAGGGCGTTTTTCTAATTTTTGAAGCTCATTTTACAAACAAAATTTTAAACCTGTATATACTTTGTTTTATCCTATAAAGCAATGGTATAGAAACCGTTCAAACGTTGTGTGATTTATGACGTATGTGACTCAAACGCAATTGTTTGGAATACCTGAACCGATTTTAACAAAGGTAACTTTAAATTGAAATCAAAACGTTGGGTTCTAATGCACAGGTGCAAAATATAGATAAATTCTTTATATTTTTAGTTGAAAGATCGTATTACTATACATAGCATATAAAAAAATTAGGCTGATATTTTCTCAGTCTATAAATGTGAATAACTTCCGTTGTGCCCGTGTTTTGTATTCAATTTCACAAAATTAACGACTTCTATAAATAAAGCAAAAACCGATTTTCAGAAAATCTATCGACAGCGACGAGAAAAATACGAAATTTGCAAGCATCAAAATGGAGCACATACTGGAAAGTTATTTACAAAGGTCCCGCGTGTTCGTTTTATATCAGTCGATGTTCACATTCCAAACGAGCAACGTGGTAAGTGGTAGGCACTATGGATTTTCGGTAACTTTGGCATTTGTACACACTCGCATCTAACTCCGCTAGCGAATGACGGATCCCAATAGTAGCATGTCTGTAATAACATACGTACATGGAACTATTGAGATCCAGAGCTACAGGTCCAAAGCCCTGGTAAAGGAGGATGGTTGTGATGATCCGGGCCGAGATCACCACGTAAAGCAAGGTAGGGCATAACCCCAATTCCAAGGCGTGAAGCGACCCGTGCCGAGGGATGAGTGATCGAGGGGGTGAAAAAGATGCTCGATCGTTAACGGAGCCTGTGGGGTACCTGGGCAACCCCCACAGTAAGCGTCCCTTACCACGCTAATGCGGAGCTCTGGCGTGGCGGACATATATTTCTCGCGCTACTCGTGGGACTATACATGGAGGCAAATAAAAATAAAAATAAACAGACGGAGGTGCCAAACCCCTTCGCAAGAGGTGGTTTGGCGAGGTCTCCCCCCCGTGGGGAGAGTAGTGGAGCGATGAGTGCTGCACCCGAAAGCACCAGTGACCCCCCAGCAGTGGTAGGCAATACCCCTACCAATGCATCGGAGGGGCCAATAGCTGCGATGCGCAAAGTAGCGAAGCAACTCGATGCTATAATCGACTTCGCTAGCGCAAAGCAGAACATAGCCAAGGAGTTGAAGTTGAGCCTTCTGTAGCTCCGGAAAGCTGTTCGTGTCGCAAGACAGGAACAGCAGGCATATGTTGAGAGGGTGGAATGTCGGGAGAGGCCCGACAGAGAAACCCAGACAGTGGCCTCCAATAGGGAGGAAAGAGAGAAGGTCAATAGAGGTTCACAGACAGTGGCCTTTACCTTCTACGGAGCAGCCACGTCGATCGGAGCGACGACCGAGTTCCCCTCGAAGGGAAAAGGAAAGGGCAATCGCAAGACGGCATCGAATGCGAAGCGCCCTAGGAAGTCGCCAGGAGAGGGTGCCAAAACCGACACCACTCGGCGTGCAACCGTCAAGGTCAAACGCCGCCTGGGTGAGGTAAGCGAGGGCGAGAGTGACCTCGCTGTGGAGAGCGATGGTACCAGCAACCCGACACGACCGGGGCAGGGGGGCTCAAACCCCTGGACGCTGGTTACCAAGAAAAAGCCGGCACCGAAACCGGAGGTACCGCGGCCTGCGAGGAAGGCCAAGGACAGAGGCGAAGCCTTGTGGTTAAAAACCGACAAGGACAAATACGCCGATGTCCTTAAATCGATGAAGGCGGCCGAAAGTCTCTCGGCCCTTGGGCAGGATGTGCGTAGCGTAAGACGCATCAATACGGGAGAGATGCTCCTGGTGCTGAAGCGAGGCGCACAATCAAGTGCAGTATATAAGGCCTTGGCCCAAGAGGTCCTTGGTGAGGGCGCCCAAATCAGGTCGCTAGGTGCGGAAACAACTCTCCAGTGCAAGCACTTGGACGAGTTCGCGACCGCAGAAGACGTCGTCACAGCCGTCAAGGAGCAATGCGGCGTCACAATCGAGCGGGCCTCTGTGCGATTGAGGGACGGACCCTCTGGCACCCAGGTAGCCTACCTCAGGCTACTGAATGCGGATGCCAAAAAGGTAACCGAGAAAGGGAAGCTGAAGATCGGCTGGTCGGTATGCCCTATTAGTATACCCCAGCCGCCTTCAGTGGACAGGTGCTATCGGTGCCTAGAATCCGGCCATAAAGCTTACGAATGCAAAGGCCTAGACAGGAGCAAGCTATGTCGTCGATGCGGCGAGGAGGGGCATAAAGAGCGGGGGTGCACTAAGGCATATAAGTGCCTTATCTGCACCGCTAAGAAGCAAGCCCATAAACATGCTATGGGCGGACCTTCGTGTCCCTTCGGCGAGTTAAATAAGAAGAAGCCGTGAGAGTCACACAGCTAAATCTTAACCATTGTGCAGCAGCCCAGCAGCTGCTGTGGCAGTCGGTCTCGGAGTCGAGGACAGATGTCGCCCTCTTATCAGACCCGTACAGCATCCCTGCCGGCAACGGCAATTGGGTGTCGGACGGGTCTGGAATGGTGGCAATCTGTACAACGGGAAGGTTCCCGGTTCAAGAGGTAATACACCCCTCCGCCGAGGGTGTGGCGATTGCCAAGATCAATGGTGTGTTCTATTGCAGCTGCTACGCCCCACCAAGGTGGCCAATAGAACAGTTCTACCAGATGATCGACAGGCTCTCGTCGGACCTCGTGGGCCGGAAACCGGTAGTAATAGCGGGAGACTTCAACGCTTGGGCAGTGGAGTGGGGCAGCCGCTGTACAAATAGCAGGGTCAAGCGCTAATGGAAGCGTTTGCGAAACTCGATACTGTGCTAGCTAATGATGGCTCCGCTAGTACATTCCGTAGAAACGGAGTGGAGGCGTGGATTGATTTGACCTTTGCCAGCCCGAGTCTGGCTCCAGGCATGGAATGGAGGGTAGACGAAGGCTACACCCATAGCGATCATCTAGCAATCCGCTTTAAGATCAACTATGGTGTGCAGCATCCGAGGGCGGGAGATCCCTGTCAGGTACGCGGGTGGAAGTCCAATCACTTCGACAGCGAAGCTTTCACCGCGGCCCTGGGACTGGAGGCCAACACCGACAGTCTAAGCGGGGATGCGCTGGTAGCTGTTCTATCACGCGCGTGCGACGCCACTATGCCGAGAAAAACACTGCCAAGAAACGGTAGATGCCCGGTATACTGGTGGAGTGCCGAGATTGCAGGTCTACGGTCAGCCTGTCTCAGAGCTAGACGTAGGATGCAAAGAGCTCGCACCGAGGATGCAAGAGAGAATTGCCGTGAAGTGTTTCGAGCTGCGAAATTAGCCCTTAACAAGGCTATTAAAAGCAGCAAGAGAGCGTGTTTCGACAACCTGTGTGAGAGTGCCAACGCGAATCCGTGGGGTGACGCCTACCGGATTGTGATGGCCAAGACCAAAGGGGGCTCCTCACCCCCAGAACGGTCTCCGGACCGGTTGGCAACGATTATCGAAGTACTCTTCCCGTCTCGAGCCACAAGCCCCTGGCCACCTGCACTACGAGACAGTGCGGGCACGGTCGAAATGGTGGCTCCAGTGACGAACGAAGAACTACTCGCAGTGGCTAAATCCCTAGCAATGAACAAAGCTCCAGGGCCGGATAGAGTCCCGAACAACGCTCTCAAGGCAGCGATCATAGCGAACCCGAACATGTTCAGGCTAGCTATGCAGAGATGCCTTGACGAGTGCTGTTTCCCCGATAGTTGGAAAAGGCAGAAACTGGTGCTGTTGCCGAAGCCCGGGAAGCCGCCAGGCGACCCATCGGCGTACAGACCAATCTGTCTGATAGACACGACTGGCAAACTGCTTGAGAGGATCATCCTCAACAGGCTCACCCCGTACGCGGAAGGTACGGACGGTCTGTCAAGCAACCAGTTTGGCTTTCGGAAGGGTAAGTCCACAGTGGACGCTCTCAACTCAGTGATAAATACTGCCGAGATAGCGATCCAACGAAAAAGGCGAGGTATTCGATACTGTGCGTTAGTGACACTTGACGTGAAGAATGCATTCAACAGCGCAAGCTGGGATGCCATCGCGCTCTCGTTACACCGGCTTAGCCTACCGGTGGGTCTGTACCGGATCCTGGAAAGTTACTTCCAAAACCGCGTACTGCTATACGAGACCGATGCCGGTCAGAAAAGGGTTCCGATTACCGCCGGAGTCCCGCAGGGCTCGATCCTAGGCCCGGTGCTATGGAACCTCATGTATGACGGGGTTCTGAGACTGAAGTTCCCTCCTGGGGTCAAGATCGTCGGCTTTGCCGACGTCGTAACCTTGGAGGTCTACGGGGAGTCAATTCCTGAGGTAGAACTAACCGCAGAACACGCGATTAGCACGGTGGAGGAATGGATGAGCGCGAGAGGCCTGGAGCTCGCTCATCATAAGACGGAGGTAGTTATCGTCAACAACCGCAAGTCGGCACAACATGCAGTTATCCATGTGGGAGAAGTCGCGATCACTTCACAGCGAAGTCTGAAGTCTCTCGGAGTCATTATAGACGACAAGCTGACCTTCGGCAGCCATGTCGACTATACGTGCAAGAGAGCGTCGACTGCTGTTGCGGCACTATCGAGAATGATGTCCAACAGCTCAAAGGTGTGCGCCAGTAGACGTAGGTTACTGGCAGGCGTTGCCGTATCTATCCTCAGGTACGGCGGCCCGTCATGGTCAAGAGCACTGAGGGTAACCAGTTACCTACAGAAACTGGAGAGCACCTACCGCGTGATGTGCCTCAGAGTGATATCTGCCTACCGCACGGTATCACACGATGCATCCTGCGTGATAGCGAGCATGATGCCAGTCGGGCTGGTCATTCGGGAAGATGAGGAGTGCTTTGAGCTACGTGGAAATAGGGGAGCCCGCGAGCGCACCAGGGTGACCTCGGTCGCCAGATGGCAGCGTGAGTGGGACAACTCCTCGAAAGGTAGGTGGACCCACCGGCTGATACCTAGCATATCGAGCTGGGTGGGAAGACCCCATGGGGAAGTTCACTTCCACCTGACACAATTCCTGTCAGGCCATGGCTGTTTCCGTCAGTACCTCCACAGGTTCGGACACGCGGAGGTCCCAGTCTGCCCGGACTGCCCAGGTGTAGATGAAACTGCCGAGCACATACTGTTCGTATGTCATCGGTTCGACGTCGAAAGAAGAGCAATGCTTGACGTCTGTGGCTGGGACACAACCCCGGATACCCTTATTCAGCGGATGTGTCAAACGGTGGAGAAGTGGAACGCAGTCTCGGCTGCTACCATCCAGATTGCCAGTAGGCTACAGGTAATCTGGCGAACCGAGCAACAGACGGCGGGCACGGCTAACTAGTGATTGGTTAGTTGGAGCGAAAAAGGCCAAGCGCAAAATAAGAGAGTGAATGGTCTGTTCATGCCGAGGTAGGTTGGCGCAGCGAATGGCAACCGCGTAAGGGGTAAACCCAGCCACCCCGAAGCAAGACAGAAGAGTGAGTGTATAGGCGTATAAGTGGACTGCCTCATGCCAAGACGGGAGGGTCGTAGCGTAGTATGTTGGAACTAAGCTATCGATGCCTCATGGCGTGGCAGAGGAGTGAAAGGGTGAGCATCCAAGTCAGTCTCACACTGCATGTTAAGGGTGAGCATAAAAGTCAGCCTCACAGGTTGGTAGAGGCTAGCACAAAAGTCAGCCTAGCAAGGAATGAAAAAGGTGAGCACAAAAGTCAGCCTCGCATGGTATGTCAGAAGTGGGGCCTAAGAAAAATGTCCCACATGGGATGCCAGAGGGAGTGACAAAGGTACAATAGAGTGGCACGATTGAGAGTGAATCAGGTGATAGGGTGAGCACCCAAGTCAGCCTCACATGGATGGGTAGGGCGAGCACAAAAGTAAGCCTAGCAAGGAATGAGTAAGGTGAGCACACAAGTCAGCCTCGCATGGAACGTAAAAGGTGAGCACAAAAGTCAGCCTCATGTGGGAGTGTTTGAGAGTGAATCAAAGTGTGATTGAGAGAGCACCCAAGTAAGCCTCATACAGGATGTATGATCGCGCGAGTGAGAGTGAATGAGTACATTCAGTACAGCCATCCCCCCAGAAGTAATACCGAGAGGTAGTTCCTGGGAGGAATGATGGCGGAGCCCAATGGAGTTTAGTCGGTATTAATGGCTGGTCACCATTTGAGTCCGACACGCCCCCAGTGCACCCCGTGTGGTAGATTGGACCCTACCGTTAGCACGTGTACTGGGCTAGGACATAAAGGTCTTCTCCATTGTAAAAAAAAAAAAAACACACTCGCATCTAAGTGACCCAATCAAAAGTTTACAAATAGAAGTGCCGCGTGTCTGTTTCAATCATTCATCGCTCGAATGCCAAACGAGCAACATCATGGCTATATCGTCCAGACTCACAGTAGTCAAAATGTGCAAATTCTTGCTTTTAATTATATTGTGGCCAAACTATAAGGTTTTGAGTTTTGGTGACTTCAGACAAGTTTTTGGAGTTATTAGGATGGAAGGAGATAGACAGATTGAATCGTCAGTAAAGTTGTAGAAAATGTTATTTTTAGCAAATTAACTAAAGATACTAACTCTCTAACTATATCTGTTTCGTTATTATGTGATGTTTTAAAATGAACCCCTTAAAAATCAGTTGTTTTTTTAAATTACTTTTGTCGTACTTATTTCCCTACAACAATGTTCTCTGCTATATCTTATATATTATAAAAAAACACAACTTTGTTGAATGTTTTAAAACGCTAGGATGTTTATAGGAAGAGTTAAAGCTATTTCTTGATTAAAAATGTCATATTGCTTAGCCAGTTTTCTAAAAAAGTTGCAAAAATATCCAGATGATATAATATTGAGCTTGAGCTTGTGCGACCACCCCTGGCTGCTACTCCGTTATCGATCTGGACTAACTGAAGTTGCACAGAGAATAAGTAGATAATTATGCTTGGGAATAGCGAAACATCTTTCAATGTGCAACTCCTGGTAATCCTAAAGTATTGATCAATACCGGCGCCGGCCAGGCTCGAACGTAGATCGCGGA
Source organism: Topomyia yanbarensis (assembly GCF_030247195.1). Lineage (NCBI taxonomy): Eukaryota > Metazoa > Arthropoda > Insecta > Diptera > Culicidae > Topomyia > Topomyia yanbarensis. The sequence continues at coordinate 156,062,566 of NC_080672.1, forward strand.
AGGAAAGGGAAGGAATGGTTAGTCCGATACTTGCTTTTGCTAGAGGCCGTATATACTACTGCGCACTCCACAAGTATCACAGGAGGAGGATATTTTTGTTAGTAAGAGTATAGAAGTTGGATCACTTCTTCTTTACCGACGCCAGAGAGGTGACTTCACTATCTGGACTAGATATCGATCCACCAAACTCATAGACCGGGGACCAATGGCTTTACTTCCCTTCCGAAGGAAGACGTGACCACAGATTTTTTCACCTCAGAAAAATCTCAACGACCTCGGCTGGAATTGAACCCAGGCAAATTGGAATAAGTGGCGGTCACGCTTATCACTCAACCACCGGCGCCATCATATCCAGATGAAATAATATTATCTTAAAAGTTCTATAGTTAAATCCTGAAAGAATGGTTAGTATCCGTTAGTATCCACGAATGCTGCGAACGAATGAAACTACGAGTATTTGAGTTTTTACGGTGTTTATATTCTATTCAGTCCTTAATAATGGAAAAGAAGAAAAAGCCTAGATTAAAATGTTGATGATCTAGTTACCTTCTGCTCCTTTGATGAGCTGTTGTCTGCGTCATCATGTAACTTGTTATACCTTCCCTATCACTTGAAATACATACATGTATTTTGACCAGGCATTGTAATTCTCTTTCACTCACGCGAGAAGAAGCATATCCGATGTCAAACTTTTCCGAGATAAGATGAGTCGAAAAATTCTCCGTCCCCAAAAATAGCGTGAGAATAATATTCCGGATAAAATTTATTTGAATTTTTCCTTCTCACCGGAGAAGGTGGAAATCAATAAAAGCTTCAAAATATACATTTAATTTCAAAGAAAGGTTTGGAATAGCGACAACAAGGCAGCGAACGCAAAAAGGATACCGCGATAAAGTTAATCGCTCATTCTCCGGCGGTTTTATTTATCCGAAGAAATAACACGCTGTATTGATCCGGAGAAGTTGCAAGAGCGCCAATAACTTTTCTTGTGAAAATGTGAGTTTTTATTGTCGCAGTAGCAAATTATCCGGACGCATTTACTCGTACGAGCGATACATGCAATGCCTGATTTTGACAGCTCGCAGTTTTCAGTAGCAGTTTGATTTCCCGTACTTTGAAAATGCGGAGTGGAAAGTGCACAATATACCATACAAATATTAATGTTAAGATCAACGAGAGGAGTGAGAGATAAGGTTCATTCGGTGAGAATTGCTTTTAATAGTTTTTGATGATATACAGAGTATAAGTTGCTACAGTTGCTTTTCCTACAATAATGCAACATTTGAACTTAATTTCCCTGATTTTCATTGCAAAGTATTGAACACGCATTCAGAATGAATCTTCGGGGGAGATTTTAAGTAAATCGGTGTGCATCATGACTCATAATCTACTGGACCAACTGTTTCGAAATTTTACACAGCTCCTCTACACACAATTCCCAATGGAACTACGAGCTCTTTCTGTTTAGTTATTATATTAATTTTAGAATAACTCATTAGCCGACTTTTATAACCAAAATCATTTATTTGGATTAAGTACATATAAAATGGTTGAAAAAGATTTGTTTCCTTTTTCTTGAAAGATTTTATTTAATTGCACAACAGACGGCTTGGTCAGAAGAATATTGTACATTAGGAGATGGACAAGCCGGATTGCGCCGGTGAAAAACTCAAATGCTCGCAGTTTCATTCTATCATAACATTCCTGGTTACTAACAGATACAAACCATTCCTTCAGGAGTTTGTAGTAGAACATTGGAAGTAACAGTACTTCCAATATAACACTATTTCATCTACATGTTTTTGCTACTTTTTTAGAAACTTTGCTAAGAATTTTGACTTTTTGCCTTTCTCATCTAGAAAGGTTAAGCAATCGGTCGGAATTTCGACTTTTCAACCGAGGCCCGCAGGGCCGAATCTCTTATACCATTCAACTCAGTTCGTCGAGATCGGAAAATGTCTGTATGTGTGTGTGTCTGTGTATGTATGTATGTATGTATGTATGTATGTATGTATGTATGTATGTATGTATGTATGTATGTATGTATGTATGTATGTATGTTTTTTTTTTTTTTTTTTTTTTTTGAGAGCAGTAAAAAAATTTTCAGAAAAACCCTGAGTGAGGAAAAATGTACAAAAACCCCATTGTCAGGGAACGGGTTTGGGCTGCCATCACCCGACCCGCTAAAAACCACTGCTCTTGCCCGGAACCTGATTCCTCCCCGGCACTACCTTACGGCATTACTTCGGGGAGGGGTTTTTATGTGCATAGCACGCACTCTAATTCAACTGCTTACTAGTTCGTTTCTTCCGTAGGGTGACAGCCCCACTCCTCTACACACCACCAATTCTCTACCATCCACACAGACTGGCAAGCTCTGCATGGCAGTTGGGAAGCTGGCTGTGAGTCGAGGCTTAGTACTCCTCCCCTACGAGTACAGTCTGAGCGGCAAACTTCTGACTGTCTATTTCACCGAGCCCTGCGGCTCGCTTGTGCCGGTTAGCACCGCAACTCCCTTCTCGCACCATTCAACGCCGTTTACTCTTTGAGCACCAGACTTGTTCGCGAACTACTCGGTCTAGTCCCCGACGATGGACCTAGCCTACTCCGACGGAGAATTCCCCGGCGAGAGAAGTTCTCCCGAAACCGAGCCAACCAACCAGATGTCGAGGTCAGTTCGGCGATTCCGGTGGAGCAGAGCGTCCGGTTCGCTGATGCCCCGACGACCTGCGACTGCTGGTATTTCGTCGCGGTCTACTCAGTCTAGTCCCCGGCGGTGGATCTAGCTTACGCCGACGGAGAGTTCCCCGGCGAAGGAGGCTCCCCTGGTACCGATTCTTCTTTTGTTTTAGCACCACAATTTCATGAGCTCTTTGGCTTCCTCTCGTTCCGTTTCGCCCGATCTACTCGATCTAGTCCCCGGCGGTGGATCTAGCCTACTCAACGGGCCATACAGTAGGTGCTGAGGTCTATCCGGCGATTCCGGTTGGAGCGTAACTTCCGGTTCACCGGCGCCCCAGCGACTCACTGCTAGCTCTGCGACGCGGTCTACTCGGTCCAATCCCCGGCGGTGGATATAGCCTACTCACGAGCTACCCGGAAGGATGTCGAGGTCGGTTCAGCGATTCCGGTGAAGCTTGACGTCCGGTTCCCAGGCGCCCCGACGACCCAACTCGGTGCTACATCACGCACTACTCAACTGGTCCCCGGCGGTGGACCTAGTCTACACAGTTGGAGAGTTCCCCGGCGGCGGAATTTCTCTCGAAACCCGATTTGCGGTTTCTTGTTGGTCTCTACGCCACTTCCTCTGCAACTCGGAGAGTATGCTCGAGACCACTCTGTTGACAGCGTCCCAGGTATGTTCGTCACGGCACATCTCTTCGACGATATTGTCCGCTGTTATACCAGGTATACCCCTACGAACTTCTTCGAATCTAGGGCATTCGAAGACCGCGTGTTCCGGTGTCTCCTGCACGGTCGCACAACCCGGGCAAAGGGGTGACGAAGCATGTCCAAACCGATGCAAGTACTTCCGGAAGCATCCGTGCCCGGACAAAAACTGCGTCAAATGGAAGTTCACCTCTCCATGCTTCCTATGTACCCAGGCCGATACATTTGGGATGAGTCGGTGGGTCCACCTTCCTTTCTCCGCGTTGTCCCACTCCTGTTGCCATTTAGCCAACGAGTCCGCTCGAACCTGTCTCCTAGCGTTACGTGCATTTCTCCGCTGATAGCATTCCACGTCCTCCGCCAGGGTAATGCAGATGGGGATCATCCCGGCGATAACGCATACTGCCTCCGACGATATTGTTCTGTAGGCACTCGCGACTCGTACGGCCATCAGTCGGAATGTCCTGTTTAGCTTTTCACGGTTCCGCTTGGTTTTCAGCGCAGCACTCCAGGCAGGAACCCCATATCGGAGTATCGATGACGAAACAGTAGATAGCAGACGTCTCGTGCTGCTTCTCGGACCGCCGACGTTTGGCATGATTCTCGCTATTGCGTTCGTTGCCTTCGCCGACTTTTCACAGGCGTAATCAACGTGGTTGTTGAAGCTCAACCGGTCGTCGATTATAACTCCCAATTGCTTCAATGCACGTTTCGATGCAATCACGTGCCCTCCGACGTCGATCTGCATCCGTTGGACCGATGTGCAGTTACTGACCAACAACACCTCCGTCTTGTGGTGAGCTATTTGCAGCTTGACCCCGTTCATCCAGCTCTCGATCGCGTCTATTGTCTCCGTCACCGACACCTCCACTTCTTCAAGTGTCTCACCCATCACCGTTAGTGACACGTCGTCCGCGAAAGCTACGATTTTCACTTTCCTAGGCAGCTGCAGCGTTAACACCCCATCGTACATCCCGTTCCAAAGGGTTGGACCGAGAATGGATCCCTGAGGAACGCCCGCTGTGACGCGCAATGACTTCTGTCCTTCGCTCGTCTCGTACAGTAGCACTCTGCTCTGAAAGTAGCTCTTCAGGATCTGGCACAGATAGTCGGGAACCCTCATTCTATGCAGCGCTGCAGCGATGGCTTCCCAGCTGGCACTGTTGAACGCGTTCTTCACATCTATCGTGACCACAGCGCAGTATCGATCTCCTCTTCGCTTCTGTTTAGATGACTTCTCGGCACTCTCGAGCACTATCCGAATTGCATCCACTGTCGATGCTCCTTTGCGGAAACCAAACTGCATCTTGGACAGTCCGCGCTCACCTTCCGTGAATTTCGTCAACCTGTTAAGAATGATCCTTTCCAGGAGTTTTCCGAGTGTATCCAGCAGGCATATGGGTCTGTACGAGGTCGGGTCGCCAGGTGGCTTCCCTGGCTTCGGCAGCAACACCAGCTTCTGGACCTTCCACATATCGGGGAAGTTGCCTTCATTTAGGCACTTCTGCATCACTATCCTGAACATGTCCGGATATGCCAGGATCGCAGCTTTCAGTACCACGTTTGGTATTCCATCCGGACCAGGGGCTTTCTTTGGTTTTAGGCGCTTCGATGCTTCTACTAGCTCGTTAGTCACTTGCCGATCCATGTTTGTTCCTTCTTCCTCGCCGTGCGGTGACGGTGGCCATATAGTTGGGTCGTGCTTCGGGAAAAGACCCTCGACGATTATCTTCAGCTTGCTCGGACACATTTCGGCTGGCGTCGTCGGACCCTTCATTTTCGCCATCACGACTCGGTATGCGTCACCCCAGGGATTGGCGTCTACTTCTCGGCATAGCTCCTTGTGGCACTCTGACTTGCTAAGTCTGATCTCCCGTTTTAGAGCGGCCCTAGCTTCCCGAAACGATGCCTTATGCTCTTCTCTATCTGGTTCCGACCTTGCTCTTTGGGCCCGCCTTCTGGCTCTGAGACAAGCAGCGCGTAACGTACTAAGCGTCTCGTTCCACCAGTAAGCTGGACGCCGTTTGTTGCGTGGTTCCAGTTTTCGCGGCATTGTGGCGTCACAAGCCGCCACAATCCTTCTTGTTAGGTCAGCCGCATCCACGTTCTCGATCCCGCCGTTCGGCCGAAGTGCCTCAACAAAGAGGTCTTTGTTGAAGGCTTTCGTCTTCCACTTTCGTTCGCCGGTCACCCTTCTCTGTACTGCCGCGGGGTTCCGTTGGCCGATACGGTAGCGAATCTTCTGGTGGTCACTATGCGTATACGTTTCGCATACTCTCCAATCCATGTTCGCCGTCAATGAGGGACTACAGAATGTGACGTCTATGATGGACTCCCTCCCGTCTCTCCGAAATGTACTAACAGAGCCTTCATTGCACAATCGTACGTCTAACTTCGCTAGAGCTTCCTGCAGGATACACCCTCTTGTGTTGGTTACTCTACTGCCCCATTCCACAGCCCAGGCTTCGAAGTCACCACCAATGACTACCGGCTTCCGATCGATCAACTGCTCGGTTAACTGCTCCAGCATTAGGCTGAACTGCTCTACTGTCCACCTTGGGGGAGCGTAACAGCTACATACGAAGATGCCGTTGATTTTGGCTATCACGAAACCCTCATAGGAACGTTCTACCACTTCTTGGATAGGGAATCTTCCCATTACTTGTATCGCTGCGGTTCCTGATCTATCCGCCACCCAGTTACCGTTATTAGGGGGGACTTGATAAGGCTCTGCGATCAAAGCGACATCGCACATAGTTTCTGTCGTAGACTGCCACAACAGTTGCTGTGCGGTATCACAGTGATTCAGGTTTATCTGGGTCATCTCCATCACCGTTGGCCTGCAGTCGCCTTCTTGTACGCTGGGCATTTAAAGCCACCCGTCTGATGGTCGTTTCCTTCCGCTGGGGTGCAAAGCAAGCACTTCGGCATCTGCGTGCAGTCTCTCGCAAGATGGCCCGTCTCTCCGCATTTCCAGCACATCCCGGATCTGTCCGGGCCTTTGCAAGCCCCTGCTAAATGTCCAAAGCCTAAACATTTGAAGCATTTCTCTGCTTGTTTGTTTACTCGTGGGGCGGCTCTCAGTAGGCATCTCGACCATCCAACTGTAACCTTATCTACCTCCAGTGCCTTGTCTGCAGCGGTTACCGGTAAACGTATCATCGCTATCTGCGTTCCTCCGTATCCCTTCCTTAACCGGATCGTCATGTGCACCTCGCCCAGTTTGCACTGCTGCTTCATAGCACCTCTCAGCTCGTCTTCCGTCGTTATTTCGTCGAGGTCTTTGCACACGATTACCATCTCCGGGCTTAAGGCTTTAACTTCTGCCTTTCCACCCATTGATTTAGTTATAGTCTCCTGCAAGGCAGAGCTACTAGTCGTAGTATTCTTCTTAAGCTCGAGGAGCATCTCATTTTTTTGGGTACGCCTGACTCTTAACACGTTTTCCCCCAAATCTTTCAGCTCCGGGTCCTCTCTGACCTTTTTGAGCAGTGCTGCGTACGTAGTCTCGTCATTTGCTTTGGAGAGCACGGCTTCTCCCTTAGGCGCCTTCTGACGAGCCGAGGGTTCTGATTTCCTCTTCTGCTCCCCTTTTCGCTCCTCCTTCTTTTTTTGCTGTTTCCCGCGTTTCTCTTTCCGACCTACAACGGTGCTCCAGCTTTCACCCTGTAAGGTGGCGTCCTTTTCTTCGGCAGCAACAGCATCCTCGAGCGTCTGCCTCTTTGACCCGCCTGGTCTTTCTTCTCCTGGTGAGGATCTTGTCCTCTTTGGAGTTATGGGAACTGGCGTGTTCTCCACTCCAATCTGCCTCTCCCTACCCTGTTTCGGAGGGGCTAGGAGGACAGTGGCCTTAGCCGACGCGGATGCTCGCTCAGCTGAATCTGCCCTCTGCGTTGCCGTATCGTACTCTTTCACGGCAGACAGTAGCGCCTTCCGGATTTTGATGACCATCTCCTTAATGTCTTTGTGGACATTGTTTCTCATGTCCACGAACTTGTGGAGCTCCTCCACCAAGTGCCTCGCTACCACTACCTTTGGCGTTTGTGGGGTGTAGCTCCTTCCGCTCTGCTCCGGCTGTTTTTGTTGCTGCTGTTGCTGTTGCTTCGGCTTCCCCTCCTCCTGCTCTTGCTGGGTGACTTCAGCTACTATTGGTGGTGGTGACCTTACCAACCCACCTCTGGCAAACGGATTTGCCGTGCCTGCTCCATTTATATCGGTTGCTTGTTGTTTCTCCATTTTATTTTATTGGGTCCCAACTCCGGGCCGCTATCTCCACTCGCTGCACATAGTCGCCTCTCGCGATCCCATGATTATCTATGCTGCCGAAAAGCAGCAGTGAGGTCATGCAAGGGTTGACACCATCTCTCATGGGGAGTAGTGTTCAGAGCCGGATCGGCGTAAATCGGGAATGCTTCAACCGAACCTAGTACCACCAACCAAATGATGGCGAGTTTCGAACGTACCCGGAGACCTGCCAGGGTTTTGTTGGAACGGAGGCAGCCATGCTGTTAGCCCACTCGCCATTTCAAGTCGGTGTCATCCTTCCTTACTCAGGGAGTAGAACAGCACGCCTGTCAGCCCTAAGTCGCCATCCTTTTCGTCATCCGTGTCCTGTCCGTTGCCGTTCGCCATGGCCAGTATACCATAATCAAGATGTTACTGGCGTCGATCCTGATGTGCCGGTTGGCACTCCGGTTGGGCTAGAGTGCTTTTATTGCCCAGATCTTAGATTATTGGAATCTTAGGATCTTAGCAGAAGCGGCACAGACTCGCTTCGTCGGAGCTGCTTTCGGAGTTATGGCTTTTTTTAGAGGTTCAGAAGAGCCCAATCTTAGCCCCACCATATCCTAGCAAAACTCCCCAACTCGCAGTAGGGCTGTGGGGGGGGGGGTTCGTTAGGCCCCTAGACTCCTGTCCTTCCTGTCCCTGCTGCCCCCCTGTATGTATGTATGTATGTATGTACGTATGTATGTATGTATGTATGTTTTTTTTTTTTTTTTTTTTTTTTTTGAGAGCAGTAAAAAAATTTTCAGAAAAACCCTGAGTGAGGAAAAATGTACAAAAACCCCATTGTCAGGGAACGGGTTTGGGCTGCCATCACCCGACCCGCTAAAAACCACTGCTCTTGCCCAGAACCTGATTCCTCCCCGGCACTACCTTACGGCATTACTTCGGGGAGGGGTTTTTATGTGCATAGCACGCACTCTAATTCAACTACTTCCTAGTTCGTTTCTTCCGTAGGGTTACAGCCCCACTCCTCTACACACCACCAATTCTCTACCATCCACACAGACTGGCAAGCTCTGCATGGCAGTCGGAAAGCTGGCTGTGAGTCGAGGCTTAGTACTCCTCCCCTACGAGTACAGTCTGAGCGGCAAACTTCTGACTGTCTAATTCACTGAGCCCTGCGGCTCGCTTGTGCCGGTTAGCACCGCAACTCCCTTCTCGCACCATTCAACGCCGTTTACTCTTTGAGCACCAGACTTGTTCGCGAACTACTCGGTCTAGTCCCCGACGATGGACCTAGCCTACTCCGACGGAGAATTCCCCGGCGAGAGAAGTTCTCCCGAAACCGAGCCAACCAACCAGATGTCGAGGTCAGTTCGGCGATTCCGGTGGAGCAGAGCGTCCGGTTCGCTGGTGCCCCGACGACCTGCGACTGGTGGTATTTCGTCGCGGTCTACTCAGTCTAGTCCCCGGCGGTGGATCTAGCTTACGCCGACGGAGAGTTCCCCGGCGAAGGAGGCTCCCCCGGTACCGATTCTTCTTTTGTTTTAGCACCACAATTTCATGAGCTCTTTGGCTTCCTCTCGTTCCGTTTCGCCCGATCTACTCGATCTAGTCCCCGGCGGTGGATCTAGCCTACTCAACGGGCCATACAGTAGGTGCTGAGGTCTATCCGGCGATTCCGGTTGGAGCGTAACTTCCGGTTCACCGGCGCCCCAACGACCCACTGCTAGCTCTGCGACGCGGTCTACTCGGTCCAATCCCCGGCGGTGGATATAGCCTACTCACGAGCTACCCGGAAGGATGTCGAGGTCGGTTCAGCGATTCCGGTGAAGCTTGACGTCCGGTTCCCAGGCGCCCCGACGACCCAACTCGGTGCTACATCACGCACTACTCAACTGGTCCCCGGCGGTGGACCTAGTCTACACAGTTGGAGAGTTCCCCGGCGGCGGAATTTCTCTCGAAACCCGATTTGCGGTTTCTTGTTGGTCTCTACGCCACTTCCTCTGCAACTCGGAGAGTATGCTCGAGACCACTCTGTTGACAGCGTCCCAGGTATGTTCGTCACGGCACATCTCTTCGACGATATTGTCCGCTGTCATACCAGGTATACCCCTACGAACTTCTTCGAATCTAGGGCATTCGAAGACCACGTGTTCCGGTGTCTCCTGCACGGTCGCACAACCCGGGCAAAGGGGTGACGAAGCATGTCCAAACCGATGCAAGTACTTCCGGAAGCATCCGTGCCCGGACAAAAACTGCGTCAAATGGAAGTTCACCTCTCCATGCTTCCTATGTACCCAGGCCGATACATTTGGGATGAGTCGGTGGGTCCACCTTCCTTTCTCCGCGTTGTCCCACTCCTGTTGCCATTTAGCCAACGAGTCCGCTCGAACCTGTCTCCTAGCGTTACGTGCATTTCTCCGCTGATAGCATTCCACGTCCTCCGCCAGGGTAATGCAGATGGGGATCATCCCGGCGATAACGCATACTGCCTCCGACGATATTGTTCTGTAGGCACTCGCGACTCGTACGGCCATCAGTCGGAATGTCCTGTTTAGCTTTTCACGGTTCCGCTTGGTTTTCAGCGCAGCACTCCAGGCAGGAACCCCATATCGGAGTATCGATGACGAAACAGTAGATAGCAGACGTCTCGTGCTGCTTCTCGGACCGCCGACGTTTGGCATGATTCTCGCTATTGCGTTCGTTGCCTTCGCCGACTTTCCACAGGCGTAATCAACGTGGTTGTTGAAGCTCAACCGGTCGTCGATTATAACTCCCAATTGCTTCAATGCACGTTTCGATGCAATCACGTGCCCTCCGACGTCGATCTGCATCCGTTGGACCGATCTGCAGTTACTGACCAACAACACCTCCGTCTTGTGGCGAGCTATTTGCAGCTTAACCCCGTTCATCCAGCTCTCGATCGCGTCTATTGTCTCCGTCACCGACACCTCCACTTCTTCAAGTGTCTCACCCATCACCGTTAGTGACACGTCGTCCGCGAAACCTACGATTTTCACTTTCCTAGGCAGCTGCAGCGTTAACACCCCATCGTACATCCCGTTCCAAAGGGTTGGACCGAGAATGGAGCCCTGAGGAACGCCCGCTGTGACACGCAATGACTTCTGTCCTTCGCTCGTCTCGTACAGTAGCACTCTGCTCTGAAAGTAGCTCTTCAGGATCTGGCACAGATAGTCGGGAACCCTCATTCTATGCAGCGCTGCAGCGATGGCTTCCCAGCTGGCACTGTTGAACGCGTTCTTCACATCTATCGTGACCACAGCGCAGTATCGATCTCCTCTTCGCTTCTGTTTAGATGACTTCTCGGCACTCTCGAGCACTATCCGAATTGCATCCACTGTCGATGCTCCTTTGCGGAAACCAAACTGCATCTTGGACAGTCCGCGCTCACCTTCCGTGAATTTCGTCAACCTGTTAAGAATGATCCTTTCCAGGAGTTTTCCGAGTGTATCCAGCAGGCATATGGGTCTGTACGAGGTCGGGTCGCCAGGTGGCTTCCCTGGCTTCGGCAGCAACACCAGCTTCTGGACCTTCCACATTTCGGGGAAGTTGCCTTCATTTAGGCACTTCTGCATCACTATCCTGAACATGTCCGGATATGCCAGGATCGCAGCTTTCAGTACCACGTTTGGTATTCCATCCGGACCAGGGGCTTTCTTTGGTTTTAGGCGCTTCGATGCTTCTACTAGCTCGTCGTTAGTCACTTGCCGATCCATGTTTGTTCCTTCTTCCTCGCCGTGCGGTGACGGTGGCCATATAGTTGGATCGTGCTTCGGGAAAAGACCCTCGACGATTATCTTCAGCTTGCTCGGACACATTTCGACTGGCGTCGTTGGACCCTTCATTTTCGCCATCACGACTCGGTATGCGTCACCCCAGGGATTGGCGTCTACTTCTCGGCATAGCTCCTTGTGGCACTCTGACTTGCTAAGTCTGATCTCCCGTTTTAGAGCGGCCCTAGCTTCCCGAAACGATGCCTTATGCTCTTCTCTATCTGGTTCCGACCTTGCTCTTTGGGCCCGCCTTCTGGCTCTGAGACAAGCAGCGCGTAACGTACTAAGCGTCTCGTTCCACCAGTAAGCTGGACGCCGTTTGTTGCGTGGTTCCAGTTTTCGCGGCATTGTGGCGTCACAAGCCGCCACAATCCTTCTTGTTAGGTCAGCCGCATCCACGTTCTCGGTCCCGCCATTCGGCCGAAGTGCCTCAACAAAGAGGTCTTTGTTGAAGGCTTTCGTCTTCCACTTTCGTTCGCCGGTCACCCTTCTCTGTACTGCCGCGGGGTTCCGTTGGCCGATACGGTAGCGAATCTCCTGGTGGTCACTATGCGTATACGTTTCGCATACTCTCCAATTCATGTTCGCCGTCAATGAGGGACTACAGAATGTGACGTCTATGATGGACTCCCTCCCGTCTCTCCGAAATGTACTAACAGAGCATTCATTGCACAATCGTACGTCTAACTTCGCTAGAGCTTCCTGCAGGATACACCCTCTTGTGTTGGTTACTCTACTGCCCCATTCCACAGCCCAGGCGTTGAAGTCACCACCAATGACTACCGGCTTCCGATCGATCAACTGCTCGGTTAACTGCTCCAGCATTAGGCTGAACTGCTCTACTGTCCACCTTGGGGGAGCGTAACAGCTACATACGAAGATGCCGTTGATTTTGGCTATCACGAAACCCTCATAGGAATGTATGTTTTTTTTTTTTTCTTTTTTTTTTTTTTTTGAGAGCAGTAAAAAAATTTTCAGAAAAACCCTGAGTGAGGAAAAATGTACAAAAACCCCATTGTCAGGGAACGGGTTTGGGCTGCCATCACCCGACCCGCTAAAAACCACTGCTCTTGCCCAGAACCTGATTCCTCCCCGGCACTACCTTACGGCATTACTTCGGGGAGGGGTTTTTATGTGCATAGCACGCACTCTAATTCAACTACTTCCTAGTTCGTTTCTTCCGTAGGGTTACAGCCCCACTCCTCTACACACCACCAATTCTCTACCATCCACACAGACTGGCAAGCTCTGCATGGCAGTCGGAAAGCTGGCTGTGAGTCGAGGCTTAGTACTCCTCCCCTACGAGTACAGTCTGAGCGGCAAACTTCTGACTGTCTAATTCACTGAGCCCTGCGGCTCGCTTGTGCCGGTTAGCACAGCAACTCCCTTCTCAGACCATTCAACGCCGTTTACTCTTTGAGCACCAGACTTGTTCGCGAACTACTCGGTCTAGTCCCCGACGATGGACCTAGCCTACTCCGACGGAGAATTCCCCGGCGAGAGAAGTTCTCCCGAAACCGAGCCAACCAACCAGATGTCGAGGTCAGTTCGGCGATTCCGGTGGAGCAGAGCGTCCGGTTCGCTGGTGCCCCGACAACCTGCGACTGGTGGTATTTCGTCGCGGTCTACTCAGTCTAGTCCCCGGCGGTGGATCTAGCTTACGCCGACGGAGAGTTCCCCGGCGAAGGAGGCTCCCCCGGTACCGATTCTTCTTTTGTTTTAGCACCACAATTTCATGAGCTCTTTGGCTTCCTCTCGTTCCGTTTCGCCCGATCTACTCGATCTAGTCCCCGGCGGTGGATCTAGCCTACTCAACGGGCCATACAGTAGGTGCTGAGGTCTATCCGGCGATTCCGGTTGGCGCGTAACTTCCGGTTCACCGGCGCCCCAACGACCCACTGCTAGCTCTGCGACGCGGTCTACTCGGTCCAATCCCCGGCGGTGGATATAGCCTACTCACGAGCTACCCGGAAGGATGTCGAGGTCGGTTCAGCGATTCCGGTGAAGCTTGACGTCCGGTTCCCAGGCGCCCCGACGACCCAACTCGGTGCTACATCACGCACTACTCAACTGGTCCCCGGCGGTGGACCTAGTCTACACAGTTGGAGAGTTCCCCGGCGGCGGAATTTCTCTCGAAACCCGATTTGCGGTTTCTTGTTGGTCTCTACGCCACTTCCTCTGCAACTCGGAGAGTATGCTCGAGACCACTCTGTTGACAGCGTCCCAGGTATGTTCGTCACGGCACATCTCTTCGACGATATTGTCCGCTGTCATACCAGGTATACCCCTACGAACTTCTTCGAATCTAGGGCATTCGAAGACCACGTGTTCCGGTGTCTCCTGCACGGTCGCACAACCCGGGCAAAGGGGTGACGAAGCATGTCCAAACCGATGCAAGTACTTCCGGAAGCATCCGTGCCCGGACAAAAACTGCGTCAAATGGAAGTTCACCTCTCCATGCTTCCTATGTACCCAGGCCGATACATTTGGGATGAGTCGGTGGGTCCACCTTCCTTTCTCCGCGTTGTCCCACTCCTGTTGCCATTTAGCCAACGAGTCCGCTCGAACCTGTCTCCTAGCGTTACGTGCATTTCTCCGCTGATAGCATTCCACGTCCTCCGCCAGGGTAATGCAGATGGGGATCATCCCGGCGATAACGCATACTGCCTCCGACGATATTGTTCTGTAGGCACTCGCGACTCGTACGGCCATCAGTCGGAATGTCCTGTTTAGCTTTTCACGGTTCCGCTTGGTTTTCAGCGCAGCACTCCAGGCAGGAACCCCATATCGGAGTATCGATGACGAAACAGTAGATAGCAGACGTCTCGTGCTGCTTCTCGGACCGCCGACGTTTGGCATGATTCTCGCTATTGCGTTCGTTGCCTTCGCCGACTTTCCACAGGCGTAATCAACGTGGTTGTTGAAGCTCAACCGGTCGTCGATTATAACTCCCAATTGCTTCAATGCACGTTTCGATGCAATCACGTGCCCTCCGACGTCGATCTGCATCCGTTGGACCGATCTGCAGTTACTGACCAACAACACCTCCGTCTTGTGGCGAGCTATTTGCAGCTTAACCCCGTTCATCCAGCTCTCGATCGCGTCTATTGTCTCCGTCACCGACACCTCCACTTCTTCAAGTGTCTCACCCATCACCGTTAGTGACACGTCGTCCGCGAAACCTACGATTTTCACTTTCCTAGGCAGCTGCAGCGTTAACACCCCATCGTACATCCCGTTCCAAAGGGTTGGACCGAGAATGGAGCCCTGAGGAACGCCCGCTGTGACACGCAATGACTTCTGTCCTTCGCTCGTCTCGTACAGTAGCACTCTGCTCTGAAAGTAGCTCTTCAGGATCTGGCACAGATAGTCGGGAACCCTCATTCTATGCAGCGCTGCAGCGATGGCTTCCCAGCTGGCACTGTTGAACGCGTTCTTCACATCTATCGTGACCACAGCGCAGTATCGATCTCCTCTTCGCTTCTGTTTAGATGACTTCTCGGCACTCTCGAGCACTATCCGAATTGCATCCACTGTCGATGCTCCTTTGCGGAAACCAAACTGCATCTTGGACAGTCCGCGCTCACCTTCCGTGAATTTCGTCAACCTGTTAAGAATGATCCTTTCCAGGAGTTTTCCGAGTGTATCCAGCAGGCATATGGGTCTGTACGAGGTCGGGTCGCCAGGTGGCTTCCCTGGCTTCGGCAGCAACACCAGCTTCTGGACCTTCCACATTTCGGGGAAGTTGCCTTCATTTAGGCACTTCTGCATCACTATCCTGAACATGTCCGGATATGCCAGGATCGCAGCTTTCAGTACCACGTTTGGTATTCCATCCGGACCAGGGGCTTTCTTTGGTTTTAGGCGCTTCGATGCTTCTACTAGCTCGTCGTTAGTCACTTGCCGATCCATGTTTGTTCCTTCTTCCTCGCCGTGCGGTGACGGTGGCCATATAGTTGGATCGTGCTTCGGGAAAAGACCCTCGACGATTATCTTCAGCTTGCTCGGACACATTTCGACCCTTCATTTTCGCCATCACGACTCGGTATGCGTCACCCCAGGGATTGGCGTCTACTTCTCGGCATAGCTCCTTGTGGCACTCTGACTTGCTAAGTCTGATCTCCCGTTTTAGAGCGGCCCTAGCTTCCCGAAACGATGCCTTATGCTCTTCTCTATCTGGTTCCGACCTTGCTCTTTGGGCCCGCCTTCTGGCTCTGAGACAAGCAGCGCGTAACGTACTAAGCGTCTCGTTCCACCAGTAAGCTGGACGCCGTTTGTTGCGTGGTTCCAGTTTTCGCGGCATTGTGGCGTCACAAGCCGCCACAATCCTTCTTGTTAGGTCAGCCGCATCCACGTTCTCGGTCCCGCCATTTGGCCGAAGTGCCTCAACAAAGAGGTCTTTGTTGAAGGCTTTCGTCTTCCACTTTCGTTCGCCGGTCACCCTTCTCTGTACTGCCGCGGGGTTCCGTTGGCCGATACGGTAGCGAATCTCCTGGTGGTCACTATGCGTATACGTTTCGCATACTCTCCAATTCATGTTCGCCGTCAATGAGGGACTACAGAATGTGACGTCTATGATGGACTCCCTCCCGTCTCTCCGAAATGTACTAACAGAGCCTTCATTGCACAATCGTACGTCTAACTTCGCTAGAGCTTCCTGCAGGATACACCCTCTTGTGTTGGTTACTCTACTGCCCCATTCCACAGCCCAGGCGTTGAAGTCACCACCAATGACTACCGGCTTCCGATCGATCAACTGCTCGGTTAACTGCTCCAGCATTAGGCTGAACTGCTCTACTGTCCACCTTGGGGGAGCGTAACAGCTACATACGAAGATGCCGTTGATTTTGGCTATCACGAAACCCTCATAGGAATGTATGTTTTTTTTTTTTTTTTTTTTTTTTTTTTTTGAGAGCAGTAAAAAATTTTTCAGAAAAACCCTGAGTGAGGAAAAATGTACAAAAACCCCATTGTCAGGGAACGGGTTTGGGCTGCCATCACCCGACCCGCTAAAAACCACTGCTCTTGCCCAGAACCTGATTCCTCCCCGGCACTACCTTACGGCATTACTTCGGGGAGGGGTTTTTATGTGCATAGCACGCACTCTAATTCAACTACTTCCTAGTTCGTTTCTTCCGTAGGGTTACAGCCCCACTCCTCTACACACCACCAATTCTCTACCATCCACACAGACTGGCAAGCTCTGCATGGCAGTCGGAAAGCTGGCTGTGAGTCGAGGCTTAGTACTCCTCCCCTACGAGTACAGTCTGAGCGGCAAACTTCTGACTGTCTAATTCACTGAGCCCTGCGGCTCGCTTGTGCCGGTTAGCACCGCAACTCCCTTCTCGCACCATTCAACGCCGTTTACTCTTTGAGCACCAGACTTGTTCGCGAACTACTCGGTCTAGTCCCCGACGATGGACCTAGCCTACTCCGACGGAGAATTCCCCGGCGAGAGAAGTTCTCCCGAAACCGAGCCAACCAACCAGATGTCGAGGTCAGTTCGGCGATTCCGGTGGAGCAGAGCGTCCGGTTCGCTGGTGCCCCGACGACCTGCGACTGGTGGTATTTCGTCGCGGTCTACTCAGTCTAGTCCCCGGCGGTGGATCTAGCTTACGCCGACGGAGAGTTCCCCGGCGAAGGAGGCTCCCCCGGTACCGATTCTTCTTTTGTTTTAGCACCACAATTTCATGAGCTCTTTGGCTTCCTCTCGTTCCGTTTCGCCCGATCTACTCGATCTAGTCCCCGGCGGTGGATCTAGCCTACTCAACGGGCCATACAGTAGGTGCTGAGGTCTATCCGGCGATTCCGGTTGGAGCGTAACTTCCGGTTCACCGGCGCCCCAACGACCCACTGCTAGCTCTGCGACGCGGTCTACTCGGTCCAATCCCCGGCGGTGGATATAGCCTACTCACGAGCTACCCGGAAGGATGTCGAGGTCGGTTCAGCGATTCCGGTGAAGCTTGACGTCCGGTTCTCAGGCGCCCCGACGACCCAACTCGGTGCTACATCACGCACTACTCAACTGGTCCCCGGCGGTGGACCTAGTCTACACAGTTGGAGAGTTCCCCGGCGGCGGAATTTCTCTCGAAACCCGATTTGCGGTTTCTTGTTGGTCTCTACGCCACTTCCTCTGCAACTCGGAGAGTATGCTCGAGACCACTCTGTTGACAGCGTCCCAGGTATGTTCGTCACGGCACATCTCTTCGACGATATTGTCCGCTGTCATACCAGGTATACCCCTACGAACTTCTTCGAATCTAGGGCATTCGAAGACCACGTGTTCCGGTGTCTCCTGCACGGTCGCACAACCCGGGCAAAGGGGTGACGAAGCATGTCCAAACCGATGCAAGTACTTCCGGAAGCATCCGTGCCCGGACAAAAACTGCGTCAAATGGAAGTTCACCTCTCCATGCTTCCTATGTACCCAGGCCGATACATTTGGGATGAGTCGGTGGGTCCATCTTCCTTTCTCCGCGTTGTCCCACTCCTGTTGCCATTTAGCCAACGAGTCCGCTCGAACCTGTCTCCTAGCGTTACGTGCATTTCTCCGCTGATAGCATTCCACGTCCTCCGCCAGGGTAATGCAGATGGGGATCATCCCGGCGATAACGCATACTGCCTCCGACGATATTGTTCTGTAGGCACTCGCGACTCGTACGGCCATCAGTCGGAATGTCCTGTTTAGCTTTTCACGGTTCCGCTTGGTTTTCAGCGCAGCACTCCAGGCAGGAACCCCATATCGGAGTATCGATGACGAAACAGTAGATAGCAGACGTCTCGTGCTGCTTCTCGGACCGCCGACGTTTGGCATGATTCTCGCTATTGCGTTCGTTGCCTTCGCCGACTTTCCACAGGCGTAATCAACGTGGTTGTTGAAGCTCAACCGGTCGTCGATTATAACTCCCAATTGCTTCAATGCACGTTTCGATGCAATCACGTGCCCTCCGACGTCGATCTGCATCCGTTGGACCGATCTGCAGTTACTGACCAACAACACCTCCGTCTTGTGGCGAGCTATTTGCAGCTTAACCCCGTTCATCCAGCTCTCGATCGCGTCTATTGTCTCCGTCACCGACACCTCCACTTCTTCAAGTGTCTCACCCATCACCGTTAGTGACACGTCGTCCGCGAAACCTACGATTTTCACTTTCCTAGGCAGCTGCAGCGTTAACACCCCATCGTACATCCCGTTCCAAAGGGTTGGACCGAGAATGGAGCCCTGAGGAACGCCCGCTGTGACACGCAATGACTTCTGTCCTTCGCTCGTCTCGTACAGTAGCACTCTGCTCTGAAAGTAGCTCTTCAGGATCTGGCACAGATAGTCGGGAACCCTCATTCTATGCAGCGCTGCAGCGATGGCTTCCCAGCTGGCACTGTTGAACGCGTTCTTCACATGTATCGTGACCACAGCGCAGTATCGATCTCCTCTTCGCTTCTGTTTAGATGACTTCTCGGCACTCTCGAGCACTATCCGAATTGCATCCACTGTCGATGCTCCTTTGCGGAAACCAAACTGCATCTTGGACAGTCCGCGCTCACCTTCCGTGAATTTCGTCAACCTGTTAAGAATGATCCTTTCCAGGAGTTTTCCGAGTGTATCCAGCAGGCATATGGGTCTGTACGAGGTCGGGTCGCCAGGTGGCTTCCCTGGCTTCGGCAGCAACACCAGCTTCTGGACCTTCCACATTTCGGGGAAGTTGCCTTCATTTAGGCACTTCTGCATCACTATCCTGAACATGTCCGGATATGCCAGGATCGCAGCTTTCAGTACCACGTTTGGTATTCCATCCGGACCAGGGGCTTTCTTTGGTTTTAGGCGCTTCGATGCTTCTACTAGCTCGTCGTTAGTCACTTGCCGATCCATGTTTGTTCCTTCTTCCTCGCCGTGCGGTGACGGTGGCCATATAGTTGGATCGTGCTTCGGGAAAAGACCCTCGACGATTATCTTCAGCTTGCTCGGACACATTTCGACTGGCGTCGTTGGACCCTTCATTTTCGCCATCACGACTCGGTATGCGTCACCCCAGGGATTGGCGTCTACTTCTCGGCATAGCTCCTTGTGGCACTCTGACTTGCTAAGTCTGATCTCCCGTTTTAGAGCGGCCCTAGCTTCCCGAAACGATGCCTTATGCTCTTCTCTATCTGGTTCCGACCTTGCTCTTTGGGCCCGCCTTCTGGCTCTGAGACAAGCAGCGCGTAACGTACTAAGCGTCTCGTTCCACCAGTAAGCTGGACGCCGTTTGTTGCGTGGTTCCAGTTTTCGCGGCATTGTGGCGTCACAAGCCGCCACAATCCTTCTTGTTAGGTCAGCCGCATCCACGTTCTCGGTCCCGCCATTCGGCCGAAGTGCCTCAACAAAGAGGTCTTTGTTGAAGGCTTTCGTCTTCCACTTTCGTTCGCCGGTCACCCTTCTCTGTACTGCCGCGGGGTTCCGTTGGCCGATACGGTAGCGAATCTCCTGGTGGTCACTATGCGTATACGTTTCGCATACTCTCCAATTCATGTTCGCCGTCAATGAGGGACTACAGAATGTGACGTCTATGATGGACTCCCTCCCGTCTCTCCGAAATGTACTAACAGAGCCTTCATTGCACAATCGTACGTCTAACTTCGCTAGAGCTTCCTGCAGGATACACCCTCTTGTGTTGGTTACTCTACTGCCCCATTCCACAGCCCAGGCGTTGAAGTCACCACCAATGACTACCGGCTTCCGATCGATCAACTGCTCGGTTAACTGCTCCAGCATTAGGCTGAACTGCTCTACTGTCCACCTTGGGGGAGCGTAACAGCTACATACGAAGATGCCGTTGATTTTGGCTATCACGAAACCCTCATAGGAACGTTCTACCACTTCTTGGATAGGGAATCTTCCCATTACTTGTATCGCTGCGGTTCCTGATCTATCCGCCACCCAGTTACCGTTATTAGGGGGGACTTGATAAGGCTCTGCGATCAAAGCGACATCGCACATAGTTTCTGTCGTAGACTGCCACAACAGTTGCTGTGCGGTATCACAGTGATTCAGGTTTATCTGGGTCATCTCCATCACCGTTGGCCTGCAGTCGCCTTCTTGTACGCTGGGCATTTAAAGCCACCCGTCTGATGGTCGTTCCCTTCCGCTGGGGTGCAAAGCAAGCACTTCGGCCTCTGCGTGCAGTCTCTCGCAAGATGGCCCGTCTCTCCGCATTTCCAGCACATCCCGGATCTGTCCGGGCCTTTGCAAGCCCCTGCTAAATGTCCAAAGCCTAAACATTTGAAGCATTTCTCTGCTTGTTTGTTTACTCGTGGGGCGGCTCTCAGTAGGCATCTCGACCATCCAACTGTAACCTTACCTACCTCCAGTGCCTTGTCTGCAGCGGTTACCGGTAAACGTATCATCGCTATCTGCGTTCCTCCGTATCCCTTCCTTAACCGGATCGTCATGTGCACCTCGCCCAGTTTGCACTGCTGCTTCATAGCACCTCTCAGCTCGTCTTCCGTCGTTATTTCGTCGAGGTCTTTGCACACGATTACCATCTCCGGGCTTAAGGCTTTAACTTCTGCCTTTCCGCCCATTGATTTAGTTATAGTCTCCTGCAAGGCAGAGCTACTAGTCGTAGTATTCTTCTTAAGCTCGAGGAGCATCTCATTTTTTTGGGTACGCCTGACTCTTAACACGTTTTCCCCCAAATCTTTCAGCTCCGGGTCCTCTCTGACCTTTTTGAGCAGTGCTGCGTACGTAGTCTCGTCATTTGCTTTGACGAGCACGGCTTCTCCCTTAGGCGCCTTCTGACGAGCCGAGGGTTCTGATTTCCTCTTCTGCTCCCCTTTTCGCTCCTCCTTCTTTTTTTGCTGTTTCCCGCGTTTCTCCTTCCGACCTACAACGGTGCTCCAGCTTTCACCCTGTAAGGTGGCGTCCTTTTCTTCGGCAGCAACAGCATCCTCGAGCGTCTGCCTCTTTGACCCGCCTGGTCTTTCTTCTCCTGGTGAGGATCTTGTCCTCTTTGGAGTTATGGGAACTGGCGTGTTCTCCACTCCAATCTGCCTCTCCTTACCCTGTTTCGGAGGGGCTAGGAGGATAGTAGCCTTAGCCGACGCGGATGCTCGCTCAGCTGAATCTGCCCTCTGCGTTGCCGTATCGTACTCTTTCACGGCAGACAGTAGCGCCTTCCGGATTTTGATGACCATCTCCTTAATGTCTTTGTGGACATTGTTTCTCATGTCCACGAACTTGTGGAGCTCCTCCACCAAGTGCCTCGCTACCACTACCTTTGGCGTTTGTGGGGTGTAGCTCCTTCCGCTCTGCTCCGGCTGTTTTTGTTGCTGCTGTTGCTGTTGCTTCGGCTTCCCCTCCTCCTGCTCTTGCTGGGTGACTTCAGCTACTATTGGTGGTGGTGACCTCACCAACCCACCTCTGGCAAACGGATTTGCCGTGCCTGCTCCATTTATATCGGTTGCTTGTTGTTTCTCCATTTTATTTTATTGGGTCCCAACTCCGGGCCGCTATCTCCACTCGCTGCACATAGTCGCCTCTCGTGATCCCATGATTATCTATGCTGCCGAAAAGCAGCAGTGAGGTCATGCAAGGGTTGACACCATCTCTCATGGGGAGTAGTGTTCAGAGCCGGATCGGCGTAAATCGGGAATGCTTCAACCGAACCTAGTACCACCAACCAAATGATGGCGAGATTCGAACGTACCCGGAGACCGGTATGTATGTATGTATGTATGTATGTATGTATGTATGTATGTATGTATGTATGTATGTATGTATGTATGTATGTATGTATGTATGTATGTATGTATGTATGTATGTATGTATGTATGTATGTATGTATGTATGTATGTATGTATGTATGTATGTATGTATGTATGTATGTATGTATGTATGTATGTATGTATGTATGTATGTATGTATGTATGTATGTATGTATGTATATATGTATGTGTGTATGTATGTATGTATGTATGTATGTATGTATGTATGTATGTATGTATGTATGTATGTATGTATGTATGTATGTATGTATGTATGTATGTATGTATGTATGTATGTATGTATGTATGTATGTATGTATGTATGTATGTATGTATGTATGTATGTATGTATGTATGTATGTATGTATGTATGTGTGTTGGTCTTAAATGAAAGGTCACATTTTTATCAGCTGCTATTGAATTTCTAATTGATCCGACTTCCGGTTCGGGAATTACAGTGTGATGAATACGAACACGCAGCAAATCACGATTTCAACGTATACTGCGATGAATGTAAAAAGGTGAAAATTTTTCCAAAGCGTGAAATTTTTTCGAAAATGTGACCACAACTGCTTGGGTTTGTAGTTCTAGGTAATTAACAGTCATTCAAAGTCTCTTTGGCCACATTGGCCACCATCGACGGTTCCACAGGCCCAGAATAACAGTTACATCGATTTCTCGGTGATGACTAGACCGATTTGACCAAACTTAGTCTCAAATGAACGGTGTTGTGTCCCCAAAAACTGTTATTAAATTTTATTTCGATCCGAATTGCGGTTGTGGAGTTACGGAATGTGGAGTTTGTTCACAGAAAAAACTCCTATTCAAACCGATACCGCGATGAATGCAAAAATGATTTTATTTATTCCATATTTACGGATTTTTCTATAATGTACCATGTAATGTACACAGGTAAATTTGATAACAATGTTTTACTGGCAATTTTTAGAATCGATTGGTGTTCGAATTATGAAAATCCATCAACAATTAACAACACTTAAGCGAAAACTTTGTCTATTTTCTTACATTTTCCCAATGTTTTCACAATAATACGGATTTTTCAATAGTATGCAGTTGAAATACCAAATAAATATCAAACAGTATTGTTTTGACTATTCTTTCGCATAAAAACGTGTATTACAGCTATTGGGTCAGGGTAGCCTGCCATGTCGGTGCAGTTGTAATAGTAGAGCCAGTATTTTTCTGCTTGTGTGAACCTTGGAGTGGTAAGTGTGAAATTCTCATGCCAACTTGTTTTCGGCGGTTTCAATGAGTCTTTTGACACACGCGATTCGCATTTCAAATATACGCGATGGATGCGTTTTTATCACTAAGCTATCTGACAACTGGATTTGCGCCAAGTCGAAGGCGGATTTAGTTAAATATTTTAGTTGGTAAGGAGATTGTGTTATGTTAGAGCAGTTTCAGTTTGCTTCGAAAGGTGCGAATCTAATGAGTAGTATCACAGGCTTTCAAGCATTAGTATTTTATATCAATCCATTATCTTAAGGTATATTCAGCAGCGTAGTATTTAATACAGGAAGTTTAATGTGGAATTGGAACAGAAACAATCACATCACCAGCAGAGAGTTTTGATTTATTATTACGAACAGTTTTGTTTGGAACTTTAAAACTTGTGTAAGGTGCCGCTCTATTTATTGCTTCATTTAAAACACGTTTAGAGCTAGGTTTGGAATATACAAATAGTGTTCAGCAGATACGCTCAAGTCCGATAGAGTGGGGAAAATAATTTCGAGTCAAGTAACGATCTAAAGACACGCTCTGGAGTGGTTCAGTTTTAAATTCAAAATTTTGACAGTTCTATAACATAAAACTTAAAGTTTCAAAACTAGAACTCTACTACTCTCTACTCTCCCCAGTAGCAGCAGGAACAGGAATTTTACTTGGTTTTAGAATTTTATCATGTCGCATATTGTAACAAATGGAAGAGTAGGCTATAACGTGACGTAGCATGTTTTTACTGAAGACTTTATAGTACCAGCCCTGAAATAAGTCGATAGTTTCGATAGATTAAAATTCATTCGCAAATTATATTGCACACTTTTGAAGAAGCTATATTTTAATGTCACCGTGGTCATGTCCTCTACACAAACCTTTAATTTTTAATTATTAGTGGATCCAAATTTCTATGATTTCACAATATACCGTGCAGAAACATAATTCCGCGCATCTAAGGTGTAGGTGAACCTAAATTCGTTATGAAAAATCAATCAAAATTGATAGAGTTATGCAATTGGTCCCACTGGCTGTAGAAACTCATCTACATCTATTGGATCTATTATGAACGTATCGTTCAAGAATACAAAAAACTACCTGGAGTTTAGTTTTAACTCTATTTCCGGGTAACGTTTAAATAAGGTAACTGTAGTGAAGAACATTTCTATTTAACCACGGTAAAGAACCTATGATTTTTGTTGTTTTTATTTGCTTTGTGTACAGATTGTGGATTAACTCATTACATTTACATCATTAGTTATAGATGGATTGGTTTTTGCACTGCAAATCTTTTTCTTTCTGTTCTTTGTCAAGAACTCTTCGCTCGTTTTTATCTGTTCTTCTTTAACTCGCTTTTTATTCAATCTCACTTCTCTTTTTTATAAAT
This sequence comes from Topomyia yanbarensis, assembly GCF_030247195.1. Taxonomy (NCBI): domain Eukaryota; kingdom Metazoa; phylum Arthropoda; class Insecta; order Diptera; family Culicidae; genus Topomyia; species Topomyia yanbarensis. The sequence goes on from NC_080672.1 coordinate 156,087,343, forward strand.
TTATTTCATCTATATTTTCTTCATTGTAACATCATCGAAGTATTGCTGATAGACAGATCGCAACAAACGATAATGATTTACGTTTGCTGGTTTGTGAAAACTTTTATCAAAACCTGTTTTAATCCACCTAGTGATGCGATTGTACCTTTCTCATTTATACAAACTATGAGTCATTAGCTGGTGGAATGTCTATTGCATGCTTATTATACTTAGTACGTATCCCACAACTACCACGAAAGTAGACGCTGACTCACATTAAACAAAAAAGTGTAATATTTAATTAGCTTACTCACCAAGTTCAATGTTACCTTCATGTGATTATATTTTGAAATGTTGGTGGAATAGGTTTGGAAGTGAAGGTGGAGAATTATTAGAGTGGGAGTAAAGGATGCTTCAGAAATCCTTCATCTTATTTCGGTGTACGGGGTGGATGAAGGAAATGCGGGCGTGATGGTGATCCAAGGGAAGGGAAGTGGTGAAGGAGAGAGGTGTAAGGGTAAGGGGAGCCTTCCATTTGAGACTTGTCGTGAGAAAATCTGTTCAGTAATCTCTGAAGAACCGATATGACTTTAATTGTGGAATATGCCCGGATCCCGGGACTTCCGGAACCGTCCATAGTGTACAATATATTGAAAGAATGTTTGATTGGCAATCAGTGATCTAGACGTGCAAATCGAAGTAATTTGGTGACAATTTCTATACTTTTTAGCCTCTGAGATATGCGTGTTGATGTTTTCCGAAATGTATTATATGGTTTTCTTGTTGGCCGTGACTACAATATATATAAGCGGAATTAGGCTCGTCTAAATTTACTGCACTTTTTCCCCTGCACTGTAATTTTAGCGTTAATACCAATTTACAAGTGCGCTGACCATTTTAGTCTTATGAATTGTTGTGTTGTGTGTGTTAAAACACTCTTTTTATTTTGGTGTTCAAAAGTTTGAAAATGAAAATCAACCGTATCACTTCAAATTAGTTATACTGTCTACATTTTATGGTCGCAATCACTAAGCAAATAAGCAAACATAGCGGATACAAGGACGAGCGCTCGATTTTATTATTTTGCAGGTATATGAGCCACAGGAAAAAAATAATATTTCTCAGTCAGTATGGATAAACATAAGCAGCATATGTGTATTACATGTTCAATTATTTTACCAGACCTGCTTCTGCAATTTGACAAATAATTCAGAGTGCGCGGAATTCTTAACTGCGCGGTATTATATGCCTTCACGGTAATCAAGAAAGTATGCATGAACCTAATAGAGATAATTGTCTTTTATTTGAGAGAAATAATTTCATTTTTACCACATAAGTTACAAATAAATTAGGGCATTTTACCATCAAACTTCTGATATTATCGAAAAAATTAAAAATAATAGGATTAACTTGCGCTGTGTACCCATGATTGTTATTATTAATAGTACTATTAAGGTCGGTACAGTTCTTGCAAATATCGCCCTAGAGAAATTCATAGTCTTAAAGCGCTTGTATATTACAGTACACCAAATGCGATGATTTTTTTTTTTCAATATTGAAAAAATCATCCCAAACCACCTACTTGGTGACAATTTACGGCACAGGAGGGAAAACGCTAAGTGTATAGATTGCGAATTGAATTTATGAAATTTCATGGTAATTTCCGACTTGTATGGGAGTTTCATATGTGACCGAACGATTCAGTCTACATTTCCCGAACCTAACCATCCCCGCCAAGGAAGTTTGTTAAGTTCGAAGACTTGGTTTTTGAAACTAATGTTGGTCAAATCGGTCTAAGCATCTCCGAGAAACCGACTGAAACTGTTATTCTAAGTTTGTTTTCCGGAACCGTCGATGGTGGCCAAAGAGACTTTGAATGACTGGTAACGGCCTAGAACTACAAATCCAAGCTGTTTCGGTCACATTTTGAAAAAAAAATCACCTTTATACTTTTATCGCAGTATGCGTTGAAGTTGGGATTCGCTGCTTGGTCGTACTCATCACCACGTAATACTGGAACCGGAAGTTGGATCCATTAGAAATTCCATAACAGTCGATAAGAACGTTGTACCTTTCATTTGAGACTTAGTTTTTGAAAAAACGGTTCAGCTATCTCTGAGAAAATGAATGACATGCAGTGAAACACATGATCTTTTTCATACGTTTTATAAGAAATTTTTTAACTTTTTTAAAGTAATCGAAAAATTCATATATCTCTTCAGTGACAGATGCTCTGACTCGATGGAGATGTCTGGAGATGTCACTCAAGTCTACCAACGTGTCTTCTGGTAAAGACAGACAGCATTTCATTGTTGTTAATCGTCTACAGGTTTTCAGTGGTGACCTTACGTGTCTTCTCTTTTGTTGGTTCTCACGGTAAAGAGGAACAAGTCTGTCTTTACCAAGAGACATGCTGATAGACTTGAGTGATTTGTAGTTATGCAGCCTAAGCTCGACTCCTGCCAGCAGAAGACAAAAGCTTAACCCGTAAGATTTTAAGCCTTTTTCTAATGACCCTGCCATTTCTAGTTCTCCGATCTGTATATTTAACATCCTTACTCTCACTTGAGTACAAAGGCTCTAAATTTTCATAATTTTCCATACTCAGTAATCTCTAGCTAATTGAATGTCGGTAAGAAGTAAAAAAGTAAATGTGACTACATATTAATCAAAACAAGAAAGAAGAAGGAACTGATGGGAATCCATCGGCAACGGTGGGTAGTCACCGTAGATAAAGCCACCACCTTACCAAGGATGAAAAATGCCTACCTTTTCTACGGCCTTGTGATTCCCTACATTCTCCTTTCTTCTACGACGCTGCTGCCGTTTGCTACTGAAGAACGCCCAGCCTGTGTGCAAAGCAGCACACATTTGACGTAAACAACATTGTGACGTATTTTGCTGTCTTATAATGGAATTTTACATGATTTGACATGTGAAATAAAATATTGTGTCTCTTTTGATGTAGAATTCGGTTGAATGGAGATGGAAAATTGTGCACAAAACGCATAACATAGAACATAACTCACCATCATCATCGTGTGCCGCCGTCGACGGTAAAACATGATGATGAGTTATGTTCTACCATAGACCATGCGGTAGACTTGGGTGCAACGCCCAACTCATACTTAGCAGAAGGCAAAGGATTCTTTACATTTCCTTTCGATCATGTCCATATGAGCCTGCCTAGTCCTAGTTTTCTGTTCTAAGTTTATAACTGATTCGCTCTAGAATACCTATCCGTCTTTCAATTTCATTGCTTTTGTTTCTCTTAGTCTCAAATTTGCCGAAAATAACGAACAAAATCGATACAGTAGAACCTTGCGGCAATTAAAACATAGTAACAATAATGGGTTAAAGGATTTTTCACCCATTATTAGGATCAATCAATATAATATCATTGGCATTACCTCATCGTGTAGCTGTGAAATGGATAAAAAGTACCCATTGTTTGAATACAAAAAGTACCCATTTTTGATAGCTCGAATAATTTCCGAAAATGGCAAATTTGTATTCATAAAATGGATAGTTTTTTTGCAGTGTAGCAAGATACGATATATTGCTTCTCGTACCACCCTACAAAGGAAAACATAAAACAGCTGGATAGCTTCTGCACACATTTTAATACTTCAGAAAAACAAAGTACCTACGCTGATATCGCACTGCCTTTTGCTGCTCACACAATCACATTTAACGGCGTCACGTAGCGCAACAAAACGGCAGAATGGTGCCAATGCACTGTGGTCCCGAAGCCGTATTTAGGAAGACAAAACTGTTTGCGCCCAAACCGGTGGTTTTAGATATATGGTGTCTTCAGTAAACTTTCTCAGTACATTTTAGACGATTGATCCATGTTTGCTAAATTATGGTGACCTTGTTATTAGTGTGTTCAAATTTTTAGATTTGTGAAATTTAGTTACATAATGTCTATATGACTATCACTAATGGTTCATGTGTTATGATTTTTTAATATTTAAGGTAGGGTGGCCCTTGAAAAATTGATTTTCTTTTAATATCTTTTTACGTGTTAATTTCTCGCAAATGCTTTGTTCGATATTTTTAGAGCTTTGGGAAACACACTTTTTACCGAAGCAATGAAGTTTCTCTTTTGTTTTCACAGTTACAAGCAATTTTCGAAACAAAAGTAGTTTTCTTCAAAGCTCCTAGATTGCAAATATATTTTCAATCTGTCAACTTCTTTTGAAAGATCGAAACTATGTTAGTTTTTATTAAAAAATCTACGAGAGCATATTTGGTATATTTTGCAACAAAAATCGTTCATAAATTTTCAAATAGACGAGATAATAACTTTGTTGCATCAGCAAAAATATGCGGCATATAAAGTTCTAAAAGTGCTACGAACAAAGTATTTACGATAAAAAAATGCATGAAATGACAAATGAAAAAAGTGATTTCTAGGGTTCACGCTCTCATCATTCAATCTCTTATGGTAAAATCAACTGAGAAATAGTCAATGTGTATGATAATACTGAAAGTAACCGGCAATTCTATTGGAAATGTGAAATTTTTTGAAAGAATGGTATTCTGTAGATATAAATATTACCGTGAATTCACAGTAGTGTTATTAGCAAACTACAACATTAATTGGGTCATCAAATGAGAAAAAAATCTTTTTTCATTACATACATCGATAAAGCTGATTTTGACGACGCCGGTTATTGAGTGGTAAGCGTGACCGCCACTCATTCCAGTTGTCCTGGGTTCAATTCCAGCCGAGGTCGTTGAGATTTTTCTGAGGTGAAAAAATCTGTAGTCACGTCTTCCTTCGGAAGGGAAGCAAAGCCGTTTGTCCCCGGTCCATGAGTTGATGAATCGATATCTCGTCCAGATAGTGGAGTTCTTCACCTCTCTGGTGTCGGTAAAGAAGAAGTAGAATCCAACTTCTATACTTACTAACAAATATCCTCCTGCCGTGATACTTGTGGAGTGCGCAGTAGTATGTACGGCCTATAGCAAAAGCAAGTATCGAACTAGCGATAGATAAATCTGATTTACGTGATTACAACAATGTTTTTTCCAACTCAGGAAACGTGAAAATAAAATTTAATTTTAAAATAAAGAAATATGTTGACAGTCTTTATTTGACACTATCAGAAGCGTTTGACATATCTAATTTCACCACAAATGATTTTCAAAAAATGAATACATGTTTTCCCACAGAATTATTTTTATTTGACATAAAGACCATTCAATGCATACAGTTTTTTTCATTTTGGATGTTGTCTTGATAGGCCGGATGTAAACAACCGCAGTTTTCCTATGTATGGTTGTCTATGTTTACATAAGATTTATTCTAAAAAACAAAAAAATCGTTTGTAAGGAATTACAGCAAAAATTTTTTTTGATAATGTTATATTATGTATAATGGACATAAAATTGATCGAATGGAACGGAAAACTATATATAGCTTAATGACCCAATTCTCTTTAGAACAAACCATTTGCAAGAAATCAACACATAAAAAGATATTAAAAGAAAACCAAATTTTCAATAGCCTACCTTAAATATTTAAAAAATCACAACACATGAACGATTAGAGACAGTCATATAGTTTGTTGAGCAAAGTTGCTTCCATTTTTATTGTTTCACAACTTTATAGAACATTACGTAGCTAAACTTCACAAATCTAAAAAGTTGATACTTCAAACACCCTAACCACAATTACCACCTTAATTTAGCAAACATAGATAAATGGGTTAAAATGTACTAAGAAAGTTTGCCGTAGACACCAAATATCTAAAACCACTAGTTTTCGCGCAAACAGTTTTGTCTTAACCCATTATTGCCCAACTTATTTTTCACACGCAGCACAAATTGAGTTTTCCGATTGGAAAAAATGATGTGGTCATTCCGGTGAAATTAATTTCCTATTAAGAATAGCTGATATAATAAGGAACAATCAGTGAAAATTTCAGATTGATCGATTAATTAATTCCCGAGATATCGTGGTCGCCGCGAATGAACTTTTCAACAAAATACAATTCCGAGATAATCGAGTTTTATTGTCGGTGCAGCGAGTCAACGGTCTAGCGTATCAAACACTACGCACCGCCTACGAGTGGTCAATGGGTAGTGATCTATGAATCGCTGTAACTCAAGTTTTAGTATTCCGATCTTAATAAAATTTTGAGAAAATTTTCCTCAGCGTATGTAGTTTGAGAATATCTAATTTACAAAAATTCGATTTTTTTCATCATGACAAAAATGTGTAACCCCTTAAGGGAATATTGAATGAAAACAAAACATAAACACCGGTTTAACCACTCTAACTTCTATAAACGTATTCTGTACGAGTATATGAACAATATTAACTCATTAATAATGCCTGTTCTGCGTTATTCCTTAAGTAATAGGAGTTACTCTTAGCACCTACTATATATAGTAGGTTGGGCAATAATGGGTTAAAGTATGGTTTTTGTTTTTGTGTTTCGGATTCCCCCCGTCAGTAAGTAGCACCAACTGGGTGTCTAGTTAGACGATGTACCTAAACTAGTACCCAAATTAGCACTAGTTAGACACTAAAATCCAAAAAGTCACACGTCTTGCGTGAACACTAAACAACAGCCTTATACCGAGTGATGTCTCGATAGTAAGCACAGAAGTTCTGTTTGCCGACGAGGTATATGAACCGAAACTGTTGAAACCGTTGCGTTGCGTTGTGACGATGATTTTGGCGGATTGCACACTGACTTCATCATGTTTGACTGCTGATTATCTAATAAAAATATGAATCGAAACTGTCTTTTGGTTTAAGAACCAAACGCCTGAAACTATGCAAATTCCCAAATGGAAAAATTTTGGACAATACCAATTTTTTTGTGCATTAGAACAAGACCTTACATAAAGTATGGTTTTGTTTTAGTGTTTCGGATTCTCCGCGTCAGTAACTAGTACTGGGTGTCTAGTTAGACGATGTATCAAAACTAGTACCCAAATTAGCACTAGTTGCATAATTTTGTCTTCCTAAATACGGCCTCGGGACCATAGTGCAATGGTGGAATAGCGAACAAAAATCGATTGGCAGAAAGCAAAATTCCCCGACAGAGACAGCAACAATAATAATAACAATCTCTGTGCGCAAGTCCGCAGTTCAGATTTGAACGACATTCACACTTTTTTCCGTACGCAATCCCCGTGTATGGTGGGAACGTACATGTACTGTGAAGCACTCGTCTTGTTATGCTGATAGCTGTATTTGTAAAACTCAGCTGCGCTCCGACGACCTACCAACATAGGCGAATGGTCCGCAAAATATGGTCCATTGGCAGCGGCAAAGAAAAACAGCGCAATATCGCAGTATGTTGATAATATTAGAATAAGTTTTGAAAATAACGTGCTTCTCAGAGCATTATTTCAATACGATTAGATAGCCGGATGGAAACGGTCTATGTAATTGAATGCTCGATATTTTTAAACATACCTCGCAAAGGTACAACAAGCAACTTCAAATGCTTCAATAGTCTACCCTGAAGAACAAAGAATAAATCTGCGCCATCATTCGAATGGCTGGCGTCCGAAAGAGGCTATCCCACATTTTGCATTTTGTACAGGAAATGGAAAATTCTGCATTTCCAAATTAACATTGTTTTTATTGTAAAAATATGTTATTTTATTAGTAGTTCCCATGTTGTCTAGAAAAAATAAGATCATTAATGTGCTACTTTTCAATTCACGAGCATTTCCGTAATTCGAGAGGGGGGGGGGCAACCCCGGGGGTACCTGGCGTCCAAAAGAGGCTAACCCACATTTCACACGTCTCTTCCTTATCTTTCGTTTTAGAGTTATGGTGGCTTTGGCAAAGTTGTTGTGTGACATTTAGCGCTTTATCTGATCATGTCATATTAGTTCGGAATTCAGTCGCTAGGGCGTTATCAACTGTTATCAACTTTTTAATGGAACTAGATAGAAGGATGGTGTATACGGCAAAGTTGTATGTCAGGTAATTATAAATATATCTTCTGAAGATACCAACTTTTTAGGTACTTTAGGTTTTGAAATATGGCGCTATTTTGAAAACATCATTTGTATGTAAATGTTTTAACTAAAACCTTCTCTAACTCAAATCATACAGGACCAACAAAGTTTGCATCTTCAAAAGATATGTTTATAATGATAGGACCTACAACTTTCTAGGAAACACCACAATTCTATCTAGCTTTATTAAAAAATTGATAACAGCCGCCCAAGCGACTGAATACCGAACTAGTATGATTCAACCAAATAAAGCGCTAAGTGCAATACAGCAACTCTTCCGAAGACACCATTACTCTATAACGAAAGATAATACAGTATAGACCCGTTTTATCAGCAAAATTAACCTTAAAGCTTTCTGGCAAAAATCCATATTTTCTTGTGGGTCCTTCTCCTTTAGTAGGACGCACCTCGACCCCGACCGTTATTGTTCAAAAATATATATCAGCATAAGTGTCTTATGTGGTAATATGCAGTAAAGTGAAAAATGTACACAGAGGTAAGAAGACTTTTAAGGTGTTAAGAGCACATTCCTTTTTATTGTGTACGACATGGTTAAGAAGAAAACATTTTTATTTTTCAGAGGATATTTTTTATTATTTCAATTATAAAGCTTTTAACCAATTTCACCTATGTATTCGGGTCAAAAAAATTTCTTTAGAAAAACTCTTACGCTATATGCGAGGTTGAGAAGATGAGATGAACTGCGTACAAGGCCATCGATTTACCAACTATGCAATGCCCGCCTCCTTTCAGAACATAGTTTTGGATGATTTTTATTCTTTTATGCATGCTAGTAAGTTCGAAAATGTGCCAAAATGGATTCACGGATGCAATCATTAGCGAAACCGATTAATCAATCGGTGATCAATATCTGTAATGCTTGAAACCAGCCCTTTGGGTTGTAGTAATTCTTGGAATAAGCCTCCGTTAGAAAATCAACACATATTTTGCAAAAAAAATATTTTTGAATTCTCAAAGGCCCCTCCTCTCATATTATTAAACATAGAGGATTTTGGGGACAAAATAACCCATTCCCCCCTTTTTCGTATTTTTTAGAAACAGAAATATCTCCATTCAAATACTAAGGTTATTTCCTTTAATAAGAGGTATGAATTGTAGTTTTCTGAGTGCTACTTCAAAAGTTATACCATTTAATATATTTTTCCTCCATATTATCCCATAGTACCAATTTAAAAAATTTCAAGCGTGTTCCGTTCACAATCGTGTGATTACTGACTGAAAAACCTGTTTTAATCCACCTAGTGGTGCAATTGTGCCTTTCTCATTTATCCAAACTATGATTTAATATCTGGTTACGCTCAACATAACATTGTGGAAATGTCTATTACACTCTTATTACACTTGATAAGCATATATAAGTGATTGAGCTTCACGAACCTGATAAGCAACATGTCGACGCTGAAACACTTGAAACAAACAAAAATATAATATTTAATTAGTTTAATCAGCGTGAGTTCAATGTTGTCTTTATGTTAACATATTTTGAAATGCAGGGTGGTGGGGGAGGAAGAGTATAATTAGTGCGAGGGGGAGGATGCGTCGGGAACCACCTAACTTATTTTGGTATCAAGAATCAGAATATATTGGCTTAAATGACACGTTTCCCATATGTAGTCGGGGATTTGTGCCTTGCCGTATGTTTTCATCATTTCCTGAGCGGAAGGAAAGGACAAGGAGGTGTGGGGAAGTAGAATTGAAAGGGTGGGAAAAATAACAGCACAAAAACAAAAATAAACAAAAGGTAAGTTAAACTCACAAGTAGTTCAACTTGCCTGCGAATAAGCCTAAAGCTCTTTACCACATTGGATACAAAAACTCACAAAGATCACATGAAAAAGACTCACCGCGCTGAATAGTTTCCATGTGATAATTGAGTTTGCAGTGGCCGGTAAAAGCCCTGGTCAGCATGCCGCAGTGGAGCTTCGAAAAATGTAGAAGATTTTTCGAAATCACTGGGCGCGGTTGTTCTAGTAATGCCTTTGTTTGGCGACTCGTTTGTAGATTTCTCCAATAATTGCGGTGCTCGGACGAAGCCCAGGACCGTATTTGTCCCTTATCCAACTTGTCGAAATTGGCAGCGCGGGCTCAGGACCAACGAAGTCAATTGCTGAACCTGCCCTGGCCAATTCGTCAGCCCATTCATTTCCAGTAACACCGCAAAGCCGGGCACCCAAACAAGGTAGATAGTGTTGACAATGCTTAGTTCTTCGATTTGGGTTCGGCACGCGATCACTAGCTTGGACCGTGATTTGTCTGAGCTAAGGATCTTGATTGCAGCCTGACTATCGGAGCAGAAGTTTATAACTTTGCCGGACAAACTCAGTAGAAGGGCCGATTGTACCCCGCACATAATCGCAAATATTTCTGCTTGGAATACAGTACAGTATCTACCTAGTGAGTGAGATTGTTCCAATCTCATTTCACGGCAGTAGACACCAGCACCAGCACGTCCCTCCATCAGAGAACCGTCAGTGTAACAGATCACTTGCGTTTGTTGTTGTCTTTCCATATAGCCAAACAACCAATCCTCTCGAGAGGGAATCTTCACATGGAATGTCCTGTAAGGAAAACTACATGTGAGTGTAATATCGCTGGGAGCAAGAATATCTTCACCCCATGTAACCATTTGTGATCAAAATCGTGTATGACTGGTTACATGATCAACATGGCTACTGTTCTAAAGCCCAGTAACCTGCAGTCTGTATGCACATGATAGTGCTTCTTGTTTGAGGTGTATGTGCAATGGTTTGATATTTAGAAGTGCCTTAAATCGGAGTCGTGGTGAACTTGGTGCCTCAAGTCGCTGTTGTTGTTGCCACGTTGAAATAGGTAGAACACAATCCATAGTGAATATATTTTGTAGCGTGTGTCCCGTCGCCTCGTGGGCGTGCAGGTTACATTTTTCCCATTTTTTGACCTCTGCCATTTTTTTACCTTTGTCATTTTCGGGTGTCTTTGTACGAATCGAAGTGCTGTTCTCCGGTCGCATGACCAATAGGGTGGAACAAAAAATGGAATCCAGCTCCGAGCAACTTTTCAGGTACCATTTGGGTCCTACAACAACTGTGCAAATTCTTAGCTCGATCGTTGAAACTATATTGAGGTTTCTTTTGTACATAATAAGAGAAAGTTAAAAATTTTGTATATTATTCGACCGTCAGCAGCAGTGATGCTATGAAATTTTGTGTGAAATTTTCATCAATCTTCAGGGCATCAATCGGTTTTTGCTTAATAACTTTTTCCACAAGCATCAGATCATTTCGTGGTCTTCTAGACTTTGTTTCCTTGACAAATTTCCTATAAAAATCAGTCATCTATTTATTTTTAGGAGATAACGGGCGACTCTTGAAAGAATTATTTTGCAAAAGTAGATTTCCCCATACGAAATCCTATGTAAACTTTAAACTATGGGCGCAAAAATATAGTTTCACCGACCGAACTAAAAATTTGCAGAGTTGTTCTGGGAGCTAAATGGGACCCAAAAAGTAACTCGGAGCTAAATTTTATTTTTTTCATATAACCATGTCCCACTCTAATGACCAATCGATGAAAACAGATGATAATCTGAAGGGATCAGGGTCTGGTGAATTAGCGGAGGAGGTGGCACCTCCCAGTTGTGTGTCTCCAAGTAGTTTTGGACAATTTTTGACTTGTGCGATGGGGGCTTCTGATGTCTTTGTTTAAAGCCTGGCCTTTTTCACGCAAAGCACGGCGAAATTTGATTAGTTATTGTTGGTAGCCGTGAACATTGTCAGTTTCAGTTTTTGTTAAAAAATTCTTAATTTATTATTTTTTTTATTTTTCGATAACGCACTGTCACTATAGGCCTCCACAAGCATTCGATGCGATTAGGCAGACGCTTTCTTCAAATTAAACCAAAAAATTAAAGCTTCCCGCATACACTCTCTTTGTCACACAAACTTAGATCTGATTACGCAAAAGAAAATGTAAGTTCCATATCAACATTTGAATAGGGCTAATCAGATTTGTAAACAAACTTTTGTTTTGCTGATTTCTCCTAATTTGTTATCATTTCAACACAGAAAACATTTGAAATTGATTCTACCAAGGATAAAGATGTTGATTCATGTGTATTTTTCATGAAATTCAACTCGGTAGCGGAATAATGAGCGAAAAAAGTTTGTTTACAAAAGTCTCATTAGCCCTTTTGAAGAATTACTATGGAGTTGTCATATGAAATCACTTATGATGTGCAATGATTAATGTAAACAGGTACACAGGTGTAAACTCACACAAAAAAGGTATGACGTTTCTATGGTAGATAAATATGCTCAGTAACGCCATCTATGAGCAAACAGCAGATTTAAGCTTATGCACCTGGTATATGTTGAGATGCGGGAAAAAAGGGAAAAGTTTGAATTTTTGTAAAGTTATGTAGCCATATTTTTATGAAAAAACTTATTATACGCGTAATACAATGTCAAATTTTCAAAATCCACTTGAGAGCATAAAAAAATATAAATAATTGTGGAAGTTTTTTTCAAGGAGGTTTGTCGTGACTACGATTCCAGTCCAACAGCTTAACTGGAAGAATAAAACTAAAAAAAGAAAACATTAGAATATGTATCTGTAGTGTCCATGAATGATTTATTGAAAAAAAAATTTCTTCTTATTGGAAACGGGAACGAATTTCACCTGAAAAAAATATCAACAAATTCATAACATTAATATGAAAATTTGGACGAAAAAATGGAATCGTTCTTGGACACGGCTGTTATATTACGAACAAGCAAAAAAAAAACTTTTGAAATCGGTTGAAAACTTTTTCGGCAATCGTAGTCACTGCAAAGAAGTTTTTGGGAAAACATAATTTCGAGATAATCGCGTTTAAAGTTTCAAGTATAAGCCTAAGCCTCCGTAAGGGAACAAAATGAAAAACGCAATAACTTTGCGTCCACTGCTTCAACCCCTATAAAAATTTGAGATAATATTCTTAAGAACCCGAACTTACGATAGAAGAATAAAAAAAATCGATTTTTTAACCAACCTCAACATATGTAACCATTTAAGAAATTTCGGTGGATTCAAAAAATGTTTAAAGTTCCAAGGAAGAACTTGTTTTTCAAAGCTTTCAAGCAAAGTTTAGTTTTAAAGTGTGAAGCAACGTTGGAACCCTAAATTTCGGGTCATTTTAGTTTTTTTAAAATTTTATTCGTTTATTTGATACGGCTCAATGTATGTAAAAATAAAAGTACAAACAATTATGATGTGCTCTCTATTTATTTATTTATTTATTTTTGCTTTGTTTTATTTCGTAAATTGTTGATCTGTGTTTTAAAAGTGCCTGTGTCTAGCGTTCACGATCGGTATGGATTGGGAAAGTAAAATGACTTGTGGAGTTTGTCAGCAACTAGAATCCGACCAAAATGAGCTTTTGATATGTTTGTATTGTTTTGCTGCTGTTCACTTGAGGCATTACGGGTGTGGCGGCGAAACGAATCAAACAAAAAGCTTACTTTTGCTCGGTAAAATGTACAGATATCTATAAACGCATAATTGACATGCAAAATAATGAAAAATCTTTTATATCATCAATTAGCAGCAAACTAAATGCGACTGTGGCCAGTGTCGTGTCTGCTCAAATGCAGCTAGTGACGGCGGAGGTCAAAATGCTAACTAATGCTATAGAGTCGTCTCAGAATTTTCTGTCTGAGAAGTTCGATACTATCGTGTCGGAGTTCAAAGATTTGAAATCTGAGAATGAACGTTTAACACATGAACTTAACGCTTTAAAATCTTCTCAGTTGTCGCTTTCTACCACTGTCAATAAACTTGAAATTAATTTTGATAAAGAAAATAAGAAAACAATAGAAAATAATGTAATGATACTTGGTTTACCCTCACTGCCTAACGAAAATGTAACTGATCTCGTGCTGAAAACGTTTAAATGTACCGGTGTTAATTTGTCCTCTGATTCCCTTGTTTCGTCGACCAGATTGTACTCTAACAATAAAAATAATAATGCTATAATTCCAATTAGAGTTGTTTTCAAAAACACAGATTTGAAAGAATTGTTGCTTGACAAAAAGCAACAATTTGGGCCATTGTTAACTACGACGATTGATGAAGCACTAAATGTAAACGGAAATGCAATGAAAGTCGCGATCCGCGAAGAACTGTCAGCCTTGTCATTAGAGTTGTTAAAAGAAATGCGTGAATCCCAAAAACTTCTTAACATTAAATTTGTATGGCCTGGTCGTGGGGGAATGATTTTAGTAAAAAAGGATGAACATTCTAAGATTGAAAGAATTGGTAGCAAACATGACCTTCATCGAATCATAAATAATTACAAAAGTGCAAAATCTGCCTCTTCTTCACCACAACAATCTGCCCCTAAGCGAAAACGAAATTAAGAATTGTAGTTAACAATCCAGCATAAAACTTGAATTCATGCATATCCAATGGCTAATACAATCAAAAAATTTTCTTTCGACCATATTTACGATTTTAATGACAATTATATTAACAATGATAACCAGACACTAAAAATTTTACAGTGGAACGTAAGAGGTATAAACAATCTCTCTAAATTTGATGAAATTTTGCAAACCCTTGACAGTTGTAAAACTTCCATAGATGTTATAGTGATTGGTGAGACATGGTTAAAAGACGACAATTGTGTGTATGTCAATCAGACTATCAAACATAGAATTGTAAAAAACTATACCGCAGAAGGATTTCATCACATTCACATCGAACTGTTTATCAAAGGACAGTTTTATGATGTTCATGGAATTTACCTAGCTTTGATTTCAATGATTTCTCAGCCTATTTAGAAAATTTGATGTGTTCAGTCCAATCGAAGCACTCGTGTGCTATTGTAGGTGATGTAAATGTCCCAATTAATCTTGCTAATAACAATATTGTTAGAAGATATAAAATACTGTTGGAATCCTATGACTTTATTTGTACAAATGTTTTTCCTACCAGACCAATTAGCGAAAACATACTTGATCATGTGCTATGCAAACTGGACGATGTAAATCGAGTGCGCAATGACACAATATTTAACAATCTGAGTGACCACTCTCAGATCTTAACAACTTTCAAAATTACAGCTGATAGGGAACCAATGTTGCTTACCAAAAAATTGTAAACCATCGCCAACTTAACCACGAGTTTTCCAGCTTCGTTAATAGTATTGATGTCATTGTCGACCCGGAATCTACTATTCAATCTATCGCATCCACATACAACTCATTACTTCAACGTCATACGAAAACAATAACTAAAACAGTTAAAGTGAAAGGCACTCACTGTCCCTGGATGACTTTGGATTTATAGACTCTAGTAAAAATAAAGAGTAATTACCTTCAACGTCTCAAAAGTAATCCCGCCGATCAACATCTAAAGCAAATGCTATTGCATGTATCCAAAAAGGTAGATGCCACAAAACGACGGGTAAAAAAATCTTTCTATGAGAACCTTCTTACTAACACACCACATTCAAAACTATGGAAAAACCTAAAAAGCACTTTTGGTTTAGCAAAGAAAAGCGACCAGATAAATCTAATTGTCGATGGTAAAAAAACCAACAATAATGCAGAAGTCTGTGAGGCTTTTAATGTCTTCTTCTCTAGTATAGGGCAAAAACTGTCAAATGATATCCCCACCACCTCAAATATTTGTCCTTTAAGTAATGTTCGTCGCGTCCGTGAGTCAATATTTTTACGTCCTTCATCAACAAACGAAGTAATTATGCTGATACATAGCCTAGATAATAAGAAGAGTAGTGGCCCTGATAACATTCCTGTCAATATGTTAAAAGGAAATTCTTGCGCTTTTTCTAGAATCCTTTCTCAATTTTTCAACATAATTGTTCAATCTGGTTATTACCCTGACTGTCTCAAAGTGGCTAAAGTCATCCCTGTTTTTAAATCAGGTAACTGTTGTGATTGTAATAATTATCGTCCTATATCTACACTGTCCGTTTTCAACAAAATCCTCGAAAAACTATTTGTTGCTAGATTATTAGAATTTTTGAACAAACACAGCGTCCTCTATAGATTTCAGTATGGGTTTAGACAAGGCTCTAGCACCCAAACCGCTATAATTGAATTAGTAGATCTAATAATGAGCGAAGTGGATCGTAAAAACATTGTTGGTGCTCTATTCCTAGACCTTAAAAAAGCATTTGACACTTTGGACCACACAATACTGCTGGCCAAGCTTGAATGTTACGGTATCAGGGGCATTGCTCATTCTGTTATTCATAGTTACCTGACGAATAGAAAGCAATTTGTATCTGTGGATGGTGAACGTAGTAGCCTTGCTCCCATTGGAATCGGTGTCCCTCAAGGTAGTAATATAGGACCTTTGTTATTTCTGTTGTATATTAATGACCTAGGTAACTTGAGGCTTACTGGAACTCCTAGACTGTTTGCTGATGACACAGATCTGTTTTATCCCAACAATGATGTCAATACTATTATTAACTCGATCGATAACGATCTAAGTGTTCTCGACCAATATTTCAAAGCAAATTTATTATCACTAAACCTTTCCAAAACTAAGTACATGATCTTCCGATCCATACGGAAAACTTGACCAACACATCCTCATCCCAAACTTAGATATTGTACAATTGAAAATGTGGACTGTTTCAAATATTTGGGTATACACTTTGATCCTACGTTATCCTGGACACACCATATAAAATTTATCGAAAAGCGTGTGGCATCCTCCTGTGGTATTTTGTGGAGAGTTAAAGCGTTTGTTCCCCAGCGAGCTCTATTGAACTACTACTTTGCATACATTCATTCACAACTTAACTACTTAGTATCGGTATGGGGGCGAGCAGCGAGCTCTCACCTTAAAAAACTACAAACACTACAAAACAGATCCCTGAAACTTATATTTAATAAACCACTTTTATATTCGACTTTGTTGTTATACTCTGAAAGTGCCCACAATATTTTACCCATAGCCCACTTATGTGACGTACAAACATTATTATTCATACACGACAATCTACATAACTCCATCGCGCAGCATAATATACATTTTACAACTTTAACACATTCTCGTTCAACACGTCGAAATAGTAACTTGCAACGCATTCGAGCAGCCACAAACCTTGGCCAAAAGCGCATTCTTTTTATTGGCCCTACCAAATTTAATGCACTTCCACTTGACATGCAGAGAATCGACAATCGTACCATCTTCAAGGCTAGATTGAAACAGTACTTTAAACATAGGCTTAACGAAATATTTAATTAATGATATTGTTTTGTAATTTAATGTAAACATCCGTCAGCAGTATTTAACTTTAATTTAATTTATAATGTGGATCCCTTAACAGGAAATCTATTTCCACTGGGATTCCACCTTAGTTAATTATCTTAAACTAATTGCACATCAATAAATGTCTGTCTCAGCTCAGTTTGTTTTATTTGTTTTGTTTGTTTTTGTTGCCATTGTTCATGGGCTGAGACAAGTTGCGTCCACTACCAGGGGGCTCTTGTATGAGTTCTTTGGTGTGGGGGAGTGTGGTGGGCAATTAAAAAAAAAAATTTATTATTGATTATCCGTTGGATCTCGTGCGTGTAACTTTTTATTGCGAACGTAGACCTTCTTTCGTGGGGGCAAAATATTTGTCTGCTCGCGTGCTGTGTCAGAGATGCCTGCGATCATATCTTCTTCCCTGATTCTTGTACTTACGGTTGACCAGTGTAAATCCGTCGTCATTGTTATTCTCTTCCTTGCTGATGGTGTTTACAATTGATTTTGTGGTGCTGGGTGCTTCTTTTGCGATTGTCATTATGGTCTGAATAGCTGGCCGCCGTTTGTGGTTTATGCATTGGTATTGAAAACTCTGTTTTGGATTGGTTTGCCGTAGATGAGTTGGCAATCGGTTGAGATGCATTCTCCGCTGAATGTACCGCGTAAGGTCGTCCATGATGTGCTGTCTGATTACAGTACTTGCACGTAGGAGTTTACCCTTCATGGATGCATAGCGTAGTTTGTTTAATTGTAGTTCCGTGATTTTTGAATTTTATTGACATGTATAAGGGGGCAGGTTTTTTCGACCCGCATCCTCACCACAAAAACGCCGTTAGGAGTACCCGGAAAGAAGTTTCTCCAAGTATCAGGTGTAACAGATTCCACTTCCACGTATTGCAACATGCATTTTGTAATTGGCACAGGAGGGATACGAAGTGATAGGTCATGTAGCATTACATTTATTTAGTCATTTTTTATCTACACGGGAATCTTAATTCCAACGTTGTTATTTTCAACCAAGTGTTTTAAGTTATTTTGCAAAATGAAAAACTCACAAAAACTCGGTCGTAATGAACAAAATTTAAAGTCAACGACCTCGGCTTTGGGTCGGAGTAAAGCTTTTCGTCGACTTTACTCATGATGACAAGAATATTCCAATGTTTCCTTTGTTCTCGAGACAATACACACTAGTTGTTGTTCACTTGACTCGATTGTAGGTGGCAGAGGTGGAAAGTAGACTAAATTTTTGATTTTGTTATTGTTGCGCAAGCTGTTAGGAAAATTTGATGGTTACAAAAATGTTTAAAGTTTCAAAGAAATCGAAAATTGTATTCAACCTTTGATTTTAAACTGTGAAACAACTATCCAATTTTTTCGAAAGTTCCTTCACAAAGGTTTAGTTGGAGCCCCAAACTTCGGGTAATTTTTGGTTCTGTTTTGATGCGCAAGGCGTTAGGATAATTTGATGGGTATAAAATATGTTTAAAATCACAAGGAAGAACTACTTTTTTAATTTCATACAAATTTTGGTTTTAAACTGTGATGTTACCTTCTTTTCAAAATTAACTTAAAGCTTGCAGTAACTACTGCAATATGTCTCCATGAGACAATTTTCATTTCGTAGTTTTTAGTTTGAATTTTTTTGAACATTTACGTTTGTTTTTACACAAGATGTTGACGTTTCATGCTGTTTAAAGACATTTTTCATCAAAACGAAATTTTCGATTTTCGTCATTTCAACGGGGGGGGGGGGAGGTGGGTTTTTCCAGTCTTTTGTTGTTAACTACAAAAAATGATATTTTTTCATAATTATGAGCTAAGAATTAGCCTGGCAAGAACTAATTACTTCAGTGATACATTTTTGTTAAGCAGAATCTGAATTTCTTAATCGAAAATATATTATTATATCTTTATTCAAATTCTACAAGTACTTCAATGCACATGGTAATTCAGATATGACTTAATAAATTAAAAAACTATAAAAACTGTAATACTACCCAGATTGGTTATATTTAATTTTTTTCGCATTACCCACGGTGTCTCTGGTAGAAAATATTTAAAGAAAAATATCAATGTCGCTAAAGTACTTACTAATCGAAAGCTGCTTCTCTTTCATCTGAGCATAATATTGAAATGTTCTATCGGGGCTCTAGAACATTTAATTTTTAACATTTTGATGATTAATTTGATAGGAAAATTTACAACGAGTAGCTCAAAACAGATCTCTCCCTTTTAGTAGGTTAAATCAGTGAACACACATTGTCAGAGGAACGGACTTGTAACGTTTATGGAATGCTTCGAAGAGACCATTTTACCAGTTTCGTATTTGTAATTAGAAGTCTTGACATTTGCAAAACAAAACGTTTTCTTCATTTTATTTTCCTTCGAAATAAATTTTTGCTCGGGGTTCCTATGTAACTAATGTTACGATCAATTCTATCATTATTCAACGGATTCTTCGAACATTTTTTTTACTTTTCAACGTCATTCAATTATCTAGAGACTAGAGTCATAGTACTCAAGTAAGAGCAAGGATGTGAAGTATACAGATCGCCTTCTGTTGGTGGGGGGTCGAGCTTGGGCAGTATAAGTACGAATCACTCAAGTCCACCACCATGCCTCCTGGTAAAGACAGACTTGTCTCTCTTTACCTTGAGAACCGACAAAAGAAAAGCCACCACTGAAAACCTGTCGACGATTAGCATCAATGCGATTGCAGCTGCTGCTCTTTGAACAATTTAGTTTCGTTAATAATTACGAGTTTAAACACAATCGAAAGACTCTCCCTTTTGAAAACACATAAGAGAAATGGTCCATATTTTAGCAGAAAATTATGTGTTCCGCAAAATCATTTCATGCTATCTGTTTTGTAGTCAGCGAGAAAATTTTTAGAAACAGCAGAGTGTTATCTGTTTCTGCAATTGTTTATTTGTTTAAAATTTGCCAGTCGGAATAGCACAGCGCAGAAACCTGAATGTTAGAAAATGTATTTCACCTTTACGAATGATGAATTCCGTTACTGTGAATTTATTGTTTTATAACGTTGAAGATACCCAAATTGTTTCAGTTAATAATGTTTTGTTGGATTTATTGTTTATACCAAAGCTTTTTTTTTCAATAAGACCGTTGAGGTTCGTTGAAAGTATTTGAATAAATAAATAATTAAATAAATAATTAAATAGCATTTATGTTAAAGCATATATAGGAAAGTTGAAATTTTAAAGAATACTTGATAAAGTAATTCAATTTGATTAGTTGACGAAACAAAGGATCTAAATACATCAAATAAAGGTAAAATGATCAAAGAAATCCGAAAATGATATAGTTTGGAATAAGAAAAAGCTCGCAGCAAGAAATTCTAATAACATAAAATATAAACAATTTGATTTTCGAATTTGATGAAATTCCAAAAAGTGTTTATAATAGATTTATAACCCTATGCTGGCCCAAAAACTCATCTGTTTAGATATTTTCAAGACTTGATGGATGCGAAAAATTGTAACGTTTTCTATATAGTAGTATCTTCAAGGTAAAATATAATAATATTTTAGTGTATTTCGCGAATTTGATGAAATTCTAAAAAGTTTCTATAATAGATTTATAACCCTATGCTGGCCCAAAAGCTCTTCTGTTTGGATATTTTCAAAACTTGATGGATGCGAAAAATTGTAACGTTTTCTATATAGTAATATTTTCAAGGTGAAATATAATAATATTTTAGTGTATTTATCGCAAATCCAGAAAGAAAATATTCAAAATTTCAACCAATTTGGTAATTCACAAAGACAGTTTTATCACATTTACCATCGAAGTAGGAGGTAAATATTAAAAAGTAGGAAGCAGATATTAGGTCGATGTTCTTATAACATATGTACTGTACCAACACTGTAATCATTGAAATGGTTACACATAAAAATGGCTTCTCGATCAAATCGATGCTCGTTTGTGAAAAAAAAATATCTCTAAATTTAAGTATTAAACAATACATACACATAACTAGTTGAATTCCAATAACACAAATACATCATTAACTAAGAATTTATTTTCTGATACCAATTATTCATAAATTTTCAAAAAAAGTTCGTTTCTTAGATCGACGTACAAACGAGTAATGAAGTCTTCATATACTTAAACTTAGAAATTTATTTTTCTAAAATGAAAAAGTTCTAGTCCTGTAGGTAGAACAATTCAAAACTTGTCTCGTTTAAAAGAGAAGCAAGTTTGCGGAGTACATCAGTGATATTGACTTGTTTGTGGTAATATTTTTCTATCAGAGACAAAAAGTATCCCGAGAAAAAATATTATACAAATTTAAAATTTGATTTAGCACGAAATTGGCTAAATGTCGGTTATTGCTGTCTTCGGAGATATTTATTAACATAACAAACCCCTCCTTCTGATACTGTATGTTTAAAGATTCATCCCCCTAGAAATGAAATATCTTCTATGAGCTATTCATCGAGGCTTAATCTTCAAAATTTATCATCAATATGTTAAAAAATACTGTTCTAGACCCTCCGATAGAACATTTCAAATTTAGTCTCAGATGAAAGAGGAGAATCTGCATTCGATTAGTGAGTACTTCAGCGATACGGATTTTTTTTGTCTGAATATTGTTCTACCAGAGACACAGTGTACCGTGCGGTCGCGATACAGTAAATGCAGTGCAGGCGCAGTATGGGTTTGAAATTAGTTTGCGGTTGCGGTACGGTATGTCCATTTACCGCCCACATCTACACTGCGACGAACCCTTTGCAAAGAAAAGGTAAGAGAGGAATGTTTTTGAAAAACGAGTGTTATGTTGTTTTTGAAAAACGAGTGTTAAGAAAATCAAACAGAACACTCATAATTGTTTGTCTTTTCGGTTTAGAGACGTGCAATTTGTGACACACGGTAGAAACATTATTAAAAAAAAATAAAGGGTTGTGTACAGGACACGACCACGGTGACATTAAAAATGTAAGCTTTTTTCAAGAGCGTGCAAATGAATTTTATCTATCACACATATCGACTCACGTTCTTGCTCACTCGCCTGTTTTCATATGTTACAATTTGCTATATACCCTCCCCATTAAAACATAATTTATTGAAGGTCTTTTAACGTAAATCTATTAATTAATCAAGTATCTCACTAGGTGATTGGCATTATTTGGCTGATCCATCTAGTAAAAATAGGCTGGTCTATCCAGAAAATATATTCAAATGAAAAGTTCCATATTGAGAACTGTGATGAGAAAACCCACGCCTGCCAACGAAAATATACAGATTCTCCATGAAATATGAAATTTCATTTTCCATTTAAATTTTCAATAATGTACTAATGAACTTAAGTAAACAATCTTACACTTAAGTATTTCTTGATCGATTAGTGGTGAAAAAAATTAAATTATTTGATAAATTACATGGTTATACAACGTTCGCACTACCAGTTAAAACGGGTTTTTATGCTATCTTGGTGACATTTTTCTTGTTGCTAATTATTATAACGTGTTATAACTCTGTACTGTAAACATTGTATTGTTGAACCAATTCTGCAGCGTTTTATGTTATATAGGTGTTTTATGTGGTAATAGGACTGACATAATTATATCTTCAGTACAGCGGTTTGTTTCATAATTTAAAACAGATTTATTTTGAGATTTAGAGTAGTAAACCCAACCGTTCTATTTGTTGTATACTTTAAAACGCGATTAGAACTGTTACTCTGACTGGATAAACTGGGAAAACAATTTTAAGTCCAGTAACGCTTAAGACATGGCTTGAATTTTAATTGAAAAAGAACACCCGCTTAAACTGCTGCTGGGACGGTAAGTTCTGTTTTAAAATTTTCCGTTGTGTGCAGTACGAAACAAAAGTGTTTGAAATTAGAAAACAAAAAGTTCAGCTGGGAATGTGATTGTTTCCGATGCAATTTCACTCAGGTTTTTTTTACGTAGGGGTACAGGCCGCGTAAATGAAAACCGCGTAAATTTCAAAAAAACGCGTGAATGAAAACCGCGTAAATTTCAAAATCCGCGTAAAAAAACCTGAGTGTACTCTCCTATATAAAATATTACGCTGCTGAACAGTGCAATAACTACAGAAGCACGTTGTCAGATGCCTTACTGATAAAAAACATATCTATACCGTTTATTCAAAACGTAATATCTAACAAATGTAAACAAACTGAGTTTATTATGCCAAATAAAAGCTAAGCATTGACTCTTTATCGTCCACAAATAATAGAGAAAAACTCTTTATATGTTAATTTAATCTTAAATCAAAATGTCACATATAGTATAGCAAAGTTTTGCTAATATTTTGTAGATGTGATGTTTTGCGTTGCGATGTTTCTCCAAGTCGACTGTAGTTAGTATGTTTTCCCAATGCCAAATCTCATATCTACACTCGGTTGCAATACAGCACATGAAATATATCACAACTACAAGCCCGTCTCTCTAAACGTCATAGTAAAATGTGCCATCTACAAACGGAGTTGCCAAGACCACATATCTAAAAGAGCATAATAGCAAAAGTGATCGGCCAAATGTAATAAAATAATATTTATCAATTATCTCTCTATTATCTTCGCAGAAACACATGTAATATGCTTATACGATCCTGCAATGAGTAAATGCTGAGGTGATAGTAGAATTAAGAGCCTTCTGTGTGCTTTAATTGTTAAATAAATTTGAAAGTTGCAAGGAAATTTTTGCACGCGATTTTCTCCGTTTGAAGTTTCTGTTAGATATGATGTAATGAAAAAACGCTCTAGATATATCCGAAATATATATCACATATAACTGAAACATGAAACATATGAAAACCAATAGGCTCTTTACCCTACGCAGCTACAAAGCGCCGTAAACATGGATTAACAAGTTACAACGCACACGCATGCATAAAAATAAATATTTTTTTTTCAACGCAACACTCATAAGTCGCATCCTGCCGTATTGAATTAAATCCAAACCACCCCACCCATCCACTTTGTAAATCATTCTGTGACACCGTGCTGGTACCTGAAAAATCCGGACACGGCCACCGCTGCCGAAAATGCATAGCGTTTACCGCTTATTGTAGTGTCCAGACACTGCAGCCATGATCTTACCCGTTCGACATAAGAACAAAAACTGATTCAAACGTGTACGCGTCACCTCTATTTATAAACTAACCGTATATGGTTTAGTCACTTAGGTGCGAGTGGGTGCAAATGCCAACGTTGCCGAAAATCGATAGCGCTTATTGCATCGCCCGGAGACGATGTTGCTCGTATGGGATTAGCAACAACTGATTTAAACGGACATGCGTCGCTTCTATTTATGACTTTTCATGTTTAATTGAGCCACTAAGCTGCCCTTTATTGACGGCTGTGTCTGCCTGACAAATGGTATTTTTCCACTTTTTCGTGAACTTTTTAATTTTACCAATTTCCAAAAGTCTACTTTTATTGGGGAGATATTAAATTATTACCAATACTTAAGTTAGGTGTTTCTGAATCGGTTGGTGTATGAATGATTAAAATCCATTTAGTAATATCGGAGTTATAAGCGTGCAAACCTTATAACTACGATATTATTCGTTACATGGGAGATAGTTTAGATTTCAGAATGACACCTAGCCCCAGATAGTGGAGTAAGACATTTTTAATGTCAATAAGCACACTTTTTCCTACTGAATCAGGCACTAGGAAACAGTTTCTACTAAAAGTGAACATTTCGATCAATGAAGTACTATTATAGTATAAAACGTTGTTCATGACCTATCATAACTACTCTAACGTTGGACATATCGAAAAAAAGTTAAACTCTTTTGTTTTGATAAATAAAGGTACATGATTATTTTACGATTTGAGTACTGTTTTCGGCTTAAAAAAGTAAACAAATTAAGTCAAATTAAGTTAAAAGGTCATACTAATCCATAGGATATGGTCACTCCATCGCCGGCGAATACTTATCGGACCGCGACCGACCGTTCAATTGAGTGCAATTTGAAAATTATATTTTTACATAATGTTGGTCCTTTTTGTCAAACTTTATAAGCAACTATGATTTCTTATCAGTTTAGCTATTTTCGGATATAGTTTACACCTCATAGTAGTCATATATTTTCGCGCTATAGATATCGACAAACCTTCACCTTCCTCCAAACCAGTGGTAGGACTTCAAGAGATGTGGAACAAAGACTAATCGAGGAATGCTCACGTCATACACTTTTCTTGAATAAATAGTACTTCCGAGAACAGTTTTCTAATGCTTCTATTCGTAGTTGACGAACAGAAAGTGTTTTTTTTTATTTACTATTTACCATGAGAATGAGATCGTCTATATATAATTTTCCTTCTACGACACAATTTTTTCTTTCTGCAGTCATTCGCATCCGCACCTCAATCTTTGAAAAAAAAAAAACATACATACATAACGACGAACAGCATTATTGCGGCCGTAACATTGAATGCATGCATAAAAATCTGAAGTGTCTATATATTCAAATGAAGATAATCTCTTTTAAAAGTATTATTTTTTGCTTTCAGAAAAAAAATATATATAATACTAGCTAATACCCATCGCGCGTTGCTGCGAATTTCAATGAAATAGGAGGAAAACACCATTTGTTCTCTGGCGGGCAGATTAACCAATGGCACACAAACATGCTCCATAACAGACGCCTACAGGCAGAAAATTAATTTTAAGTCCCAAATAATATGAAGATTGAAACAACAAATTTTCCAAGTTGTTCTGTGTTCAATAAAAAAAAATATGTTGATGTAAATAACACAGATTAAAAATAAAGAAATCAATCAACTATGGACAATTCTTTTGCGAGATGCTAGGTATAAATTCCATTTTCTACATTACCAATAAAAATAAAA
Organism: Topomyia yanbarensis; assembly: GCF_030247195.1. Classification (NCBI taxonomy): domain Eukaryota; kingdom Metazoa; phylum Arthropoda; class Insecta; order Diptera; family Culicidae; genus Topomyia; species Topomyia yanbarensis. The sequence goes on from NC_080672.1 coordinate 156,113,432, forward strand.
TAATATCAGTTAGAAAATGTTTCACAAATATAACTAGTGCCAACAATCACAATGGTTTCATTGTGTTAGGTTTTCAAAGAAATATCAGAAGAAAACAAATTTTATATTGTTAGGAGAATTTTTATGGAAAATATGCCAAACATAAATTATTTAAGCTTTCCATGAATTATAAACACAAAATAATACATACATAGAACAGAAGAAAATAATTTTGTCCAGCTTTTTGGTCTAGTTACCCCGTAGTGCAGCGCAGTAAAATGTCAAACAAGAAAATCCCATTGCTTTGCGCTATACCAGGTCAAACGAAAATGCTATTAGCATTATAGTTATAATTACACGAAAAATAACTCACCTAATCAAACTGCAATGAGATACCGTTGCATAAGCTGAAGCCTAGAATGGGTCTATTTCAGTTAAAGCATTTCTATACAAATCTATTAACTCCACGAGCTACTAGATCAACACATTGCGACGCGGTCAACTAATCCTTGGCCCCCAGCTGTAGGTATTATGCAATTTAAAGTGCATACACTATGAGTGTGTAATCAAATCATCCAAACCCACACGATTTCTTCGTTTCGCTGTTTCACGGTCACTTGAAATTTTTGCAACTTACTGACAATCCCGTATTACGCTTGTATGCACACAGGGCTTTCTTAGATTATAACCACAATCACCATTATTCGGAATAAAATTTTGTTACAGCTATTTCACTGAATTCAGAAAATCATTTTCAGACTACACTTTCAACCACAGTTCGTTCTTTTTTCAAAACAAACAAAACCACAATTTAAACTAAAATTCTAAATTAAAGTGACCAGACGTCTCAGATTGGGTGGGACAGACCCGGATATCAAGATATTCCCCCGCATAATAAAACGTCACGGAAAGTGTCCCGCATTTATCAAAATGCCGAGTTTTAATCAAAAATATTCATATTGTAATTCACATTTTACTAAACAACTCATAAATGTTTGAGTCGTGCTGCCTAATCACCAATCTACGTGAAAAACGTGCAAATTTAGTTAATTTATTTTGATTTTCATGGTCTCACGACTTAGCTATTCTTAGGAAAAGTTTCTCAACCTTACACAACTTGTGTAAATATTTGGGAAAAGTGAAAACATCTGATCACTTTACGCTAAATGCAATATACCAATGCAAATGGATCGAACCACACCTCCACAAGCAGTAACTCCCAAATTAAAAACACTATTCACGAGGATCTTTTACGAATTTTCTGATTCATATTCAAACTTGTTTTCATAAATTCTCCAAAGAATTTTCTTTCTGCGAGAATTTTCTCAGCTTTCAATTCACAACGACGCAACAGCAACCAAATCTTTGCCGATTTTTCCTCTTTATGTTCTATACACAAACATTCGCACTACCGAGAAGCTGTATTGAGCGTCTTTCCTTTGTGTGAGTATCACTTCGGGCCTCCGTACATGGACAGACCCGGTCTCGCATATCTATAAATTTATTTCATTTTTTGCTGTGTGTACTGAACCCACAGCAACAATTTCAAACATCAACAAAAACGGACATTCTAGTGCGACATATGCAGCTTCCCATAGTTATGAATGAAAATCGAAAATTATCCTATTTTGAAACTTCTAAAAGTGCACAAATGTGTTCATTGCTTCCTGATTTTATACCTTCCTTTGTGTAATTTTTCTAATAAATCAATGAATTACTATTTAAAGACATGATGTGCCAATTTTGTGGAACAGTACAAATGCATATAGAGGTTGTTGGAACCATCTGCACAGCTCATTAAAGCCAAAGAGAATAGGAAAAGAGACGAATAGTGTGAAGCCAAAAATACCTTATTGAGCACAAAGAGAATAGGAAAAGAGACGAATAGTGTGAAGCCAAAAATACCTTATTGAGCAGACCAATCGTGCAATGTAAATAAACATTACTCATGCCTGAGTTGGAGGAGATAAGTATTGTAAATCTATCAAAAAAAATTTGAATTTTCGTCAGAATTTAGTGCAATCGTGATTGTAAGGTGCATTCTAGAGTCTATGTATGAGTAAAAACAAGTTTTAGAATTATTTCATCTCTTTGTTTCGAAATGCACATCGTTTGATATACAAATTCAACGATCGACAAAAGGTTTGTTTTCAAAATATAATAGGAGTCATTTAAAGTGCTGCCTTTGGAAACGGTTGCCAAATTCTAGTGTTGAAATCATCGTAAAGGGAGTGTTGCCGTTTTGACTGATTTTCACTCTGCGTCTCTTTCACTATTCTCTTTGATTAAAGCATAAGAGTCCCATATGCATTTTTGTTGAAAAAGAGTTTATCTATTTGATTGTATTACGAATCAGCTTTGATTCACAATGTATAAAGATGACTGCAAGGTTTTTTTTCTGAAAATCTCAAAACATGGTTGTCCCATCCATAAGGTAATAATGTAAATCTTGAACAACGTTTTTCTCGGCATGCTGTTTTTCAATATGGGGCTCTTATGCTTTAATGAGCAGTGCATTGATTGAAGTTGATTCAGAAACGACAAGATTTTTTACAGTGGTTTCGTTTTACAAATAATCGTTTTTTCGTGAATACAGCTCAAAATTAATGCCAATTGACCTATTCGATATTATTGATGGATAAACTTATTACAAAATCATTTGCATAGTAATGGACCATATCCTGAAAAAAATATTAGCTGCCTGCCGTCTACAATTGGGTAAAAAAATCGACTCTTGATTTTCCCCATCAACAACAACACATACATCCAATACCGCCCACCACCTCGCACCTACTGCTATGTCGACAGGAAACCATATGATCCCAAGTTATTCTTGCTGTCCACCCTGGTCTAGGGGCACATGTATGCTACTGAACAATAACAATACATAACACAAAAAGACAGTGTCTTCTTGCAAATTGATCTACGAAATGGACCGCACAGTGCACAGTGGAAGAAATCCAACCAAAAAGGCAATTAATTGGAAGCCGCTGAAAAAGTATCACAATTTACACACTAAAAGTTGCGGAATTTTTTAGGTAATGAAATGCGATCAAATATGTTCACCGCACGCAACTGCGACCGGAGATATGGGGCTTTAAAGATCCGGAATATTACCGGTTTTCTTCAAATCTGAGGCCTAATTCAAAAGCCGCTGTAAAAGTACAAAGAATTATAACCTTAAAGCTGCGGAAAACTCTAACGATCAAGATGCAATCAAATTTATTTACCGCACGCACTTGTGACCGGAGATATGAGGCATTGAAGCTCCGGAACATTACCGGTTTTTAACAAATCAGAGGCCTAATTCAGAAGCCGCTGAAAAAGTACAAAAAGTTATACCCTTAAAGTTGCGGAAAGCTCTAGCGATCAAGATGCAATCAAATTTGTTCAATTTGCAAATCTTTGAACTTTTTAGCGGCTTCTGAATTAGGCCGCAGAATTGATGAATACCAGTAATGTTCCGGATCTTCAAAGCCCCATATCTCCGGTCATAAGTGCGTGCGGTTTACAAATTTGATTGCATCTTGATCGCTAGAGCTTTCCGCAAATTTGAGGGTATAATTCTTTAAACTTTTTCAGCGGCTTCTAAATTAGGCCTCAGATTTGATGAATACCGGTAATGTTCCGGATCTTCAAAGCCCCATATCTCCGATCCCAAGTGCGTGCGGTGTATAACTTTGATTGTATCTTGATCACTGGAGTTTTCCGCAACTTTAAGGGTATAATTCTTTCTACTTTTTCAGCGGCTTCTGAATTAGGCCTGAGAATTGATGAATACCGGTAATGTTCCGGATTTTAAAAACCCCATATCTCCGGTCACAAGTGCGTGCGGTTAACAAATTTGATTGCATCTTGATTACTAGAGCTTTCCGCTACTTTGAGGGTATAATTCTTTAAACTTTTTCAGCGGCTTCTGAATTAGGCCTCAGAATTGATCAATACCGGTAATGTTCAGGATCTTCAAAGCCCCATATCTCCGGTCACAGGTGCGTGCGGTGAACAAATTTGATTGCCTTTTATTAACTAAAAAATTCCGCAACTTTTGGTGTGTATGTTGTGATACTTTTTCAGCGGCTTCCAATTAATTGCCGTTTTGGTTGGATTTCTTCCACTGTGCAGTGTTTTAAAACGTCGTTTTCGTGCTCAAAATTAATAGCGTCTAAACCGTTAACTTCAGGAGTATAGTTTCTTCGGAGAAGTTGCGCATCTACAGGAATATATTGTTCAGTGATTGATTCACCTGTAAGTGATATACGAAATTTATTCCCTGAACTAATTGAGATAGAAACGTTATGTCTTCGGCAAAGTTGTAGAATATATTACTATTCTCCTACGTTATTGCAATCTTCTACAAAGTTGTTTGCTGTATCAAATTACATATTTTCGCGAAACAAAAAAAAACTATCTTATATTTAAAAAGATATTCCAAATTTTGCGATATTTTTAGGGAAACTAACCTTAAATAAACCGTTAAGGAGCAAAAAGGAGTAGACAAAATCATGAGATGCTGAAAGTACTAGCTTTTTACATTCATGTAGTGGCTAGCTTGTTTGCCGACTCGATTCTCCCGAGTCTTATGTTCAAAACAAAATGCTGTCGCAGGGGTATAAAATGAAACATTCGAGCACGCTATTACAAGCAGCTTCTTCTCCTTATGGTAAATTATATAGAAATATCAAACTATATTGTCTTCATCCGACTTTTCGGGCCGCTTGGGACATTTTTCAAGATTTCCAAAATGACAGAAACGTCGGATGAAGACAAGATAGTTGGCTTTCGCTTAAAAAGAAATCAGACTGCAAAGCCTAACACCAAACCTAAAAATTGGAAACAGTCGACTCCAGTTCAAAGAAGCGTGCATAGTGAAATTTAATTAATCACTGGACACTGAGAAGCTTGAAGAAATGACTTAAATTCCACCAGCAGGTTTGCAAAATTTTAATTAGTATTTTGAAATTTATGTATGTCCTTTGTCACATTTATATTGGAGCTTCATAAAGGTAACTTGTTCACAATGTGGCTTCATACTAATAAGAGTACGGTAGTAAAATCGAGCACGATCTCGAAGCTCACATAATGTAGGTATTTAGATGCACATCCAGTTTCTCGTTCTAAAGCGAATTCAAGAATTCGCATCCTTTGTTCTTATTTACAAAGATTTTGGATTAAGCAATATCGTTTGGAACAGATGATTTTAACACGTTACCTCGAATGTTCCATTTTATGCCCTTGCGACAGCATTTTGCTTTGAACATAACACTCGGGGAGAATCGAGTCGACAAACAAATTTGCCACTATATGAAAGTAAAAAGTTTGGGGTTAAACCTCCCCCCCTCAAACCAAAATTAATCGAATTGAAAAATTCTTTATTGGTGATAACCAGTTTAACTTAACAAATATTTAATATTTAAATCATTATTTTAGAAGTTTATATCTGATCATTACATTGACATCTTAATGTTTTAAACACCATGGGAACTTTTGGTAAATCAATCTATCTATCTATCTCTATAGTCAAAGTTTATATGTATATGATTTATAGACTCCCAAACGGCTTAACCGATTTCCGTAAAAAATTATACACAGTAGGTATTTGTTATGGGGCGTGTTTGTGTGCTATTAGTTGGAGATTATCTGCCCGCCAGATGGCGCTTGGGAACAAATTGTTGTTTCCTCCTATTTAGTTGAAAATCGCAGCAACGCGCGATGGGTATTAGCTAGTATCAAATAAAATACCTGCATAAAAATGCACGTAGAAACTGATGAAAAATGACGTTTTCCGTTAGCCTCTAGTAGGTCAGGATCAGTTTTTAAAGGCGTTTGATTATCTTTTGTACTATCAATTATTTGAATAGCCAATAAGTAGGATTGGAAAAGATGAAAAGGGATCATTCATAAATGACGTAGCATTATATGGGGGAGGGGGGAGTTTTGTATTTTGTGATGATGTGTGACGACAGGGGGGTAGGGGTTCATGTCATGTTACGTAGCTTTTTTAAAGGGGAATAGAACAGAATTTAAAAAAAAATAGGGTGACAAGGGGGGCAGGGTTACCGTCAAGCTACGTAATTACCAGGGGGGGGGGGGGTGTTTAGAGGTTTGTGACGAAATGATGGGCTACAGTAGTCAGCAAATCTAGAAACTGATATCTCAGTAAAGTGAGATTAGCTTGCTGATTTTCGGTGAAATATTTTCCGAGTCTCAGCACTCAAACGTCACTTTTACTGAGATCTCAGCAAGAAAAATTGTTTGTTGAGTTTCAGCTGTTGAGATTTCGGCAAAAGATGCAAAAAACGCTGAGATCCGGCAAAAAAAAAATAAGTGTGTGGTGCATCTTCCTCAATACTGCGTAGCTGATTCACAACTCGTTTGTTGTGCCATCGCTCTAGTAAAATGTAACCGCTCGATGCCCGCTTTTCCACAAATTTTGTCCCGCAAAGCAAAGTTCCTACAATGCTACGGCTTTGAAATTGTGAGTTTTCAGCTCATCGTGTAGGATTCGTTCGAACTCAAGGAAGCAAAGTGACTTGCAGTTCGATATGCCAAATTTCCAATGGTAGTTCTTTTTTTGTTAGGTGGGCTTCAGCCGATTGTTCCGATCTACCTTTTCTTCCTGATTCCTCGTAACGTGGTGTTTTCTGGGCGGCTTGTTGGGTTTGACACAACCGTCTGTATCGTCGAAGGACAACCGTGCGGTGTTTCTTTGCCAACTCACGTATTCAGTTCTGTCTACGGTAGGGTTATAGCCCCCTTCCCAATCGCACCTTCTCATTTCGCTTCAACTGCAGATCACGGTAGTACCCAAGGGCGTGACACTCTTTTATAAAAATATTTCACGTGGTTTTATATTTTTTATATCTCTCTATATTTATTTATAATTGTCTATAAAAGTTATAACTGTATTCGAATCGTTGAAAGTTCGAAAATAAAATTCGAGCACCCGTTACCATAGTAGCCTTAGTTACCGCGAGTGATTATAAACAAAAAAAATGGTGTTGCATCAACAAGAAGTGGTAAGTATCCAAATATTTTGCATAATTCTTGCTGATTTGAGTTAGTATCCGGCCCCAGACACTTAACCGATCCTAACTAGAACCTGGGTACTAACGAGAACCAGCGAAAATTGTTGGCTCATTTTCTGACTGGACGTACTGGGACTCACCTGCGGTGGTTCTCCTGGTTAAGTGAAATAGTAGCCAGACACCAAAATGCAGTTTGGTCCATTCCCAGTCTTGTTTTACATTTACCTCTTTACCTCAAAACAGCTCTGTCTTAACACCGATAGTGATTAAGCCATCCAAACGGAAACAAACAGCCACAATTCCAGCGTTTTTCACCAACATTTCACAGCTGCACCACAAATTAGGATTTTCCATCATCCGACTGGTCGGTAGCAATAACGATCAAGCGATGCTTCTGCCAAAGGGTTTGACTCCAATTCAACAGCCGCAACTAGTGCAAATTCACAGGTGCAAACGATGCAAGCCAATCAGGATCAAACACAGATGACCATTCGTCGCAGGAACAACCACAAACTAGAATTATCATCACCCAGATTCCGTAGTAGATACAGCAACGGCACCTTCAGGTACAACAGCAGTATACAATACAGTCCCAAGCAGCAAAAACATCACAATCAGGAGGAACCACTGCAGCAGCCGCAACAAGGTGAGTTATTTTTGACTATTTTTATTTCAAAAAGATCATTGTAATGTAATAATCCTACTATTTAAAAGAAAAAATCTCGTGCTCAAAAATTTCATATCACTTTCAGATTGAATTGGCCACAAATCGATCTACAGCAGTAACGGAACATACCCGGTCAACCGTAAACACAACAGCAAGGTGCTCGGCGGAAGGGATTTCCGTATTTGTGCGTGCGTATGACTCGTTTTTGAAAAAAAGCACTTTCCTTCGATTCTCTGGCACGCTACCGGGGAAATCCATTACCATTAAGTTGAACGAGAACCAGGTAATGTTGCAAACTAGTTCAATATCAATCAACATGTACTGATTTGGCATTTTCTTCTTTCGTATAGGAATGAGTCCTTCGGGGAGACGACGCGTAATGGTTGATGTTGGTGGAATTGCAGATCACGCTCTGAAAATATCGCAAACTATATCCCCCTCAGCAGCACGCAACCCCGACACGAAAGATGATACGCAAAGCCCCTGTAAAACAACGACAGCCCGTTAATATTTAGCATAGCATAAAAAGCCTAGTACTTAGAAGATAGACGGCACATAATAGCAAGTCAGTCCCATGTTCTGTACTATCGCTATACGCATAATTGTTCCATGTGCTATGGAATTTTCGATGCACATCACATTAACCTTTAAATGCATGAAACTTATTTTCATTGGTATTCATTTTTCGGTATGGATGCGATATTTACCTCTTGTTGAGGCTTAATATTACAGGATTCGGTATGTTGCCAAATGACAACAGTATGCATTTAAGGGTTCAGTAAAAAAACATCAAGAAAATGAGATAACAATAAATAGTCCTTACCGTTATCGTAATTTGCTGTAACTGATGACGTTTGCAGCATTACGTAACCAACAAAGTAGTGTTTTGCCTAGAAAAGTCCCTCAATCTTTCACACAGAAAAAAGATTAGTATGTTCAATAAAAATATAGATTAAATTTAATAAAATTATTGGTCGGGAGAGAATAAATTTATTTATTGAATTCAATAAAATTTATTTATTATTTCAATAGAAAGATTTTTTGATCCCTTTTCCAATATTTATTTTATTGAAATTAGAACGAAATTATTGAAATTAAAACTGTTTTTATTGACAGCAAAAGTTCATTGCTCTAAGAAAAAAATGTTTTCAGACCAATTGGTTGAAGTAATAAATAAATTATTGGATTCAATACCATATATTTTTGGTTTAAATATGCTTAATTTTTTTGCGTGTATGATTTTCCCTCTTCGGGCTTGGTGCCATCAAGACGTAAGGCTTGTACAAAATCAATCTGATCACACAATAGTAATTCTTACTCTTCGTGTTGTTTCGCATTTTTTGAACCGAATTTATACAAAGCCGAGGCCAAGTGTTCTGCTCCGCTTCCCACTTTTTCTGTTCCGAGTTGGACATCTTCTCCCGCTCATCCATTTCAATTTCCTCTTTTTCACCTTTTTTGATATCTTTCAGCATATGCTATCGTTAAACTCGCTCCAACTATCTTGCGTTCCCATGTTCCTTAGAAATGCAGTTCCCGCTCAGTGCTCTCCGTTGCCTCAAATAGGTACTTATCATCCATATTGTCTTCTTCGTGTTCTGCAACCTTACATTATTACGTTTCTCCAAATATTGTCGGTGTGATTAAACTTTCAACTCGGCTAGTAACTTGTCTCGATCATCCGTTTCGAGTCATACGGCTGCCTCTTGACAAGCATTTCTGCTAGTTGATTCCACAACTTTCCTAGCGTTGAAGGTCGCGGTTGGTCCTTTTTCTGCAACCGTTGCGTAAACTCGTCACGTTCGTTGATTATGATAATCGACGAAGCAAGCTCACGAGCGGGCGTTACACACGGAGTGTTCGAGTAATTTTGGGCTTGTCAAAGATATCGTTAGATTTCGGGTGGACTTGAAACGGCTCATCTCCAGTGCCACGTTGGATGCGGAAATTTTCAGTTTTTCGGTGATGCCCCGATTTTTTGGATTTCCGGACGGAGGTCTGGTAGGCTGTCTATGTCTCGTGGTGATCTCTCCGCATATCGGTAGAATAAATTTATCCCCGGTCGACAGGCAGATATCGTTGATGACTAACTTAAACTCCTTCGTCGCATTCTTAGCGCTAGCATTCCTGGTTAATGACATGGCAGTTTTGGTGATATACATCGGTAAATTTTCAAAGCCCTAGAGCAGAAAATTGAGTAAACGAAGAAATTCCATCAAATCTGCTAATGTTACCTTGTCAGTATGCAATCTGATGGCTATCTTTACCCTGCGAAAAAGCTCAATCGTTCTAGCAATGTACCATTTCCTTGGCAATCTTGAACATTTTCTCTTCGACTGTCAGATCCAGCTCGTACAACAGTTTGGAATTAGATTTCTGCTAGTAAGCATCTATCATTACCTGCGGTAATTCAGTAGCTCCTCCCACGGCTGTGATCCGAAACAACGGCCGCAAAAGTTCCAGCTAGTTTACGTGCTCCGCTCTACTGTCGGTAGAATGATATTGATGGTTACAACAACCGGAGCTCTGTACTTCAATCCGTTCGCTTAAGTTAATTCGGTAATCCATTCTCGACCAGTTCCACATTTTCCATGATATGCACAATGGGGCTCTGCCAATAACCGGCGGACCACCACCATGCATTTTCAATACACGGACCGTCGTCGCGGGAATTTGGGATCTTACCCCACGCACGGCAACTTTTCCATTCCTCGTCAGATCCAAAACCAGCCTCAGTTATCACGTAGTCAGATTTACCAATGTAAATAATAAAAAATGACAACTCATAAATTCACCGCACACTGAGAATAATTTCGAAAGCAAGTTCGAAAATTCTGCAATGCATATTTGCTTATAAAGTTTATAAAATTATAATCTGCCCTATAATTCTACAAAAACATTATAATTGTATAATATTTTATAATTTATTGAAAGTGGCACGCCCTAGGTAGTACCCAATCGATGCCGGCCTACAAATAAAATGTCATCAATAGACGCACAATTTAGCACGAGATAGGAGCTTGTGAACACTGGGAATTATTCACCATTTGACGACCAACCTTCGAATTTTATGGTTTCGAAATTATGTAATGGTGACCGTAAGAAATGTTGTCGAACATATATTACATATATTCCACTTTAAAAGTGTATATTATTTGATTTTAGAACAATTTAAAAATGCAAGTTATGTATGGAGATATGAAAGATATTACTCAATTATTACTTACTTAATCTTATTTGTAGAATTGAATTGTGACTTCTGACCTGGAAAAAGTGGCAGCACTGCCGAACCGTTCGGACGTGTCTTTCTGTTCGTGCAATATTTTCCAAAGTTTTCCAATAGTATATTATGTGTTTGACGGAAAATCGAAGACAACCATTCACATAGTCATTTCTTCTATAGAGTTGCGTGTTAATAGGTGTGAATAGCGCGAAAATAGAGAGATTGCTAATTGAATTGTGACTTCTGACCTGTTTTTGTTTCTGCACATTCAATATTTTAGCAAATTTATAGTCTATTGCAGCATTTTTGAAAACTCAACGATTTTCGTCAACACCCCCCCATCCCAAACCTAATTTCTGGCTACGCAACTGGAACATTTTTCTAAATTTTCATTACAAAATGTTGAAAATTGGGTGAGTGACAGTGAATCTTCAAGAGGCACTCCCAAAAAATACGATGTATACCATAACTAAACAAATGATTGATTCAGTAGATAGTAGTTTTCGACGAGGCGCCTTCAGAGATTCGTGGCGAGTTGTAGAAAAGATGCTGCGGCTACGTAGTCGAAAAGGAGCATACAAATTTGGTTTTGATAATAGTTCGATTGAATCAATACGATGTGATACGATGTCGTTTACAAATGATACCATAGAAAATTCACAACGATCTTTCAATGTTTGAATGTCGATTAGCATGCACCGTGCTTCATAAAATGGCAAATGTAATCCAGTCCAACATAGTTTACGAAGTGCAAACAATAGACACATTCATTCGTGACGTTACAACGATTTGACGAATCTTCATTCCATAAATATGTTATAACTATATCAAATGAACGCCTACATCAAAACTTATTACATATTCAGAAAGTAGACAAAATTTCACGAAAGATTCAATCGACATAAACTGAATAAACTGGAAGAGGGTTGTTTTATGACCAATAATGTAACGTGACGTTACAACGCGTCACAAATTGGAACCTTCAGCGTATTTCATTAAAAGTCAAAATATCTGATCTATAACATTTTTTGTCAAGAACCAATCTTCTATGAAGTATTTTTAAATAACTTACGAATAATTAGGTGTCATTAAATATAAAGTTTATTGTTTTGTTTATTTTTAAGCATCTTTTACTTTCGTGACGTTACAACGCTCCTTTCTCAGGAAAAGCGATATCTCACTGCGTTGTAACGTCACGAAAATCGTCAACTTTTCTGTAAGTCTGTAAATCACGCTGGTGCTATTGTTTTGTAAGAAATTTTAAATATTTACTACATATAGTTAATGTTGTTGATATTTCACTCGAATAAACATATGGGGTTGTCCAAAAATCACAATACAGTTTATTTTTTAAATTGTGGTAGAAATAATTGATCAAACCAAGAATTTTTTCTTTCATATCTGTTATAGATAGATTTGAGTCATTTGACACATTTATTTATTTCATACGGCTCAATATGGTAGTTTAAAGGATCCGGAAAAGGTTTTATAACATATTTCACAAAAGAAAATAAACTGGCAGTATTGCTTTAATTTGGAATCAGGTTCCCGATCCTAGTTTATAGTATGATATATGTATTGTTGGGCTTAAACAAGTGGATTTATATGAGGAAGCGAGCACAATTTAAGCGCCAGACAATCGATAGGGTACACTGAAGCATTGTATATGTTATAGTTACTTTTTATTTGGGGAGACGACCGGATGAAGATCTTATGAAAAAAAGTTATAGTTACAAATATTGAGGGAAAAAGAACACGTCACATCACCGTGATGTTACGAAAGGATGTGTTACATCCAGTCGTTGATTCGACGGGATTTAAAATGTCGGCAAACTCCAACAAACACTCTCCATCTATCTTTTTCGTGCTCATTTGAGACCATGACCACAGCCAAAGCCTTTTTATCCAACTCTAAGCAATTGAGACGATTTAGTGTTGTCAACCAGAAAGGTCTCTGTAGCCCCAACTATTGCGTTGCAATCTCTTGTAAATTCGAATAGACAATCGTCCATAGTGAATTTAATACCACAGGCAAATCGATGATGTAGCTGCTTCAATGATGTATTTCGGTTTGTAACGGAAGAATTGGTTGGTACCTGACTGACAGCAAGTGCGACTACAACTGTGGTCGCGGACAACCTTATAACAAGCGGCTCGTCGAAGATAGCGAAGTGTGAAATGGTTGATTGCTGGGAGGAAAGAGTATTCAGGGAACGAATTTATATTCATACCTAAATACTACCCCAAATACAAAACTCGGAAATTCCCTCACAACCTTCCAACGCATGGATTGGACTACGTTGCTGTTAGCGCGATTGCATCGAAACGTAGCATATGACCAGCCAGCGTCGAGGAGAATACAGCGGAGGTGAACTTTAACCCTCCGGCACTCGCGCCGTTGTATTTTGTGTAACACCTTCCGAAACTCTAACGAAATCTTCCTCCAGCACCAGCGGTTGCTCATTCGGGGAGCAATTCGCGCGAGTGCCGGAGGGTTAATGAAATATAATGTGACGTTCTACAAACGTTTATTAAAAATACCTCGCCCAGTGCATTCGAGTTTTGTAGATCGAATCTTATATAAAAATTTGTTTATTTTCTGAATCTATAATTAGGTTTGATGAAAGATTTCATTTGAAAAAGTTATAACAGATTTATAGAATGAAGGTCAAATCGTTGTAACGTCGCGTGTGTTGATGGTATACAACCCGTTAAGCACTTGAGGGTTAATCCGGTCTGACTTAACACCGACCAATTAGGTATGGTATTTTTTTGTTTCAAGTGTTTCACCGTTGACACATCGTCGCTGTTGTGCTATCATATGACAAACGCCATTTTAAGGTAAACTGAGTTAGATATGCCATATTACTTGTTTAAAAAATCTCTACAAAGTGTTTGTTTTCAGAATTTTGACATTTGCTTGGTTACTGAGATATAGCGAGAAAGGTGCTGAGAAAATTTTAATTTTTTGCTTCAATGATTATATCTGGGGATTGGTTCAAGTTATCTTGATGTATAAGATGGTTTTATGTGTAAAACTATCTGAGGAACACAAGGGTATAATCATTTTTAAAATAATAATACGCGAATTGTGAGAAAAACACAGTTTAAGTTTTAAACTGAAAATATAGCATATTTGGCAACACTGCAACCAAAAATAACTATTTTTACTAGATTCCTTGACTAATTTCCTTCAAATTGCATTTTACCGATTGTTTATAGACCAAATGAAGCCAAAGATATAAATAAAAGTTAATAATTGATGATTTTTTTTCAATGGAAAATTTTCCATGCACGATTATGACACGCCATACAAATTTTATCGTCAATACACACCTATGACACGTGTGAGTGCGACTTTTGTTTATATTTATAATAAAAACTTGTAGTATAGTCAACCGATCTTCGTAATATTTGATATATTAATACAGAATAGATAGAAGCATCAATTGTCTTCTTTGAATTGTTTCTACCATTTATAAGTTTCAAGATATTCAACTTCAAACTTTACAAATCGTTTTTCTCGATATGTGCTAAATGGCACTTGTCATTAAATAGCACAACAGCGACGACATAGCTCATCACGTTCGTGCCTGGCGAGCCATTGTGTGTAGGTGCAAAGAGTAGGGGAACTGGGGGTAAGACGGACATGTTAAGGTTATACTCAAATAAAACATAGTAAAAGCATGTTTTTGTCAACATGAAATACTCTATGTTGTAGCTCTATATGTTGGCTTTCGAGTGCCCAGAGAGATTATGTTACAAAAATCAACAAGTATCTTTTTTGAAAGAAATAGAAAACAAAGAAATATCTGCACTTTTTCCAGACTGCGGGTGAAACGGACATATGGTGGGGGTAAGACGGACATGTCGCCGAAAGGATGATCACAATACAAAATATTAAAATTTACTGTTTCTAACGGATGTTTTGGATAGTTTATGGTTCTTCTTAATATATATGTTCAATTCGAGGTGAAAAATAACGTTTTGGGGTTCAATTTAAAGTTGAAGCAAATGATGTATTTTCTAATATCGTTTTTTTTCCGTTGTCATAAAGAGAGCTATACAATCAGTTCCAATGATCAGTCAAATCATTTATACAAAACTGGAAAGTTACATATTAAATACGCAATTTCTAACATCAGTTCCTCGATTACACACAGCCAGAATATGGGACCTGCACAAAGTCTTCTACCTTTTCCAGGTCCTAGGAATTTCCTAGGTCACATTAACCTAGGTCACATTAACGTACATCTTGCGCCTAGGTCACATTAACGTACATCTTGCGGTCTACTACATGTGAGACTTCAGCTAACTGGATGGTTCTCCACGTTTGACTGCTAGAATTTCGTTTCTACACGCTAGACATTCATGGTGAATCAATAGAATTAATCAAGACTGGCCGTCTTGCCCCACCAGTACACATATTTTTTAAACTCTTGCACTTATTTATTCATATAAGAACTTACCTGTTATTTTCCACGAAGATGTCATTTAAGAGTTACATTATCGAAATAAAAGAAAAAATCCGCGAAAAAATTGATTTTTTGCTCGATAAACCTTAAAATCACAGACGTAAAAATTACATCCGCACGAAGGTGCACTACTGATTATCAATGTTTACCTAAATTTTTCGCTTTTAGCAATATTCAAGGCCTACTGAGTGCTTCATAAGTCAAGGATATCCATAAAGAGAGAGTACTCATATAATGCAATTCAACTTTATATGCTATATGCCTAAAATAACCATGTGTCCGTCTTACCCAACCTGTCCGTCTTACCCACAGTTCCCCTACTAAGAATGCTCTAGATATTTCCACAATTGAAACGAACATAAACAGCCACGCTGCTAGTTTGAAGAAATGAGAAAGGCACATTTGCACCACTAGGTGGATTAAACGTGGCTTTTCCTAATACGGTGACATTCGTGATAAATATTAAATTCGAATGGCATCAGCAAATTAGCCAACTGTGCGGAAATATTGCTATTACTCATCAACTGAATTCTCGATATATCCTCTCTAGTGCAACGAAAAACATGTGTACTGGTTCAGTAATGTAAATCAATGCGTGTCCGAGTTGCATGATTGAGTATGTTTCAAAATATTTAAAAAAAGAAATCCGTCAAGCATTCATGAATACCTAAGACATTACAACTACAAGTCACTCGCAGTTTACGCAAAACTCCTAATTGCCAAAATTAGCAGACAAAATAACTTAGTAAACCATGCAGCTAAATTCATTGTTTTTCTCTTCGCGTGTCTTTATCGTCTTTGTGTGCGGTATTAACAGATACTAATTACTCAACTAACAATTTAAATTTTATAGCACACCACAAAGCAATCCAAGTTTTAAGAGCGACTTTAAGAGTGTCATAAAACCTCAATTGTTACTTGGGTAGTCTCTGGTATTGTAACATTTACTTGTAATTATACTATAATTATAAATTATACTTTTTAATTTATTAAATAATGCTATTTGTTTAGCCATCAATCTATCAGGAAATAAAAAAAAACAGTTTACTTAAGTTCATTAGCACATTATTGAAAATTTAGTTGGAAATTAGAATGGAATATATAGGTATATGTGGTATTTTACAGAAAATGCGACTTGCGATGAAACAGATCAATCAGATCGCATATAGCATTGTAAATTGCAAGATGACGTCATATGAGTAAAAATACCCGAAAAAATGAAAGTTCAGCGAGCTTGTGTATATGGTGCTAGAATTCGAACCGAGTACAAGACTGGGTAGAATCAAAAAATTTTAAATCCATGTAAACAAGCTCTCTGAGCTGTCAGAAAAGTGAGTTTATGCATTTTCATAAAACTTGTTCAGGAGCCGTAAAATACCAGTTGATCAGATTTAAGCAGAAAAATAATTCGAGCGATGTGGTGTTTTCGATTTGTTTTCCTTCAACTATCAAAACATTATGACAGGTGGAGGAAAACGAATCGGTTATCTTCACACTAATACAGTTACAGTTTAAAAAGTACTCGCGTATAATCGCAAGTTAGTTCCATGTAGGCAGGGAATCCCATAAAGCATATGGAACTGACTTACGATTATGGGCACCATACCTTTGATGGATGACACTTTCGAAAAATGATAGGAAGCATATTATATTATTAAAATATTTATTATCCATAAATCTAATCTTGCGTTTACATGACGATACACATTTCCCATAAAATTTACAGATTTTTTATCCCCAAAATATGTTACGATACAGTTGTATTAATTAACGCTACATTGTCTGGTTCATCTTCACCTTTCCAAGTAAAAATGTTTGCTACTCCCAATCGTAAGCTTTATAAGCTGTCATATTTGGAGTTTTTTTTTTACAATTTATCAACTTAATTAAAATGTTACACCATTCTGAGTGACATTAGTGACTTTTTCAAAAAAACTAAAAGTACTTTCCAAAACGGGTCGATTGCATTTCTTCACAAGAATCGATTACAACACACATATTCCATACATGTGTGTCTCTTTGTCTAACCTACTGAGCTTAGAACGAAAAAAATGAAACAAGCTTAACACGGAATATCGTGCTGATTTTAGTGCCATTTTTGTTTCAACATAAGCGCATGATTATTTGTATTAAGGAAAAATACATCCGGTTTAAATAAAAAACGGAAAACTATATGGCCGCAAATAGTGTTTTGGAACCCGTGAAACTCTTGGTAGTCTTCACGAAAAATGATAGCTATTTACAGATTGTTTGAACTCTATTTTATTGAATCGTTATCATTTGTGTAACAAAATAGTTATATTTTGCTGTTTCTTTAGCCTGCCATAATAAAAACGCGATCAGCAATCATTCCTGCACAAAATATTTTTTCTGATTCGATTGGGGACCTTAGTATGTTATAGTAGCAGAATTCATACAGCGAAAGAGGTGAAACCTGCAACACATTTTAAAACTCTGTTTTATAAGTAACGCACGCTGTTCGGGTAAGAGCCCGGCAGAACTAAACATATCTATCCTCCTGTCGCTCACTGGCTTAAATTATTAAACTGAATGTTGTACACTTTTTAATTCTTATCATTCCTAACAAAAGGAAAATGCTATAAATTAACTCATTTTTGTTTTTGTACAAAGGTAGTGTTGTACATATAATTCTGACTTTAAACTATTTTTAAATTTTTCTTCGGGGTAATCGCCATTCATGTATTACGCCTGTGTCTGAGCGAAAACATGGGGTGCTCAAAATAAAACTCTTTATCAAAATATAAACAATCGACACGTTTCACTGGAAACAATGTCGGAAATTTCTACTCCTAGGAATACCTACGAAATCAAACAGGAGAATAATATTACAAGGTTTCATTCTTAATCATAGTAGACAGTTCAGGCTGCCGTCCCGGGTGAAATTCTCCGGTTCCACTGGGCAAGGATGATTGCTGTTGCTGTTGAATCATTCTCTGCTGCTGATAGATATGCTGATAATCGCCGCTTTCACTAACAATAGCATTAGCAGCCGCGTAGTTGTGATGATTATCTCCATTCACTGTACCCCCTCCTGCGTTGATTATAGATGCATCCTTGTAATCCATTATATCTCCCATAACTATCTGCTGTGAATGCTGGTGGTGTTGTTGTTGGTGATGATGATGATGCTGTTGTTGATGATCCATATTTACAATAATACCGCTCTTATCCTCAGCATCTGCATTTGAATGTTGCTGCTGTTGTATGTGTTGGTGGTGCTGCTGATTGGTGCTACTGGATAAATGCGCATGCTGTGATGGTAGTGGATGATGGACTTGTTGTGAGGCCATAATGGCACCAGAAGGATGATGGATGATAAAACCACCACCACCGGCGCTAGTTACCGTGGGAGTTATGGTCATCGCTTGAGCCGTTTGATCCGCCACTGTTGCTGCCGATGGAACTGAGACAATCGAGGAAACCGGACCGGCATTGCCGGAATTGGCTGCAGCGGCAGCAGCAGCGGTTGTTGCAGCGGTGTTCAGCAAATTTCATCCCACCTCGTTCTTTAGTATAAATACTTTCTTCATTTCCTCCGTACCATCCGGTTTGGTTATACGGAGCATAGCCTCTTCTCACTCGACGTTCGACTGCCTTGATGAATCATGAATGATCTCGTACTTGATGACCTGCGCAGTGTTGCTTTCGAGAACTTGAACCTGAAAGTACAGTATAAAACGCGTGGTAAGTGATTGATGTCCGATTATCCTTCAAAAAATATCTACTGTCATGCATTGCTGGGCATGCTTAACTCATCCTAGTTTACTTATTTCCCATAAGCGACCCTTGTTTTCACTAGTTCCACGTGGCCTGTCGCATAATAGTATAATAGTAATAATAGTTTTAGAGATGTTCCGTATTAAATAGGATTTTAATACGCTTCCAAGAATGTTAAAAAGCTTTGGGATCAACTTCATTCATTTACCACATTATCGCTTGTTCAGCATTATAAGTATCGCCTGAATCGGCATTGGAATCATTATCCCCAACACCCAATATCAATCGTACCAATAAACCTTTGATTTATAAATTCGTATGCCAATCCGTACCGATTTCCGCTGGCCAACCTGGTCATGATCGGTAATATTTACCAGAAACTGAAAATTGAAACTCTAAGACACAATTTGGGTACAAGTACGTAAAGATTTGGCTGAAATAGGTATCTTAACTCTTGAATGCATGAATTTGTTTTTATGTGCACCTTCTGTTATGGCTTTTTATCACAAAATTCGGTATAGTGCCGCTTTGGGCGCATACTTTGCATGAGTTCTGCAAACTAATGATCTAACAGTGATACGTGCAAGAAATGTCTCATCTCACTGTTAGGTGGATTAAGTAGGTTTTTATGTTTCATACTAATTACACGCAAAACTTTGATTTTATCACGAAATATGATTATAAATGTCATTTTCTTACTGTTTCCTTATATTTTTGGTGCAGAACGGGTCTGATCAGTATTTCTGCCCTACCCAAGAATGTGTGCTCCCCTCGACCCAAATTTGAACTAGGTCGAATTAACGCGAGGGGTCCATATAAGGCGACACAATCTGGACACCTAAAACACATAGATCTTTTGAAATAGGGCAACCAACTAATTTTGAACCCCTAGAGGAAGTGAAATTACGTTAACGTCAATAATATTTATTTGCCTATGGTCTACTCCAAAATTACTGTTCTTGAAAGAAAACTGTCGATGGATGTTTTATATATTGACATAAACTCGAAAATGACATTTCTTTCCAGCATGATTTTTTTTAAATTTGAGACCCTCCACAATAATTTAGATAACTTAGTGTTGTCTATAAAACATTACAAAGAAACATGTTCAAATACGTCGCATGCATAATACCAAATCAGACAAACTAATTGAATCAATAAAAAGTATTAGAATTGCATGTTTGAAACCAGTTTAAAAATGTCCATCGGTTCCTCTTGGCTATCGTTGAAATATGAATCGTGTTCGGTGATAATTTTTAAAACTGTGGATGCTGTTTAAATTTAAACAATTAGAGATGAACTAATGATATTGAAACTTAATAGACACCCCAAGGAATATAACTGTTGCATCAAACCAAACAAATGCAGAGAAACCTGGCAGTGCAGGAGGCAAATACATTAACAGGATCCAAAATATGCAGGGGTCCAAATTAGGTGGGTTACCCTATTCAATCAAAACATGAAATATTCTTCGCAAATGTGGACAGATATGTTCTATCTAAGAATATGAAATTCATTGATATGTACTATGCTATATTTCACCGCAAGGAGAAAAATTGGATAAATACCAAAATTTCTCACCAGGACGAACATTTTTGGTAAAACCAGTCTTTGAACTTGAAGGGCACAAATCCGTACTTCTTAGTTGGGTGCGTTTCGAATTCGTCTCTTCAGAAACCGACACTAACTTTTTGTCGGAATAGATTTGGACTTTTGGTGTTTACCCAATTTTTCTCCTTAGGCTGAAATATAGCATAGTGCTTTCGCATAGGCCTGCTAGCCAAGACATGTTTCGGCTTCACTGTTTCTTATCGGCATAAACAGAACTTCTGCTCGGACGGGACATCACGTTTGACCAGTCGTTCGATTGAAACACGAATTGTGTTTTAGTTTTAGGGATTTGCGTCAAGCCGGCGCAATAGATTATATTCCGACAAAAAGTTAGTGTCGGTTTCTGAAGAGACGAAGTCGAAATGCACCCAAGTAAGTTGATATGTAAAAAAACTTACAAAATAGTATCGAAAGTGCGTATAAGAAAAGTTGTTGTGTGTGGTCAAGCAAAAAATCAGGAATATCTAATTGTATCAGCCTTCTGATTTTATCCAGTGCAATTTAACATAACTGAAATATGATTTGGACAATATTAGAGTGTATATAATTGTCTTCAAAATAGGTAACGCAAGATAACGCTTAACAGTTGTCTTTAACCCATTATATCCTAGCGTATGAAATTTCATACGCAGGACTATCCATCGTTTAACGCGTATATACTGTGGAATTTTGACATCTAACTGCTTTATTATTACACCGCATACTTCAGTGTGAAGTAAGACAGCTGCCAATTTTTGTCATTTTATTTACATTTTTTAACCGTGTATTGTTGAAATAAATGGCGGCTGAAAAGTAAGCAAAACATTTGATTTAATTTTATTGTTAGGATTAGTGCTAATAATTCCATTATGTGACAAAACGTTGTCACAGGTGTAAAAGAAGTGTTGTCTATCAAAAAATCCGAAGAAATATGCGAAACAACTTAAAATTTGTTTTTTTTGTTTAAGCGTGCGAAATTTTTTGCATGAGATATTTCCAATCTCAAAACCATTTTAAGCGGTGATTTTGTTTTTCCCATAATCTTCGATACATTTTTTGATGGAATTGAGGATATCACTGCATTTGGCTCACCTTTTGAAAGCCCTGGGTTATAATGAGTTAATAAACAAGAAGTAAGAGCTGGTCTCTTACTACTGTGCACACATCTAACTTTGCGCAGCTCCAAACTCAGCGCACTTTCTTATTATCACGATAATAAACCATGGCACACAAAATGTCGGAAAATTTCAACAATGACAAAAAATCTGTTTACTTATTGCTAATAATTAACTATATTTGTTCACCATGAAAAATAATTCATGTAAGGTAAATAAATAAACAAGACATTCATCACGTGCTAAAAAGTTCCAATTTTCTGCGTCTTAATACTGGTGCTAAAAAGTGTCCGAACATTAAACACGCTTTTTTTCAGGAAAAAAAAACTTTGTTCCCTCTATTTTTTCAGTGATTGAGCAGTGTAGGTAACATTCAAGTATATTCTTGCACATTTTTCATTTCATTTACTATTGAACCGATAAAAAGTGATGCGCAATGTTTAGAACCGTTATTTACATCATGTTCTTATTTCTGCGCACTTGTAGCAATTCGGCATTACACTAATAAAAGGCTTACTCGTTTGTGCAAGTGGAAAACGCTGTCGATCTTGTTAAAAACAGTCACTCCACCGTTGATGATGTTTGCCTGAAATCACATATGGCAATGTACATTACGCCGCGCCGAAACAGGCCACGATTGTAACACCATTTGAAACCTACTGTCCGTTCGTGTTGCATTTATATCCCATATTTCTTATCCATTTAATGTACAAACAAAATAAATCGATTCTAAAGCATCGTGCTTTTTAAAGCGTGCGCAAAGTTAGGAACAACTCGCACAATGTTAGGAACAATGCAGTTTTCGTGCGCAAAGATAGGAACAAGATAATGAAATAGCTTTTAAATTATATATTTATTTTATAGTCTATTCTTTTTCTTACTAACAATTTCTATGAAATAACTCTATCACGAAAATAAATTTTAAGGAAGAGCTACGCTTTTTCTATTTTTTGTATTGAAAAAAACTTAGAAATTGTACACGTTTTATTTTGCTGTTTCTTCAAATTGTTTACATACTTTTAATTTTTAACTTTCCCAATGTATAAATTTTGTCTAAATTCTCTGTTTCTCCGTTTTTGAGTTTTTTTTTGTCTATTTTTAATATTGTTAAGTTTTTTTTACTATTTGCATATGATTTTTTTTACATTTTAACGACATTCAATTAGCTAGATATTACTGAGTAGGAAAAGTTTAGAGCCATAGTACTCAAATAAGATGTGAAGTATACAGATCGGAAAACTAGAAATGGCAGGGTCATTAGAACCACTGATAACTGACATACCAGTCAAGTTTTCAGTGTGTAAGAAATAAAACTGCCGTTTTGAAATGCCACCAGCGAGTAGCAACTTGCCACTAGTCGGCGCTACGATCAGCCAACAAACGCTATACGGGTCTTGCGTGCAAACTTTGATACAATGGTGATTCACGCCTGCGATCCTGTATGCGATGGTGATTTTAAACATATTTCCATTTAAATGTTTACACAGTTTTTTTGAGAAAGTTTGTTCTAGCTTATATGTCTGTTCTCTGTGTTAGAACAGGCTTAATACCTTACGGGCTTAACTTTTGACTTCTGCTGATGGGGGTCGAGTTTAGGCAGCATAACTACGAATCACTAAAGCCACCAGCATGCCTCTTGGTAAAGAGTGACAACTCTGTCTGTTCTAGTGACCCTGCCACTTCTAGTTTTCCGATCTGTATACTTTACATGCTTGCTCTCACTTGAGTACTATGGCTCTAATTTTTTTATAACTTTCCCTACCCAGTAATCTCTAGCTAATTGAATGTTGTTAAAATGTAAAAAAGGGTTGTACGTCATCTCCCGGAAAACTATTCCTCGGGATGTACCATATCTCGGAATATCGTTTCCCGGAATGTGCAATTTCCCGGAAAACCATTTTCCGGAATGTATCATTTCCCGGAAAACAGTTTCTCGGAATGTATCATTTCCCGGGAAACCATTTCGCGGAATACCATTTCCCGGAAAATAAAAAAACCTCGCACCTCACCGACCAAAATTATTATTAGATGACCTGCTATGCAGCTAACTGTGTTCTAGGAAATTTCACTTACTTTACTGAAAAGTTGTTTAAAAATATTTTTAAATTTATTTTGATCTTTATTTGAAGTGGTTACTGTGCTTATCACTAAAAATTAGCAAAAAAAACAAGATTGCGAAACTGTCATTTTAAATATTTAACATATTGTAATTTAAATTGATCATTATATGAACTGCTTACGAACGACTTTGGTTTTGAACCAAAAAGAAACTTCGGAGGATTTAAAAAAATCGAGTGGGAAAAACAAGCAAGTGAGATATCAATAAATAAAATGTGTACCAAAATAGTAACAAATACTTCCCAATTTTCCAACCGCAGGTAGTGAAGGGTGAATAAATTCATGAATGTCAAATTGCTGACCAACATGCCCTATATTTTGCCTTTTGTTCCAAATTTTGCGGATTCAGTCAAAATGGTATGTTTTCAATTCTTTTACTATTTTGAATCTATTCCATCGCGTTGTAATCTTCGGTGAAAAGCTTAATACGAGAGGCGACACGTCGGTGCGTTCAATCTGTTCATTGAACAGATAGAAACAATCAAATGACCCAAAACCAATTTTGAGTTAATATGAACAGCAGTAGCACGCAAACTATTTTTGATGAAAGTAATAATCTCCAAACCTTGAAGTTTGACAATTTGATCTGAACGATAAATCAACCTAGCGTCTCTAGAAAGTAGAATTCAGAAATTTTCTGCTTTCCTATGACCGGTTCAACCAGAAACATGCACGCACCTCGTACTCTCACCGCATGCATGGATGGAGCAGCTGCATGAACGACGGCTGGAATAGCAGCGTGAGTGTCATGGCTCTTTCTATTCTCTTTTGCACCGGTTCAAATCAATTATTGAACCAGCGTGCATTGCTGCAATGTACTTATGGGCATTGGAGCTGTTTGCAAAACGAGAGCTGTGTGGAAACCTTGCGCCGTACATTCACAGCTGTTTTCGACCAACGCTTTTTTTCTTGGGTAGCCTAACAAGACGTTTCTGCCTTTGGGCATCAGGCACGTAGCCAGAGGGGGGGCTAGGGGGCTAAAGCCCCCCCCGAAAATTTTCAAAAATAAATTTAAGAAACAACCTGTTTTTCGGTGACTCTTAAACAAAATGTATCTTGTTTGGTTTCAACAAATTAATGCGAGAATTGTGAGGAAGATTGCTATTTCGAACCACCGAAGACAGCGGTCAGGATATCTACTCAGTATGCTGAGTGTGATAAAACAGTTCCCTTCATGTTGTGTGACTCGTCGGAAGAACAAAAGAAATTGTTACTTTAATTCTTGCTGTGGGGATCTGTCGAATGATTGAGTCGCAGAAGCAAGAAGTAGTGCTCCAGCCAAATACGGAGGCTATTGACTTCCGGTCTTTTCGCATAAGATCGATCTTATGCGAAAAGACCTGAAGTCAATAGCCTCCGTATTTGGCTGGAGCAACATTCATGATGTGAAATATTTGCTGAAGGTGAATATGGAGGTTATGCTTACGAACATCGCCTTTAACGAGTTTAACCATGTCAGGCGTTCAGTGCTGATGCCATTTAACAAATTAGCCCAGCGAAACCAGTCATTTTGCATAACAACTTGAAACATGTGGTTGATCCTCATATATATGGACGATGAGAAAATCAATGCTCGGCTACAAGATCTGATACCACTTACTTGCACCGTGGCTATTAAAAGATTCCTGTCACATTTGGAAAAAAAATGGTATTTATTATAAAGGACACATCTAGGAAGTAATTCCCTATATATTAAATGGTGTTTTTGTGGTGAAAATCTAGGTGAACAGACATATTTCCTCCAACCTGACCCTGCACGTAAAAACTGAATGCGATAGTATTATTTTACACATTATATCTTTGCATATACATAGTCTCCAAAACCATTTCCTGAAAAACAAACATTTGCCAAATTTTGGCTGCTGTTCGGATAATATTGACGGCAAAAACTGCGTCTAGTATCTCAAAATCAATGGTCGGCACCATCATTGAGGAAGTCGACACTCGTGACCCGTCAGAAATTCGCGAACATGGACGTGGCAGTAACCACTATGATGATAAGGAAGTGTACGAGATAGAAATGAACAACCACCGCAACACTGTTGGTTAGGAAAAATATTTCCCAGCCTAGTAAATAGTTCTCCACACGCAATCGTTAGTTGTTCGCACGAGATCTGTAGGACAACCATTTACGTTTTATCACTTTCATTGTTCACATCATGGAAATATATTGAAGACACAAGGCTTCATTTAGCTAATGCATTGAACCGAATAAAATAAACGAAATATATAATAAAATGCAGAAGTTTTATAGAAAAGTGAGCTCAAAAACTGTCCCAAAATGAGAACTTTATCGCTAGTGGTTGTGTCTAACAAAACTCAGATATCATGTTATATATTAGCCAGAATAAAGTTAGTTAAAGCATAAGCAAATTGAATTTCTGTAATAGGTTAGTGCACTGTACACTTAGTAGAAACATCAGGCATCTCACTCAAGCGTGCTAGACAAAAACATTTCCGTTAGTTGATGACAATATAGTCGAGAAGACAGTTTTTGTTTTCGCGACATTTTAATGCAATAGTAAAGTATTTCGGTTGACACTCAATTTCATTTTATGCGGAGAATGCGTTCCGTATTTAAACATTATTAGACCGCAAATTAGTGATATTTTAAACAATCGAACAATAAGCAAGAAAAACACCAAAAAATAAACAAGTCAAAAAGTGGTAAAACAGTGGTTTTTCTGAGGTGTTCATCAACCCACGAATTGTATACCGTCGTATATTACTAATGTTTTTGACATACAGAAACGTACATAGTAGCGGTAGGACTATCTGTTGTAATTTTATCCTTACTTTTCAACGGATGTCAATTGATGCTAAACCACATATTAGTCAATCAGTCATAATAAACTTAATGTTGTAAGCAGTAGCATTTCTGTGTCTTTCGATGGTTTCCAATTAATGTCCATGTAAGTCTAAAAACGACGTGACGATAAAGTGAACAAACATCAGTAGCCTATCACGAAGAGCGACTAAAATGTTGTAACTAGTTGAGTCTACAGTCAATAAGTTGGGATTAATGTTTCGATTTCATGTTTTCGTTTTATTTGTGTTCGTTATGAAATAAAATGAGAGAGATGAGCAGAGATCACGAAGAAAAAGAGAGAGAAAATAATAAATAAATTGAAATCGACCCAAGAGCAGCTGTTCTATATTTTCTGGGCACTCAACTACAGAACAACAGAAATCATCAAAGAAAGTTGGCCTTACGTTACTCTTCGGCAGAGGTGAAGTAAGTGCGATGTATACCCGTCCATGTGTCGGAATAAAAAGATGCTGAAATTATTGAGCTTGTTCATATTAATAATATCTAGTTCTTTTTTCCAATCTAAAGTTTTATTTGAAACGGCTCAATGCGTTAGCACAACTGAGCCGTGGGTCAATAAGTAAAAATTAAAAAAAAATCTAAGAATGTCGGTCTGCCAGATCTTGTTGACGCAGTTTGCTGCTGCGTGTTGAGATCTTTTTCCTTGGTGGTGAGGCCGCTTGGGGGTCATTCAGTCTGCCTTCTCTCGCGTTATCGTTCCCGTCCA
Source organism: Topomyia yanbarensis (assembly GCF_030247195.1). Classification (NCBI taxonomy): domain Eukaryota; kingdom Metazoa; phylum Arthropoda; class Insecta; order Diptera; family Culicidae; genus Topomyia; species Topomyia yanbarensis. Next base: position 156,140,898 of record NC_080672.1, read on the forward strand.
TGTCGTCATCGGTACTGCTTTCTTGCTGTTCACGATCAGAGGTTCTTATTTGTTTCTTGTTCTTATGGGTCGCTGTTGTATATCCGTCTTCATCGGTATTTGCTTCTTTATTGGCGATGCTAGTTGTTGGTTTGGGAGCGGTTGTCGTGGTCGTTGTACCTGCATTATTGGGTAATTGGATCGTTGTTTTAGGTTTATCTGAAGGTATCGGTGGCTGCTAGTTAGAGTTGGCTGTAGTAGATGAGTTTTGACTAGTTGCTTCGGCGCATATTTTTCCGTAGTAGGCTGTATAGTTACAGAATTGGCATGTTGGGGTCTGCCCGGGATATGTGATTAGCGTTGTTTGCTTATAGGTCACGCCATCCTTCGGTGATTTGCATTCGATAGTCATGTAAGAAGGTATTGGTTTAGTCACTCGCATTCTCACAATACGAACGCCGTTGGGAATGCCGGTGAAAAAAAATTTCTAGGTATCATTCGTAATAGATTCTACTTCTCCATTTGCGACATGATTCGTTTGATGAAATCTTCCTTCGTGCGCGGGGCCAAATCATGGATACGCACGTCCACCATGTCGTTTTCCATATGCACGGGGATCTTGATTCTGGTGTTATTAAATTCGACCTCGTGTTGCATGTTGTTCTTTGCAATGAAGTTTTCGGCCTGTGCTAAGCTTCTAAACGTGATCAAAACACAGTTTTTTACGTGATGTAGCTGAATGTAGGTAACTTCAGCGAGATTAAGCTCAATTTTCACTTTAACTAATTGTTCCACTTCCTGAACTGTTCGTGTTATCCCGTAGCACAGACACTTTTGCTTCATTTGGCAAACTCATTTCACTCCGCAGCCAGGAGCAACGATACAATTTGTATGTGCACTGATATAGAACAATAGCTAGCTTGATTCACTGGTGCCTATAGCCTGCTAAAGCGTAGCAATTTTTTTTGCTTCTGCTTTTTGCGACGTCAGAAGATAGACATTCTAGTTATTTTGGTAATACATTTAACAAATTTCACGTACCGTCAAGTCACCAGTTACCGTGCGTTTAGGTGGATTTGACGTGACTTTCAACTCTGTTTTTTATCAAAATGAAAACCGCTCTCATAGTCACCGTAAAAATACCTATCTAAATACGTCACAATTTAGAAATAATATAAAACTATTAGCAACAAAACGAGAATAAGTAGTTTGTTTGGCACCAGTGCACGTTATATGATCAACTTACCATGTATTTAAAATTTTGATTCAACTTTAGTTGGAATGTTTCAATAAAACGATGAAACGAGAGGATTTGGGATCTGGATCTCTCCGATAGATTCAAGGAGCTAGTTCTTTAAATTTCGTGATTTTGAAACAGCACGGTGAACGAAATATGCACGGCGACTGGCGACTTGAAGGAAAATTAGAAGATATTAGTAATCAGTGTTTTCGTTCGATTTGTAGACAATTTTCTTTAATAAATTAAATTGTGGGCAGTTTCCTTCAGTTTATTTAATCATTTAAATTTATATTTTGATCCTATTGATCACCAAAAATCCTCTAATCTCTAATCTACCAGACCAAGGCTAGTCTTGAAAATAGTTTCATTTAAATAGAACTGGTAATACTCGCAGAACGCAAGACAAAGAAAATAGAAGTTGAACCGTCTCTGGGCATCTACAAATCGCTCGCTAAATCAGAAGATTTTGTGCGAATTTCGACATTCTCTTCGTTCGAACATTTTATGGATATTTTTCTACTCATTTCGGTTTAGCATCTTCTACGCCTTTTAAAGGTGTAGCTTGGAACACCTAGTGTTTTCCAGCACCGTCAAGCATTGTCATATTCGGTTAGCGCATAAACACTGTGAACTCTAGAATATACTTTGTTGTAACGAGAGTAAGTACTATAACCTTTCTTGTGACAATGAACATATTTTTAGGATTGTCTTAGATTTGAAATTCATTTCATTATGAGCTTTTCAAAATTTAATTTAGTTTCTAGTGACTATATCAAATTGTCAGAATTAAAAGCTTTATGCAATTTTTTTTAAGCCCCTCCCGAAACAAAATCCTGGCTACGGGCCTGGGCATATTAGTTACAGGCGCGTATGTATTTGGATGGTTCGACGATAATAATGAACCGTCTACTTTTGCGTCAAAGAAAACGTATGTTCTTTGCATTTACATACTAAAAATATGTCTACTGAAATTATAAAATAGACAAATTCAAATCTGGGGTTGTTTTATTCATGAACGCGTAGATGTTAAATGCCTGTTTCCCACGATAATTTGCGAGGAAACTAAGTTTTCTGGATTTAATGAATTGCATGTGGAACGTTCAAATTTCTATCAAATTTGAAAGAATTAAGGTATGATTTTAAACCATAAATGTTTCAAACAGAAGGACGAATAATTCTCGGTGTGTAAAAAATAAGATTCTACATTGCAAGTTAATTCAAATTATACAACGATATATAAGTATTCAATAATCCTATTATACATGGTTGTATTGCTTATATTTCAGTTAAGAAATCTTTTTTCAAGTCTAATTAAGTGGTAGTCTTCTCGGATATAATATATATTGTTTGTTCTTTTTCTATGATAAACATTCTACAAGACGTTTATTGGACAATTAACTGGTGGTTTTTGTTTTGGTCTGCTCCAGCGAAAAGTTTGATGTCAACGAACATTGGTCCTATTCGTTAGATGTTGGATGAAATCGATGACGAATGATGACGAAATCAGCTGAACAGAAACGTCTCATGGAATCGCATTAGAGATTATCGCAACGTTTTAGGCGCTTTGTGGTATATTGAACAGGTTGACGGTGGAACCACACGTCGCCTCTGCTTAATACACCTCTGTAGAATTTTTAAGATTTCGAAATTTTGTTTACTGAATAACAAAAAATGGAAGGCGAACAGAATACCTAATTGTTTATATTTTCAATACTCTTCTATCATGTTTAGGTAAACTTCAAGTGTGCTACAAACTACAAACGCGTTTTTTTTCCAAAACCACTTCAAACCACGAGCTGGTCGGAAATATACTTCGAACCAATCTTTTTTGATCGTTTTGAAATATTCACAGCATATTCAAATTTATTTTCTACAGCGACGTACGAAGGATTTTAGTTTTTCTAATAAATGATATCTGCATCGATTTTGTTGGATATTTTCGGTAAATTTAAGACTAAGAGAAACGAAAGCAATGAAATTGAAAGACGGATAGGTATTCTATAAATAATAAGATGTTGATTTTAATGCTATTTTCAGCGTTTCGCGTATAATTAAGATAGCAAAACACATCCTACGTTAGCCGCTTACTATCGTTCTAAGGAATCGGGGAAAATAACTTTAGTTTTTGGCACTGGCACATTACAGGGGTTTAAAAAACATGCTGGCGGGAAAATGTTGAACAAATTACTAAAAATTAATATTTTTGTGCTGCATAAGTCGTATTATGAATCCCATTTTATGCCGAGTCCTTATGCCGAGCTCTAGAATGGTGTAAATTAACATTCAATTTAGAACGCCGCGAAATGCGGCCATCTTTAAAATTGAATAGGCAGTGTTTTCCACGCCGTAGGCAACATTGTTATGATAATCAATCACTAATACTCTAAAAATGCCCTGAATACGTTGATTGATTTTATTCAGGATTCATAGTGAAAGTCCTTTTGGACTTTTATTGATTATTATTCTCGTTGATATTTTTTACAGTACCAGGGCATTGAAAACGCCTTCAGTTATTTTATATTTCACTTCGTATTAAAAATTTCTATGTGACACAACTAGACTCACTGCTCTCCATTTACCCAGGCTAGTTTGCATAACTAACACAACTAGACTCATTGTTCTCCATTCACCCGTTTAAATGTTGCAATATTATATGGAAAAAGATTGAACAAACTAACACTCCTTGTATCGATAAAAAATAAAATGCGCCTTTGGGAGAAAAATTGGTGTTTACCCAATTTTTCCTCCTTAGAGTGGAATATAGCATAGGACCAATTTCGCGCCAACTCGAACAAATGTTGGCAGCACTCAGAAGTTAATGAAACTTTCTGTACATGAGAACTGTGCCGGAGGGCTAAAATGACAAATCCTACAACAAAAATGTAGAAAAAGTGATTTTTATAAAATTAGTGCATTTTTTTAATAAAAATATTAAAAAAAATTCTTCATCGACTGACTACACTGATAAAATTATGGATTCTCTGGACTTTGAACTCTGGATGTTGCAATCTTCACGTTGCGTTCAGGACTCTGGACTGTCGCCTTGAGATTCTGTGTTATGGACTCTGGATTCTTGTTTCTCGTCTATGGGCTCTGGACTCTAGGTTTTGGACTCTGGGCTCTGGCTTCTGAACTCTGAACTCTGGGCTCTGAACTCTGTTCTCTAGACTCTGGACTCTGCACTGGGAACTCTGGATTCTGGATCTGGACTCGACTCAGTATTTTGGGTTAAGGACTCGCGACTCTGGAGTCTGGACTCGGGACTCTAAGCTATGGAATCTGGAGTCTAGGTTCTCTCCTCAGGATTCTGGGTTCTGGTCTCTGAGCTATAAATCCTGAATAAAAATACACTGGCAAAAAAAATCAGTTTGGACAAAGAAAAGTTTTTTTCAAATAACTTTTTTCCTTGAAAGTGCCCAACTTGAAGTTTTGGCGGTAAGTAGGGAACATAACTACATATCTTGGAACAAAATTTCATCCAAATCAATGATGGTTTTTTTGTGAATCGACTTTAAATTTTTAAAATCGATTTTTTAAGTGTAGGAGACGATGAAAAAATTTTCCATTATTTTTATTTAAAAATTTGACTATTTTTGTGAAAATCAATCCTAAAACATTTTGGTGTAGAATTTGTCATTTTTAGACTATAGCCATTTGAAAAAAAAAATGGTAAAAAAGTTTGATCCTTTTCAAAAGACAGTCTAGATCAAGGTGCTTAGAGTTCTAAGGCGAATCGCCTATGGCAGAAACTAGGTGAGGAGTGAGGTAACCGTGCAGCAGACAGCAAGGAAGAAAAATAACAGCGAACAACTTTGTTTACCTGCTGAAATCCAAGTAAACATATGGAGAGAACTATGATGGTAGCTGTCGTTTCTGAAACCAACATGACTGATCGGCGTTTTTGAGGATCGTATCACCTGAGAATAAAAACTCCTTGGTCTAGATCATTTTTGGCTTTTTGTGACAAAAACTTCATGTACAGAAAGTTTCATTAAAATCTAAGGGGTGCTACCGACTCTGAATACGATTTAGCGCAAATTTCGTCATAGTGCTTTCGCATTAGCCTACTAAGCCAAGACAAGTTTCGGCTTCTCTGTCTCATCGGTTTAATAGAACTTCTAGTCTAACGGGACATCACGTTTAACCAGTCGTTTGATTGGAAACATAAAGTGTGTCCGTTCTGAGATTTAGCGTCAAGCAGGCGCTAATCTATTTCGACAATAAGTTGGTGTCGGTTTCTGATGAGACGAAGTCGAAACGCGCCCATGACGTTATCTAATAAAAGCGGTTTATTTTTCACCCAAAATGCCTAACATCCCTCGAAATTACAGCATTTTGACATTTTGCTTCGACAGATTTCATAGCCGAATCTTAATGTACAGGAAAAGCTAATAATACGATCAAATTTTACTCAAAGCTAGCAAGCAAAAAAAATCTGCAGACTTTAAGGAGTTTTCGGCGCTTTCCTCTCCAAATTGTTTGCTAATTTCTGGTAATCTTATAGAACATATTAACCTTTGTTCATTTGGGTATTTGAATAGATCCTCATAATGCAACCGTTAGTTTGACTGTAATATCTATGACAAGCATTGAAAAGTTTCGACGAATTACTTTCAAATGCAAAAAGGCCATTAATTGAGCGGAAAGGATACAGGTTATACGAATGTCTTCGTTGATTAGCCTTATGTCAGAAAATGCTCATATGAAGAACAAATGATTGCTTCTGAATGGCTAAGTTTTGTCTTACTGTCTGTTAAAACTTATAATAAGATCACCAATCTACAATAACTAAAACTCTGACAATTGCACGTCATTTCTCGAACAACTATTTTGCGGAATCTACCATTTCTCTGATTGCGTTTTTACTGGAAAATTAAGCTAGGGATTAGCTTATAGTAAAAAACATTTGCATTTAGAATCATATTGGATTATTAGCATATTTGCATGTCATTCAAATAAGGGAGCTATGGAGAAATGAGACATTCCATTGGTAAATATTTGGATGGTGTTCAGAGCCAATATAACTTTTAAATTAGTTTATTCTATATTTACATACATGCTTATCCTGTTTTTTTGCTTGCAAATCTTTGGTCCATAGGCGTTTTTCTTTTGCTTGCTGCTTATGTTCAAAACGAGGCAAAATCTCAGACTTTTAATTTTATTTGCACCCAATTAAACCCCATATTTTTGTCCATGCCTGAAAGAAGGCGTACTCTTATAATAGATGCTCGTAATTACAATTAAAACCAACATACAAATATAAAACTAAACGCTCTATTGAAATTATTATTCATCGAAAATTACACAAATATTTCCAAAACCAAGTTAATATGTGAAAGAAAAACTCAGAAAAATGATGCACAATGAAAAAAAAATAAAATTTTTGAAAATAATATTTCCGAAGAATTACTATCATTCAATAGAAGGGAAATGTTTAATAATAAAATTCCAACATTATTTCGATGAAAGCAAAATCATTATAATTATTAAGTTACCCAGCATGTCTTCTCAAAAGAAATGTAATGTGTGAGGATTGTGGTATGATTGATTTTCCGAAAATAGTATTTGGTACATTCAGGGAAATGATACATTTCGAGTAATGACGTACAACCACTCATATGCATTTACCGAGCCCGCATAAAACAACATTTCACCCATTTGGTAAAGAAGCTTAAAATGACTTTACATATTGTACCTGCACAGGCTGGTTAGCGATAACCAGGTTGCGCATCGCGTGCTGTTGGTTGCTCTGGGCCTGATTTTGCTGCTGTTGTTGGGCTTGCTGTTGTGCCTGTTGCTGCTGCTGAAGTTGATGCTGTTGGACAACTTGTTGTTGCTGGGCTGCTTGCTGTTGCTGTTGTGCTTGTTGTTGCGCCTGTTGCTGTTGCTGCTGGGCCAATGCCTCCTGGTTAGTTTGTTGGATCTACAAAATAAGAGCAATCAGTTGAAATTGGGATGATCACAATGAAAAAAAAACTTACCACAACTAGCTGTTGTTGAGGCTGATTTTGTTGCGCCTGCGCTTGGTTCTGACCACCGCGCTGGTTCTGCTCCAGATGCTGACGCTGATGAAGCATGAGATGGTTCTTCTGGAAGAACGCTTTACCACACTCACATACGTGCGTCCGCACGGTACAACCGCCGTTCGGATGACGGCGGTTGTGTAACAGCAGACCATGTTTAGCCGCGAATCCTTTACCACAGTGCCCGCAGTAGTGGGACTTGGGTTTCGCCTGTGCAACCACAACCGTTTGTTGGTGCTGTACCTGCTGCTGGACTTGGGGTTGCTGTTGGACTACCTGCACCTGCTGTTGTTGGTGATTGGCATGGGACTGAACTTGCTGCTGCTGCTGTTGCTGTTGATGCTGCTGAACGTGTATTTGCTGGTGAGGTGGGCTATGCGGTTGTAGCGTTTGCTGTACCACCTGACCAGAGGAGGTGATAATTTGTACTGGAACGGGAGACGATTGCATTACAGGATTTGTGGTAACAACGGTAGTGCCACCTCCTATTAGTGAATATTCTAATGGTTATTAGAATGTTTTGGCGGGTTGTTCAGTGAGGATTTTTTGTGGTGGTGTTAGGTGCGTGGGTAACGTAAGAAGCGAGTCAGGAAGCACAAACAAATAGGTTTGGTTTGTTTGTTTGGATAGTGCAACATGAAAATTGAGAAAAAGAAACAAAAAAATATGAGAATGATTGTTTCATACAATTTGATATAGAATGTTAATAAATTGTATTGGTGGCTAACAACAAATAATAAATTTGACCTCAACTTAGCGATATAGCAAAAATGAAATTTTCTAACCTCCTTTAACGTATACGTGGAAAAAATTGGCTAGATTGAATTTGTTCTTATTGAGTTTATTGAATTATCCAACACAATTTTCAAAAAAATATCAATTATATATTCATACTGATTACAGCACTAATTATAGATTTATACACACTTTATGGCAATAATCACTTAAACAGGACGCCTAAATGTTCCATATGCCCTAAACGTGTATTCTGAATCTAGATATTTATTCATTCAGATGTGGCGTTTTGAAAAACCTTCAGTACGATTTTCAAAAGTCATTGGGTTGAAAACATAGCATTGTTGTGTAACCACGCTTGAATCTTTATTATTACACCAACTTCCTGAAACACGATGAGAGGTCACTAATATACTGTACTACATGCACCGCAAAGCTATCATTTTCGACCTGCTCCACCTGTTACGGTAATAATCATGTACCATTCATGTGCCCCTGCCCCTCCAAACCAGAGATCCAACGTTCAACGCTCAATACTGATATCTTGTTTGCTAAGTATAGATAGTTTTAAAAAATCATTGTGAAACTAAATATCTAAATCAATCGAATTAAAAAGTGACACTAATGATTATTAATTTAGTTCACAATGAAACCGATTGATATGCTTAGCACTGTGTGAGTGCGAAAGGAGGATGGCCAGCTCGTTCAGTGTTGCTCTATCATCCATCAGAGGAAATTTTAGAAAACTACACATTTTAGGCTTCTGAAAACTAGAGCTTGCATTATTTTACATGAAAGTTCATAGAGAAGTGGCTACAACAGGTGATATAGCGTAGTTGGTTAATCGATTACCTTGTACGCAGCTCACCTGAATTCCCCGCGATTTTTCTAACCGAAAAAATGGCGACCCTACGGTTAAAACCTCTGAAATTTAAATAAAAAAGTGGGTACCCCACGAAAGGTAACTAAGGAAGCCACAGGTTACAGTTAGGGTTCATACTGCCGACCCTTTTCTAGCGAGAGTCTGTACAGTACGTAATACCTGACTAGAATTTTTTTTCAAGGAATCGAAGTAAAATTAAAATTAGTGAAATTGAGCATTCAATATTTTGATTTTAGCGAATTTATTGTAAAGCGACACCTTTTTTGATTATGATGTCTAGGGCGCTTCTGGAATCAATCACTTCAAAACAATTCAACAACAGTACGGCTCCCATGCTTTGCACTTCGTGTTTTACACCATGGGCCCTATTCTCAGTCACGTCGCCTAGTGACTAGAAGGAATTTTGCTTCTAGTCACTAGGTGACGTGACTATGGGAATAGGGGGCCCATTTCTTCAAGCTTAGGGCCTTCGTGAGACATCAGAAGTAGAATTAGACGCTTTTTACGAATTTTTAGTACACCTATTCCGGTTGTCACGAAAGCGTTTCTGAGCTGTTCACATGAGCAAATTGCCTACCAAATCAAATATTTTCTGACAAGCTTAGACACTTTCTGCTTTCTAACTTCCTCGGGGACGCCGAACCTCTGAAGAGCAGTAAAGAAAAAAAGCCCAGGAAGGTGCCGTAAGTGTGCTTTCACATAAACCTTGCTATCTATGAGGAGATAGTTGGGTTGCGTCAATAGCTGTGTGTAGAGCTTACGCGCACGTGATTTCTCCACTATATACTTCCGTTAATCGAGATTTGGTGCCTTTTGGACTTTGTACGTTTGTAGTCTCTCATGTTTTTTTGCATATTGCGCAACAAAATTTGCTTAAACGTAGTTTTTTTTACCACGAAGTATTGAGTTTCCTCTTGGAAGTTTCAACTACTCGCTTCACACTATACGGACATCTATTATTTCCAATCGTCGGCCAACATCCGTCGTGCCATTTGAAAACGCGACTTACCGTATATTAGAACATTCCAAGCTTCTTGCTAATGGCTTGGAGAGGGAAAGAGAAAGAGAGAGAGAGATCCGTGTTTCTAGGATGTTCTTCTGACTTAATTTTGACATCGGTTGCACAATGGTTAATGAAACTTACACAATGTGAACCATACACATTAAACTAGTTACTCCCAAAATGGAGGAAAAACCCAGTGGAAAAAAATTATAGAAATTTGAAAGTGATGCGATTTGATTCCTTACACCCTTTACTACACAGTCTATAATCGCAAGTCAGTCCCATGTAGATAGGGCATCCCATAGAATATGGTTCCGATTATGAGCAGTACACCGGTACAGTAAAATGTCAAAAAGAACAATGTAGCAATCTTTTTACGTATACGGTATTACACATATTTTCACGCCAATTTTTTGTAATTATGACTGTCGTTAAGTAAAGATCAATCTCGTTAGAAAATAACCATCTATTTACAAACTAACATAATACACTTTAAAAACATTCCAATACCTTGATTGACTGGAAACAGGTGGCCGGGAATAGCAGCAGTCAGGGCGCAGAGATCCGTCATCAAGCTCTTGTCTCCGGTATGCAGACGTAAATGAAGAGCAAGTGCTTCGCGGCTGTTGAAGGCACTTCCACACTCACGACAAGCATATTGTGGTCGTGGAGAAGTTTCCGGTGAGCTCTGACCGGTGGCAATGGTGGTTATGATGTTACCTGTGTTGACGTCTTGCACGGTCTGCTGTCCTTGGTGGTGTTGAATCTGTTGCACTTCAATGTGCTGCTGTTGTTGTTGCTGTTGCTGAGCCTGTGCCTGAGCTGCCGCCTGTTGTTGGGCCTGTTGTTGTGCCTGAGCTTGAGCTTGAGCCTGTGCCTGGGCTTGAGCCTGAGCCTGTGCTTGTGCCTGGGCTTGCTGTTGAGCGTTACTTGTGACGACCGTGTTTGTGGTTATAATTGTGGTGTTTGATGAGTTTGGGTTTACACCACCGTGGGTTAAACGGTTATGGGCATTCAGCTCAGATTTAGTGCGGAATCCTTCACCACAGGCGATGCACGGAAATGGCTGATCGCCTGTGTGAATCCTGTAACAAAAACAAGAATAATGTGTCATTGGATAAGATTTGACTATTTTGAAATATATTGTTTGCTGGTATGATTCCTACCTCATGTGGGCAGCAAGCGTCCGCTTCTGTAGGAATTCCTTTCCGCACAGTGTGCACGAGTGCGGTATACGCCCGTGCAGTTTTCCATGATTCACTAGCTGGAACTTGCGAGGGAAAGTGGCGCCGCAGTCGGGACACACGAACGGATTTACCGAGCCGTGGAAACGCGAATGCATAACCAGATGTTCTTTCTGGGCAAAGCTTTCCCCACAGTCCTCACAGACGTAGGGTCGTTCACCGGCGTGGAACTTGCTATGCGTCACTAGATGACGTTTCAGGGGAAAAGATCGACCACATTCTTGACAAATAAAAGGCCGCTCGCGACTGTGTACGCGTGAGTGAGTCAGCAAGTGATGTTTCAACGTGAAGCTCTTCTTGCACTCCTGGCACTGGTAGGGACGATCCGTCGAGTGCAGCAACAGATGGGTATTCAAACAATGTTTGTGGGCGAAATCCTTGCCACAGTGAACGCATACGTGAGGTCGTTCGCCTAGAAAGAGCAGAGATATTAATTATGCAACGAGCAGCGCAACAGAAGACGACTCGATTCATTCATCATTGATAACTGACCGGTGTGAACTCGAGCATGGGTTGTGAGATGATGCTTCAGAAGGAAAGATTTTCCGCATTGGTCACAGGAATAAGGTCGTTCCTTGGGAACCACGTTTGGCGTGGGGGTGTCTGATTCTTGTTGAACGTATTCACTCTAGAAAATTACAAGCCATTATTAATATGCCGACCAAGATGGACAATTCTTGATAGTGCTCACGTAATCAATTTCAACTGCTTCCAACTTGGGCGAAATACTCATTGTTGGCTCGATTTTCAGTTGATGTGTCGAAGTTGCGGCTTGTGAATCATCATTGTCTTCGAGCCCTGCGATCACCTTTTGCACTTGAACTGCGATTGCTGAGTATGCAATTGTACAATGTATTATAAGAAAGGAATTAGTAAAACAAGACGCTATAACTCACCAGCATGATGGCCGTCTGTGTTGGTCGTAATGGAGTGTTGATGATTGTTAGCAGCCACAGCAGCTGCTGCTCGCTTCATCAAAATGTCGTTGCATTCTTCCGCGGTGAGCTGAATCGGACCTATTGGGGACATGAATGCCGTGGCACCAGGTGATGCGCTTGCGGTCAGGCTAATTTTTGTCTTTGAATCGATGATTCCGTTGGCTAGGGCAGAATTAGATTGATCTGATGATGTATGGTTTAGGTGCATGTTGATAAGATTGAATGTACAGTTTTTTTTTGTTCCATGTGTACAGTTAGATTGAAGCATTAGGGTTAGAGAAAAGAAAAATAAAAATATCCATCGAATTAGAACCAAAAGACATAAGCAGTTTTCTTTATCTAATAATACTACAAGCACAAAACCCATAAGGAAACAGAAATGAGTTATCTTAGTAATCTTAGTTCTAAATATGTAGGGGAACCCGGGGCTTTTCGGACCTACCTTAGCAAATCGCACTTTCAGGTGGATAGATGGGAACAAATTTATCGGTTGAACCTCAGCTATATTTTGGGGCCAACAAAAAATTCATTTGCGCCACGCCATGACAGCGCTAGACAACGATTTGCAAAACTCAACGCTTTTCCATCCTTTTACAATGGAGGGGTGATTCGGACCTTCCTATAGGGCAATTCAGACCGTCATCTTTTTTTAAATTTTTTCGACAATGGAATTTTGTTTACCTATGAAATCGTCGTTTCTTCAACCTTAAGAAGCATAAAAAATGTTATCTAGATTGTCACAGCTGACGATTGGCGTATCACGTATTTTCTTTGCAGTGGCGAGGAAACCATGTGCGCCGACGCAAGCCTATGAACGGTGGTTCATCGAATTGACGGTCCAAAAAATTCCGTACGCTCATTTCGCACAAAGGTGGTGAGCGTCTTGAAAATATTTGTGATTTCATCCAAATTTAAATCAATTACAGAAATAGGAACCTCAATATTTCCGAAATACTTATGTTACTTTTTCACTTTTATTTGTTACTTTCAACACGATTTTACCAATGTTTTTTTGTTCTGAGGATGGCAAAAAAATGAATACGTTCTATTTCCTTACTACAAAATCTGCAACATGATATTAATCTGTCAAAATAAATGTTTCAGAATGGCGCTTCCACAAATATGTACGACAGTCAAAAAGTCCTACGATTTTCTGAGAATTCGAGGGGTTCTGAATTACCCCCACGTTCTTAATAGCCCCGGGTTCCCCTATAAACTAACTCGTATAACTCTTCTCTCTCCCCGAGAGAGCTTTTGAGACTGTACAAACTACCTACAGCCACTATTCTTTTATTCTCATTTTTTGCCGATAAAAATCAATAACAATTCTAGTGAGCGCTCCACAGAACGATAAAAGACAGAGCAGATCGCGTACATTTTACTACTATCTTCATTTTGTACTATTCCGATAATTCATACTTCAGCACAAGCACGTTTTTTTGGTCCCAGGCGCACTACGCAATTGAACAAATGAATGGGCGATAAGAAATTGATTAATCGGCCATGCTTCGTTTGCACCCATGCAACTAGTCACCCGCCAACAGAATGCCCATGTGGGGTGGGAAAGCGCGCTAGAAAATCCAAAGTGGCTGATTTTCCGCTATGACTTTTTCGACACCATAGTGTGAAATATTGAAATCATTAGAATGAGAAATGATTGTTGCATGAATATGTATGAAAGGGTGCTTCAGAAAAGAAAATTTTTATTCGAATATCTTTTTTCTAAATGTAGAGAAAGGAATGCAATATGCGTAGTGAAAAAAGCGACATGGACCTTGCAAAATGTAAAGATTTGAGTAGACCTCCTGATTATCTACCGCTTTATAAAACACATTTTTTGTCCTATTTTACAAAATTGACAACTGAAAAAGGGATCGAAGTTTAAAACTATATTAGGGACCATCCATAAATGACGTAGCAGTTTTTGTGTAATTTTTAACACCCCCCCCATCGTAGCATTTCGTCACAAACTACTAAATACCCCCCCCCCCCCCCCGGGTTATTACGCAGCTTGACAGTAACTCTCCCCCGCCCCCCTGTCCCCGCATTTTTTTTTTTTTAAATGAAAAACGATGTTAGTTATTCCCGTTTAAAAAAGCTACGTAGCCTGACATGACCCCCTACCCCCCCCCCCCCCTGTCGTCACACATCATCACAAAATGCCAAACTCCCCCCTCCCCCATATAAGGCTACGTCATTTATGGATGATCCCTTAGCTATAACGGAAAACTTTCTTTTGTAAAATAAAATTTTTAAAAAAGTTGGTCGCTTTCCATTAAAAAAATTAAATATATTTGCGCCACTTTTTATGAAGAATGTTCAGTGGGACTTTTATGCATAGAAAACTTGTAGAAAGTAAAAAATGCTAAGCATATCATCACATGGCAATGGAGCTGGTCGAGAGTTTTCTAGTTTATTGACAAATTTATTGTTTTATTGAAATTGGAGTCTCGTTTGTTACATAGACCACATACCACAATAGATCTAAATACGGGTCGCAGTGGTTCGTTTCCAACAAAAAAAACATTGACCACCATAAAAGTTTTCGTCAGTCCCAAGAAAAATGGTTATCTTTCAAAATTAACACACAAATGAAACAAAATTAATCTCAAATGAAAGGGATATTATCCCCATAGAATGCATCTAAAATTTTGTACGAATCGGTTATGTGGTTTCAATAATACAGACTTAATCGTCCGGTACCATAAGCGTGAGCAAAAATTTATTTTCACATGAAATTTCATAAATCGAAATTGTATTTTTGATGTCAAATGTCTTTAAAATGTTTTTATGGATGTTGATAATGGTTTTCAACATCCGGGATAAATCTTTACGTTTGATAATACAGATAATATCATCAACGTATCGCCACTAGCGTTTTGGTAACTCGCCTTTCTGCTTCAAACATTTTTCTAGGTTTGACTTTTGAAATATATAGGAACCCTACAAATACCGAAAGAATTATACCTAATACTTCAAACCATTCTTATCAGCATAAAATGGCCGCTTTTCATCACATAGCTCATAGAATGCTTACTTTACCATTAGAGGAAGAACAGGTATCCAGAGCAAACCATCCAATCAATAATTAATAAAAAAGATCTAGAATGCTTAATAAGCAAAATCTTACAACTTTAACTCCAACTGAAAATTTAAAAAGGATAGCGATAGATTTCAACAAAAATATGTCTTATTCACTTAGAACAAAATCAAAAAAGTTTGGTATAGACCTAGTTTTCAGTAGTCGAAACTACCAACTAAAATCAATACTAGGCTCCACAAAGGATCCGATAGAAACATTGAGCAAATCGGGGGTATACAAAATATCATATTCACATTGCGATAAAGTTTATATTGGCCAAACCAAAAGAACATTAGAGATTCGACTTAAGGAGCATATTGCATAATTAGCAGCGTAATCAAGTTTGTTTATTTGTGGAGCAGGGAAAAGCCCGCTGGAGTGAAGCTCATTTTCGCCTCTTCTCCAGTATGCATAAAACCTTCTCATCTTTTCATTGTCAACAGGCAGTATGCTAACCCTAATGACAAAAAGCTAATTAATTAAGCTAATAAGCAAAAGCTTCTAGGGAATCTGATAGATTTACCATTTCACTTTAAATCTAACTATAGAAGATATTAAAATTCAACGTCAAGTCTCCAATCCTTGGAAATTAGATGTAGCTGAAAGCCTAGAAATTTTCAAATATTCCTCGCCTTTCTTACTAAATCGAGAGCAAAGTATTGATTATTCATGGCTCTTCCAAATTACGTGACAAAAAACTGTCAGCTTCACGCACATAGATACTTACCGACCACAGCCTACACATTAAATGGTAGAAAAACATATATGAAGTAGGTTCATTCCGCTAAGATCTCCGTTCGCGTGTAGAACAGGACACGGTTTGAATAACGTGGGAGATATATAAACGAGTGAAGGTGTAAAACAGCAATCATTCACAAGCACGTGCCCGTCGAAGAATTCAAATTTGAGGGCATCCTCTGCAACCTAAATGCGAACGAGTTAACGGCAGTACTAACGAGGGCGTGTAATGCTACCATATCGAGGAATGGGAAACCGAGAAAAAAAATCGCTGGGTGCAATATGACGATGACCGATTTCCGTATAAGTTGCCTCCGAGCTTGGAGAAGAATTTAGAGGGCTCGTAATGACATCGATAGAGGGAAACTAGCTGCAAAAACCGCTCTCAACAACGCAGTCAACTCGAACAAGAAAGCCTGCATTGATGAGCTTTGCCACACAGCCAACGCGAATTCTCGAGGAGCGCCTCCTTGAGAATTCGCTAAACAGTTGGCATGGGAAAGATAAAAGGCCCAGCTGCACCACCTGAAAGGTGTCCGGAGAAGATGGAGGTCACCATCGAAAGGTTTTCCGCGCAACATGAACCAATCATCGCCGTACAGTGAGGAGGACGATCACGAAGAAGAAGCTCGAATTACTGACAAACATCTGATCGAGATGGCGAAAGCCATGAAAGTGAAGAAGAACCCAGAACAAGCCCCAAACCTGATTCTGGAAACAGCTATACATGAGAACCCGGACATGTTCAGGATTATCCAATAACTGGAAGCGACAGAAGCTGGTGGTGCTTTTGATGCCGGGAAAACATGGAGAACTTCCAGCGTATAGGTCAATATGTCTCTTGGTACTGTTAGAGAGAGTAGTCCTGAACAAGCTAACCAAGTACACGGACCGTGAGAACAGCATGTCATGCTTCCTTATAGGCAGGTCTACAGTGAAGTCCATCCGAACGGTTGTGGGAACTGTGGACACAACAGAGAAAAGGACATCGCAATTGCGTGGTGGTTACCTTAGACGTGAAGAATGCTTCAATAGTACTAACTGGGAAGCAATGGCCCATTCGCTATACAGCATGAGTAACTCTACAGAATATTACAGAGCTACTTTCAGTACCGAACACTGATCTACGAGCCAGACAAGGGAGAATGACATGACATCTACGACTGACGCTCCGCGACCCGGCGCTGTACAACGCAGTGTACGATGGAGTATTAAATCTGAATCTTCCCAGAGATGTAATGATTTTCGGTTTCGCGGATGATGTGGTGTTCCAAGTAATCGGATAATCACTAGAAGAATATGTCATCGACTCGAAAGTCACGGCGATTATGCTAAGGGGAAGACTATGAGAACAACAACAGCTTTGGTTGAGGCGCCAGTGTACCGGGCACCACGAACCATCTGGAATTGCCGGACCAGACCAGTTCCATGACCAGACCAGTTCCACCGTCAGGGCCTAGATCGAATCGGTCAAGTGAAGCGCCAGCGGTGGAGTAGTCGAGTTTTCAGCGAACCGGAAGCAGCAAACCAGAAGCTACGCTTCACCCGGTATCGCCTAACCGACCTCGCCAAGTACTGGTTGGTCCTTTGAGAAGGATTTATGGACTATCCGAGTAGATTGCGACAGAACTGGGAGCTAAATGACTCACGCAACGGGCCTCGGTTGTGGTAGAAATTCTGCCGCCGAGAAATAAATGACTCATTGAGATGGCTCGCGTAAACAGGAACTAAATGGCTCACGCAAACAGAAGCCAAATGGCTCACGGAAGTATAATCATTTTATACACACCCCAAGTTCCACCATTGAATCTGAAATAGATTATTAAAATCATGTAAATGGAACAAGCGGAATGGAAATGTCAACAAAAGAACATTCTATTCGAAATATCTCGTGATTTCGATCATGTACAGAGTAACTATCTTCGGAAATCCTATTCAGAACATAAAGAGCTAGCCTGTGGAAAACCAAATAGTTTTCAATTCTGGCACTAGGTAGCGCCAGTGATCATACTATTTTTTCAGTTCACTGTATCTTAAGACCGAATCGGCCTCCCCACGATATAACGCTTTGATGCAGTCTCGTGGGGCAAAAGGAAGGAAGTAAAGTTGTAACAAACGACTAGCTCAATCGGGTTTTATTTCACCCAGGGTCGGCTTTCACACTGCTCAAGGGAGGACTCACAAACTTGACTTACCTGATAGCACTTCTGACGAAAGAAACAGATCGATATTTAAGACAGACATAAGGCTCAGTGAAAAAGTTATACAAAACAAGAGAAATACATTTTAACTTATATATTTAATAGTCTTACATGACGAACACCGGTGCTGCCATCAGAAACTGTTGGGGCCCTTGTTGCTTCGTGGTGCTGAGGAAGAGAGGCTGGAGAGAGTACTGGAACATTCTGTTGCTACTTGATGTAGATAGAGCGCGGAATGACGAGGTCCGCTGGAAGTGATTAACGGTTGCTCTATCCACGGTGCTCGCAGACGCCGGGGGAACTCATCGGTATAGGTGCCAGACCCGAACCTCAAAAACGTCCGTTCCTGCACTCAGCGAAAGCGTGTAGCACGGCGATATCGTATGTCTCACCAGTCACCACCACCGCCTTTGACGACTAGGTGTTCTCCTCGTTGCTGACACGGACCGGCCAGATAAACTTCGGTTGTCAGCAGAAGTATCAATCGTTGGACCCTTATCAGCGATCGGACGTGCAGATGTGACGTAACACACGTGGTGGTGCAGGACAGTCCTGATAACCTCCTTCGAACCGCGCTGTCTGCAAAGCTGGCTCTGATTTCGAACAAATTTTCACCACAGTCCTTATCGTCCTCTTGTCGAAATTTTCCACCGGTATCTCACGATTTTCGGGGTTAATTTCTTTAACTCGCGGTACCGACTGTCTACGTCCGTCTCTTAACGCAGGCTTCCAACGACTCCCAGTTTCAATCACTTCTCCTTCTCACCTCTCCTTTCTTCTCTCTCTCTCTTTTCTTCCTTCGCCGAATTCGGAAACAGTTGTTCTGCGGTGCGAATAATTTCGCCCGTTCGTCTAGGTTTACACAATCTTCGTCGGTGGGATGTTAGTAGATTTGTTTGTTATCAGGGGTGGACGATTTTAGAAAACGTTCTTAAATTCTATAATTTATAATATATTATTGTGTTAGTATAATTTTACAAAATTGCCTAAAACTAAATACAAAAATGATGAGCCTTTGGAAAATTACATGAAAAAAATTAACTAAAGCAAACTAGGAATTATTAACGTAACCTACTCTAAATCAATGGAAAAATGTGTGTAATAAATGTGGCTCTGAATCATTGTTCCTGTGTCAACGGTAACAAAGTAACGACTGTGTTTAGTGGTTAGACACGAAAGTGAGTACCACCAATTGCCAATGCACTTTTGAAACTTCATAACCTTACTAAAATAAACACACTTAGACATTTTCACATTTCAACGAACTGAATCTAGTAGTCTATGACGCTCGACACTCCGGGTATAGCTTGAAAAGTCGAGTTTCAGAGTGATTGCAGCCTTCCTTATATAAAGCTTAAGCATCTCTTTCTTTTATGAACTTTCGATTGATTCAATAATGTTTGCTTGAGTTGCTTAAGTAAAACAAACAGCTCAACCCCGCTATCCGAAATCACCCTGCGGAAGTAAAATGTAAAATGAAATAAATATTTTTTTTGTTTTAATAAAAATAAATATTTATATTTTGTTAGAAAAAAAAATTGTGCTTGGACATAGTTTAAAAAAAAAAAGATTTCTAATGGTCTAATACGTTTTTTTCAAGATAAATTTTCCTATAAATACTCAGTTCCCAGATCAAGGATGTTTTGTGTACGACTGTTCCTCCCTTCCTTCATTAAAAATAATCCACTATGACACGACAGGTCTTGGTTGTAACGTGAAAAATTATTGAGAATACACCATAAAATCGCAACAACAAAAAACGATCCTCTTCCTAGTTTTCCAAGCTTCCGCTTTGTTCATGTGCAATTGGGGGTCAACGGAACAGATTTTTTCAATTTCGTAGAGCAACCTCAAAAGTCACTGTGACAGACGTATTAAAATGTCAATAAAGCGAAAACATTTTATGATAGAACAAAAAACTCTCTGCAGAAAAAATGTAGGATTTAGGGATCTTAAAAATGTGCAATCTATCACGAATCTGATTTTATCATTTATGCAGAATTATCTTATGGAATATGCGTAAATTTGTACCCCTGACAGACAGATGCCTTGACCACATGTAAATTTATGGCATACATCTGGCAAAAGCTTGTAAGATGCCGTCACTATACGTCGGACAGTTCTGATACTACATGTAATGTCTCGAAGAGCACAATTTGCGTAGTTAGACGGCTACATTTTGAATCGAAAAACAGAGGCCTCCATTGATATTTTTATGGGTAAGCCTACAACGAAAGTAAAATCTATTAATTAAACCCATTAATAAACATTAAAGTAATGATTTTCCAATTATTTAATAGAAAAATAAAGCCTTTACACAGCCTTCTTCTGGATTACGTTGGCTGTTTTTTGTTTATTGAATGTGATTTGCATTCTCAATAATGATTGCAGTCGTCAACCAAAATTCGAACAAACATACTATATTCGCTTGAGGCATCCAACCGTCGTATTATAGAAAATGCTGCTGGTCTTTTTATCTTTCTGATTGGGTACATATACAGTAAGATTTCGTTTTTGGCACGTTCTGTTTTTGGCATGCTCCATTTTGGCAACATTGTTTTTGTTCATAGTAAATCTTCTGAAAAATGCTCAATTCACATTTTGTTATAATAATGGATATCACTTTTGACTTTATTTTCAAACATAGGAGTCATATTTACTATATTTTATGGGGGCGGGCATGGCGAATAAAATTAAATTTTCTGATTTTTTTCCATCATTTCATTCCATTTCACAAATTCTTATATAATTAATGTTCTTGTAACATTTGTGATGTCACAAACTTAAAATAAAAGCTTTTAGGCTCCATTTTGGCATGGCACTGGCAATTGAAAAAATATTGTTGCCGAAACGGAATCCTACTGTAATTGAAAACATCTTTTTCGCTCCCTCGGAGGAATTTGTGCAAATAAAGTTTTCTTTCATTTAAAAAAATCATGAAATCTTTTTACAGTCTCCAATGAACCCTGTTTTCTTAAAGCTGAAAGTGAAGAAAACCCTGGAACTACTTATTGTCATCCGATGCCTACACATTTTATGTTCAAGTTAGCAGCCATCCGTTAGTCGAATGTTTTCCGGATCAAAAGTATCATCAGTGACACTAGTGACATCATCTAGCGCGTACACGGCAACTAAAATAAAGTCAACACTCGATATGTTTCCTTATGAGTATGTAAATATATTACCTAGATTGTGCAATACAAAAACTAAGTGTGCTCTAGCTACTACGAAATAAAAAGATGGGCATTTCGCACCAAAGAGACCCATTAAAGCGTGATTCAGACGATACATCAGCTTCCGTCAACGTCAACGGAACGTCACCGTTCCGTCAGGATAAGTTAAATACTTTTCTCTTGCGTCCGTTCACACATGCCGTACGTCAAAACGTTCCGTGCCGATGATGTTGTGTGTGAATGCCTCCATTTAACTGCGTGTAACTTATCCTGACGGAACGGTGACGTTCCGTTGACGTTGACGGAAGCTGATGTATCGTCTGAATCGTCCTTAAACCTCTCGCCTGCAGTACTATCAGTACTTACTTATAACCTCATGTTTCTTAACTGCCGGAGGACCGGTGGTAACGGTAGCCGTGGAACCACACGTAATAATACTGTAAAATAAAGAAGCAAAATATGAGAGCCACTGCGACGAAAAATGCAATCATCAAATACGAGCTGCGGTTGAAGCAATCTACGAAACTGAATCACATTCCTTATTCCCTGCACCGATGATGGCCAAAGAAGGTGAACGAATGCGCTCTGCTACCGTACTCAGATTGTAATTCGCGAAAATAAAAAGAGTGAAATGGTCATTACTTACCGCTGCGTGCCCTGCTGTAGCGCGGACGGATCATTGACCACGAGCATCCGTCGGACCGCGCCCTTGTTGGTGGCGTGCGTGATCGTACCCTTGCCATCCTTCTGTACTATAATGCTAGCACCGTCCGGTAGCTGCAAGTATGGCATCTGTATCAGGTCAAACGGACCGCAAAACGCATGGGAGAGTGGGTTGGTTTGTGATTTCATTTGTGTGTAGAGTATAGAAGAGCGGCGATGATTAATTTGGTGATTTTAATTTTGTTTTTTTTTTGTAAAACAGGCATCACGCAACGCGACAACAGAACACGATATGAAAAAGAAAAAGAGAAAAAAACAAACATGTGGTAAAACAGGTTGAGCGAAATGAGTGGGCTATATGAGAGATAAAACAGGAATTAATTGGTGTCAATAGTTAAATGCATACGAACTCAACTAAAAATTTCATTGCCAATCATACATTTGCCAATTTTTATAAAGCCAATACGAATTCAGTTTAGGTTTTTTGATGAACGATCATGAAAACACCTGAATATGTAAATTCAGCAGAAATAATTAAACCAGTATTATAAATTTTTCAACATACATAAATATTGTTTTTTGGTGTTTTTCAATAGGAATACAAATTTACTATCTGCCTTAACCACTCTATAGAGGGTGGTGAAATTATTCGTTCAGCATGAATGAAAGGGTAGCAGACATAAGCAACAGTTCTCAAACGTATTCAAACATACAAACATTGAGCACGACCAAAATATAACGCCCATTCCGTAAAATGATTCTCTCTCTATTGAAATTTGTATTGATTTTTTTTAAAACATACAGACAGGAAAATAGTAGAACCGCTCCAGAACTGAGTATTGCTTTCGTAACGTCCGCTATGGAGTATGACACACACACACGAAAATGAGTAAAGCAACCTGTCAAAATCAGCTGTGCTTTATTTACACCATTATCGCATCGTTTGTTTTCGACAAATATCCTTCTCTATCTGTGTGTCTTCCTCGTACCTATGTAGCATACTATACTACAGTAATAGAGAGCAGATCTTGGTCATCGGATTTCAGCCATGTGTGCAGTGTAGGATATTTTTCTCGCCCAATGCAATGTTCTTCTACGGTACCCGTAATGGTAATACTAGCTGTATGTCTCACTTGTGTGTATGTGCGTACACAATCACTCCGACTGACTGTAGAGACACGCAAATGGAACCATCCATAATCACGTGCACAACAAACGAGGTAAAGGCAACAGTAGTGATGTGGTACAACCACGATTTCGCACACAGTCAACTAACGTAGGGTCAGTCAGTCATAGGAGAACCGAAAGGTATTGAGAGCGAAAAAAGCCCTAAAACACACCGAAATAATATAAATAGTTATTATAATTAATGCAATCACAGATACAACATCAAGCATCAGAGCCAGCAGAGAAGGCACCATTTGTTATCATTTTTCGGCGCGGGTGCTACGAACACACATTTCCTGCCAGCATATCCACACAAAGTCGAATGGGTCATGTTTTCCCACAGACCACGAACTTCATGATATGTACTATACTTAACACATATAATCGCGTGAAAAGCACGTGCGTCTACCGAGTGCTGCAATGTATAAATGAATTTGATGGCCTATACCTACTGACACCTAGAAAAAGACGTTGTTTACAAACATTTGTCAATTGAAAAGAAAAAACGCTTTTAATCTACCTAACAGTGTGGTGAGACATTTCTTATAACTCTTAGCATTCTCTTCGGATATTCTATCGATTGAGAAAGTTAAGAATGACGTTTCGCAATGTTTTTGATGACGCTACTACATGGGATAGTAGTGCTCATAGTCAAATCAGCATGCGAAAAATATCAAAGGCTAAACCAAAAAGCAGCCTGTAAAATAAACGCACAAATGCATTATTTCTAATGCTTTGTTAATAAAATATCTCTTCAATCAATGCATTATGTAGAGAAAAACTGAATTTTCCCAAAGAGGCTATATATGTGCAGGACCAACAATAAATCACAAAATATATTGCATATATTTGAAGCACATACTCTCAATAGCGTGTACTCATATTTCCAACGTGATTGAGAACTAAGAACAGAAATTGCAGCTTTTGATAGCACCATAACCATTATTAGTAATCCTAATCCCAAAGAACAAATTGAAATATTTTTCAAAATCCGTTTACTTTGCGGAAACCGAACCTCAGCAGAAAACCGACACAGTTTGACAACAAAAAATCAAGATAAACTAAAAAGTTGCACTTGTTTTGTCCAACGAAAAAGTACACTTTTCACAAAAAAAAATTTAGTGCACCGTCGTTAAAAAAATTATGGCCCATATAACGAAATAGAATGAAATTACACTCCAAAACCATCGATTGTTGAACTTTATTTCGATTTAAGAACGATTGAGTTTACTGACGCTTTTTACTAAAATATTTGTTGTACATGTTTTGTCCAATACTGCATAGAGTAGATGAGCCCTTATTCAATCCATGTCAGGATGCCACACTATTTCGTTGATAACTTGAACAACTCTCACTGGATTGCGCTTAAATAGGCTTCAACGTGTTTACTTCGCTCTTAAGAAGTAATAAGATGAAAAATGGCCAGGAAAATGTAAAATAATCGCTTTTGAGCGAAGTGAAAAGTCGTGTACAGCGTAGCTTTATTCATCCTACCATTCAAGCTTATGCGTTGAACAAAGATAGTAGACCCTGCTCTAACTAATGTGTCCAAATGGGTGGGATGAATAGAGTGACTAACTATGAAACTGTTACCCTACCTATCCTCTTTGTAGGCAATTAGACATAAAACTGGAATGAAATGCCACTGCCTATGCGCAAGCTTCCCTCCGGTGTACCAACGAGCGGTTTACTACGAGTCATATACGAGACGCTCCTACTTACTGCTACTTATGCTAAGAACGTGAACGAATGACCAGAAATTCAAATAGACAATTGCTTATACGTGTGACGAGCATCCTTCGCTATCAAATAGGAGGGACTAACAACGTGAAAAATTGTTCCTCGTCGATCGAACGTTATCCACCAATCAGGGCACAGTTAATGAAAAAACTCATGAAATCGATTATTTTCATTAGGGGAACTGGGGGTAAGAAGTACATATTAAGGATATAAAAAAATATCATAGAAAAGTAGAAAAAGGTTTTTTTGCAATTTAAATTTTTAACAGAAATTTTTTTTTTTTGTGAAAAACGACATTTTCTTCAGTGTGATTTTTTTTCGTTCTCAGAGAGTTTTGCTGTATAAAATTCAGTAATCGAACAATTATTCTCAATTATTCTTCAGTCAATTTTTATCAAATATACTTGGTTTAACGAGGAAAATCCTCAAGCACAAAATGGAAGTAGTTTAAAAAGGAGTTGATATGTGAAATTTGACAAAAAAATGTGGTACCGAGACTAAATGGCAAGAAGTCTAATGTTTCTGAACTTTGCCAATAACAAATCTGGCTCCATTTTGTTCCTGAAGATTTTTCACGTTCAGCAAGGTAGATTTTATACAAATTGATTGAAAAATACACATGAGAAAATGATAAAATTTGATATGAGTGACAAAAGACCCTAGAACCCAAACTACATTACAAGAACGGCAAAAATGTATGATTTGCAGCGTAGGGCAGAAATGTTATTAAATATAGGGGATTTTGATGACAAAATATCCCAAAACCCCAACTACTCGCATTTTTAAGGAACGAGCATATTCCTTTTCAAATATTAAGATTGTTTCCTTTAAAAACAAATATAAAACTGAATTTAGCAGCACAACTTCAAAAATTATTGCATTTAATGTATGTTTCCCTCATATTTTCCCATAGTAACAATGGTAAAAACTTCAATCGAAGTGGATGGGGGTCAAATTATTTTTTTCGAGAGGTGCCATACTGGAGATGTAGAACTAGGTTCTCGGAAGGGCTTCTCGTCGGAACCACACAATACAATTACAGAAGAGATTGTGGAAATGTCACCCACTAAAACATTGGTTAAGGCCAATTACAGTGGGCCGTGATTCTTAATGTGATATTCATTATATGGCTCAGATATGTGCAGGCGTAGGGAATTCGCCGTTGCGTGTCATCGCGAGGGGCTCGAGCGTTTGTATGTTAATATGTTCGATCGCGTGTGTCATTCACCACTATCGAGGGGCGAGTGCAATAACCATCTTAAAACAACTGTCTGTCAAAGGTTCTCTGATGCACGCAATATACTTGATGATGTTTGCAATACCGTCAAACCCATCAACCTAGGGGAGCGAGGTGGATGGGGATCAAAAATTGTTCCAATAATGTGAAATTCAGTTGCAATGTCCTAATAATTATTGAATAATAGTTTGTATATGGCCTGTGTTAAGCCAAAGAGGACCAAGCGCCATTTAGAGATACATACTCTAAAATCGCTATCGCATCCAACATAGCACCAGCAACAGCCACATTTAATTATTTTTGGGAACACAAATATTAAACGAAAGCAAATAAGTGGTCTTTAATTTGCCACGCTAATGATAAGTTGCCTAAAAATGCATTTTAACATGAAAAATACCAGAAAAAAATTATGGCGCTCAGCTCGGTCTGGCTTAACGCAGGCCATATATGTAACGGTACATTTGCATTGTGTGTCGTCCAGAAGAAGCAAACTATCTACCTAACCGTACCGAGTCTACAGACGAGGCAACAGAACACACGTCAAAAAAATCACTATGTATTTTTTGGCCACTCACACACGCTATTCGTATTCCTGCGTTAGAATAACTAGAACAAAATCCGGTGAATAGTTTTTTGTGGCTTGTGTCCTGTTGCCTCGTCTGAAACAGCTTAACTGTTTTATCAGGTTTCGAAGAGAAAAAATAGAGGATATTCAGTCTATTTAACATGACAACGTCACGATTTTGAAAATAGGGATATATTAGGGAGTTAATATAATCAAGTGAAGTAATCAAAAGAAAAATAAAACTACAAATTGTACTACATCGTGCAAAATCTGTAATATATCGTACAATAATACGCGAACACAAATCCAGAGTAACGTGTAAAGCTAACTCAAACTCGTTTAAAGTTAATCCAAACACCCTACCACATTAAGATATATTTCAATACTTCGTCAAACCAACTTTCGCTTTTGTTGTTTCACATATGAATCATTTTCCAATTTGTTTGTTATTCAAAACATATTGTTTTATGCCCTCTTACGCACGTTACACGACTTTGGGAAGCACAACACCACCCATCGCATATCGCAAGTCATGAATGTATGGACGACAATATCACACTCGCACAGCCACCATTCGTTCGAAAAAAAGAAGTTTGTAGATATCACTCGTAAAACGCAACCTCCACTCTCTCGTTCTAATAAGCCATAGGCTGTATGTGGAGGAACATACGCTTCTGTTTATGTAGCAACCAACAGCAACAGCTACTCGGGCTTGAATGAAAATTCCATTACCGGTGTTATTAGTGGGGGTGGTAAGGTTGAAAATATGAAACCCCTACCAACACATGAAATATAGCACAGGATATTATCGTCCTGGAGTTCTACTGGTGATGGTTCATCACCACCACCACCATTACCACCAATCATAAAGAAAATCCACCCAAACAGTAATTCTCTAACAATGAACTAGCGCGCCACTTGGCCGAAGCATACCGTTATCAAGAATGCAATATGTATTCTACGCCACCCACGAATGTTCGTTATCTATCCGGAAGTTTCGCGTATTTTGGTTAGTGGTGAGACGGGCCCGGTGGACATGGATCTATTTCCAAAACGGTGCGGTGCCAGTTGGTCTATGTGTAAAATCAGAAGCGACAATTTTCTTCGCTTGTTTATGCTGGTTGTTTCAATAAAGTTTATACTATAACCGAGTTCGTATAGCGCATACATCTAGGAGCTAGTCAAAAAACGTGTGTGTTATGCTGGCGGACAGTCGGTCGATTCCAGCATGGATTATTTCTTTGTCTCTGTTCGGTGGTGCTGCATAGCGAGGCAGGGAAAGGTCTGTCTGTATGTAGCCGCCAGCATCACGAACATCATCAGCGGCATAAAACCGAAAGAGTACCTTGCAAATAACATTTAAGACAGAGAATGATGGGCTCGTAACAACGGAGCGTAGAATGGGCATTTCGAGCGGCAACTTTGTTTTGGGGCAATGACTAACTGACGGTTTTGGATTTTAGAGGTGCATGAGAGAAAGGAAGTGATAAATGTAATTCGTGATGTTAGGGAAGGCCAAAGATATCCCTTTCTAATCGGAAGAGGGTATCATGGAAATTAGGATATATTTTATGAGCTAGCTGTTGCCTTAAAGGTTTATTATTGTTGCCACTATCTCTCGGTGTAGTTCAACTGGACGTGGCACGACCTTTATTGAAACACAGTGTGATTTGATATACCTTACTGGTTTTCAACACACGATGACTGTCGTTGGTCCTTGTGGTGGTAAGCCCCCCGTTAAGGTGAACTGTGAAAATATACAGCCAATGGTAATTACTATAAACCTCACGTTTTCAATACCCAACCAACATGCATGCACACCTTGGTTTTATATAGTCATATCGCTAGGCTGTTTGAGTTCCCACGTTCGTCTCGGTATGCACTGTCCATCGAATGCCTTTCACACTCGATATCCAATGGATCAGCCGGGCGGTTTGCGAATTGAGGTAACGTGTTTCCTTCATAGTCCTGTACGTTAAGAATTAGTCGCGAAATAAAAGATCACCAGATAATCTTAAACGACGCCGTCAAGAAAAGAACGAAAATGGGAAAACAAAAAAATGGAAACACTAGAAAGTGTATTGTATATAAATTAGCCATTTTTTCAAATATTCTGATTTTCGCAAACTTCTTAAAACTTTCTGAACCAATGGGTCTCAAATTTGTCTAATTTGGGTAATGTTTCGGAGCGCTTTTCTGAAAAATGTGTAAACCGGAAAACAAGATTTTTGTTTCAAACAAAAATTAATTAAATCAAGCGCATTATGTTGAATTTGGATCTGCCGGACAATATCTTTTATTTAATATCTTGTTTTCAGCGAGACTATCAACTGTTTTGGTTTAATCGGTGTGTGAATAATATGATATGGGTTTTTATTCTATTAATTTTGTATATTTTGTTAACTGTGCTAATTTTTAATTTACTGAGCTGAACTAATTTGATTAATTTATTTCATTAATTTTTTATATTTTTGATTGTAGAGATTTTATCCTTCGCCTTTTTCGGGTTAGAACAATCTATTTAGAAAAATCTCCCCTCTGCGAGGTTGGGAATACAGTGAAGACCCGTTTTTATGAGCCCCTTGGTGAATTTTAGGCTGATAAAACGGGAACATTGATAAAATCGGGACAAATATTTTTCTTCCTTTTTAAGAAACCGAAGCTCTTAAAATATTCTTCTTTAGTCCCTAGATATAGCCTTTTCTGGTTATTTAAATTGAAATTCCCTTAAGGGTGTCTGACAGTGCAAAATTCAAAAAAAAATTTTTTTTTTTGCATTTTTCGGAACTCTAAGATAAGAAAAAATATGCTCAAGAAAGGATTTACTAGAATTCAACTTGGTTCGTCTGCTAGAGCTCATCAAACTACCAACTACAAATTTTCATATGAAGCTGATAAAATCGAGTCAAAAAGCTGATAAAATCGGGGGTAGATAAAACCGGGGGCTGATAAAATCGGGTGCTGATAAAATCGGGTCTTCACTGTACAACTCAGGTGAGCTACGTACAAAGCAAGCAATTTACCAACTACGTAATGTCCGCCCTTATTATTTTTTTGCTAACTTTCTATAATATATTCAGTTCATTCGAGGTTTTATTTTATTTTTTGTATTCATTACATCTATAGTTGGGTGCCTACTTCGCATAATTTTTGCAAACCGATGAATATACCAACAGTATATGAAATGTCTCATCTCCGTGTTAGGTGAATTAAGTCTTTTTTAATGAGGATTTTCAAAGTTAGGCGGTTTTTAATGCTGTACGTATCCCGTATTAATATGACCGAAACACAGTTCCTTTTTGCAGAAAATATGCGATTAATTGGTAAACCCAAGACGGCTTAGTTTTTGGAGATGTTATCTTCGGAGGGAGAATTTCAGAAAAAAAACCTTGAAGAATTGAACATATTTAAAGTCGCTTGAAAAACGGTATCGGTGGTAGTAGCGTTTAAATCATTCTCGCCTATGTTGGATGCTGAAAACAAAAACATAACAAATCAAACTTGAAAATTACAACCTCTTTGTCAGAAAAAACAAAAACGCCACAATTACACATCAAGCAATAATTCTTTTTACTAGTCCATTTAAAAGTAATAAAACGTCGCCTTGTATCGCTCAGGTAATCATTCAAGTCGCGATGAGAAACTTTTGCTAAAAGCAACCGTACCCACCTGCATTAATCATCCCTAGAATGGTTAGTGATAAACGATGGCAGTCATGCTGTCCTATCGGAAGAAAAGTTGTAGCGTGGTCTAGTTTAGACAAAATGTATGAAATTTATAAGATCTACTTTCAAGATCAAATATGATGTTCTTAAAATGCACAGTTATGTTAGGGTTGAATTCAAGAGGATGACATGACGTCATATTGACGTAGTCAACATAAAAAACTTTGTAACAAAATTAACGAAATTTGTCTAAATACAAACGAGGATCACTTTAGTTTGCATCAAATTAGAGAAAGTGTGCATTGTTTTCTATTGTTTACTAATACTGCTGTTTGTTGATGACATTTCAAGCGATTTTGACGTTGTCAAGCTGAACCCCATTGATCAGTGGAAAAACGATGTTGCCTATTGTCAAACCCTGTATGTAGAGATAACAATTTGCTCTTGAAATTTTAAAACTCCAACACTCCTTCAAATGCCGTTGGCAAGATCAAAGAAATAACACTATCTGCTCGGCTTTCAAGTGCCGTATAGCGAATGCAAAACAGTCGACGGATGACAAGTTTGCAAAGATGCCGTCGTCTTTTGGATGTTCGATTTGCCAACAACGAATACTGTGGTGTAGAGCACGAGCACGCATTACGGGTACTCTGTTTTAGGCCCTGGTTGTAGTCGACATCATGACTCAGACACATTGGCAAAAAACATGATGATGTTAATTCAACATGCCAAGTGGCATACCACACACAACGACAGGACAGACTCTTCCCGTGAGATAATGGCCCGGAATAGTGAAACACACAAACAGTGCCAGCGAGTGGTGCTCTGGCAGGGCTGTGTATTGAGGGAGAACACAATTTTTTGTTGGTATGGTACTGGTGCTACGGTAGATGCTGGCTAAACCTCAACATTAGCAAATTGATATATTGTTGCTGCTATATGAATAGCTGCTAATCGTCAAACCAAACGTTAATTTAAATATAGCGGATAAACCAACATTTACTTCAACAATATAGGCAACACTAAACTGTTACATCGAAAAAGGGTGTGTTTTTCTACATCGGTTCGAAACAGTAACGTAGAAGAGAAAGTGATATACGAAAACCGGTTTTTGGCATATATCATGGCACGTATCAAGACAAGCTAGAGACAACGCAAGGCGGTATAAGTAGCGCCCTATAAAACGTGAAATTTTCGGCCACCCCACCCGAAATACATACATTGCTGACATCAAGGTTTGGTAAAAGGTGCTGACTAGGGTTGTAGTTTCTATCAATAGTATGTTACAAGCACTGAGAATAGAGTAGGAATGTGCGTTCTGTTTTCCACATAATCTGTCCAGACAGCAGCACACTGAACTTTTATATTACACACCGCTCACAGAATCTAGAGTTGTATGTGGGTCAAGGTCGTCGATAGACTGTGTATGTAGGTGAACTACCATGCTCACGTTCTTCAAACACGGACGATGGTACGAATTGAAAGCCAATATGTGTAAGAATCAAAACAACGTCCCGCACACTGAACAAATCCTGTGATGTAGGTCAGAACTTTGCACAAAACCGACACACATTGGTTGCCATTAGTATGAGTATTTGCACAACTTTAATTGAACGAAAGCGAATTCTGCAATCGCATTTTATTTACCAAGTCCATCACACATGTTGTTACGTGGCTCTGTATGTAGCAGCCAAGCCTCCAGTTTTCCACTACAACCTAAGTGACAAATATAACACTAGTATAGTACAACCTAACTTTAACTGGGTAGGATTATTTTGAAGTTCAGTGCACAACATTTGTTGAACGACGTCTCATTTAAATAAAATTGCATTGCACGATGGACCAGGGGACGATTTTTTTTAATCTAGCACTTGAGATGGTGAATAGTTTAAAAATAAGATTATTCGTGTGTCGCAATGGATATCGATTTGTACAACTAGACTTCGAGTGTTGATACTGAAACACTATCACAACAATTATTGCAGTTGTTGTTGAAAGACAACTCCCAAGGTACAATGAAAGATGTGCTCATCTCGAATATATTAGATTTGACATATGAGGAACATATGGTAGAGTTCAGTCAAATACTAACATCAAAAGAATGCATAGTTTTACTGAAGGCGTCATATGCTTCGTGCTTCGTTCAGTCTAATGCCGTGAAAACTGTACCAAAAGCTAGTCTCTAATTAGCTCGATTCAAACTGTTCGTCGTCTGCCTCTTTGTCCACCTTGATTTTTCTGAACACGTTTGGTCGACGGACAGCAACGTCCTTGTACTCGTCGGGTATATTTCAAAAATTACATGACATTCTGAAAGACATGTCCACCCACCACAGCCACCATTTACCGCTAACCATAATACCCATAAAAGATTGGAGTGATTGAACTTGATGTTTACCAACTGCACTGCTATCGCCATGATAGTCAAGGCCGCATAAATTTGCACTTACCTTTGCAAGTATCTATGTACTAACAAATCAGATACTACATCCACGTGTTATCGGTGTACATAGTCCCATAGCAACACTTTTCACACCTCTAAACAAAAAACAACCAGCGGCATCACACACATTCCGCTGACCGCCTATGGCGCACAGCCATATAACTAACTCTGATATGATATTTTCATAAATGTGATACTACGCGGTGATCCACTGCCGGCCGGTTTTGTTGTAGTGCATTTCCATTTCTTTTATGCTTTCTGATACGGACGCGCGTTTCAACCACCAGTTTAATATTTCAGCAAAGTGTTGAACATTTCTTGTTTGTAGGCATCATCACAATCATTTGCTCCATAGTAAACAACAAAATCAAAATGCACTGCACAACAACAATTCATGACCTTGTGGTTGTGAATCTGTCGGCGTAATTGTTGTTGCAGTAACGACATTAGACAGGCAAATGCTACGAAAAGTACAAGTCTCTCAGTTCTCTAACGTACGTAGTGTGAAAAATCATTAGCACCTCGAAAAATCCCCTTATGAAATATTTGAGCTGAATCCGCATATCCGGTGCCGCAAAATCGCCCAAGTTCGAATATTTTCGAACTTAATCGCATTTTTATGCCAAATGTCTTTTCACGGGTGAAAACTTTGAAGCATCGCTCAATCATGCCCGATTGAGCGCAAATGTTAGATAAGCACTTTTTTCGAGGTGCTAAAGCCTTTGCACACAACCCGTTTTGAAAACTTAACCTGGCATCCTACTGTTCTTATTGATTTAGAGAAGCTTCTGCCAACTTTGTTAAACGCATTGGTGCTCAAATGGTAGGGTGAAAATTGGGATGTTTGGTTCGCACAATAAATATATATATATATATCAAATTAAGGTGTCTGAATCTTCAGAACAATGACTAATTGCACTTCAAGCGAAGTGGACGGGGTCTAAAATTATCGAAATGATGTGAAATTTGTCATATGAGCTTACTTTGACATTAGTCACAATATGAAAGAGAGGACTTTGAGAATTCAAAGAAGAATTTTGTTGCAATGCCCAAACGTACGCGTCATACGATTTTTAAAGGTCAAACAAAATGCTCCGTCACTGAGATAGCGATAAACCCAATTTGAAATTTTTTGAAGATGTCGTGACGACATTGCCTCACTTAACCCTCGCTGTTTGACCCTTTAAAAATTGGCTGGCCGCGTACGTTTCGAGTAATTTCTAAGATTAAGAAGTCTTGAGAAAGGCGAATACGGTATACTAGTTAAGCAATATATATATGTTTTCTGTATGGCTTACTTAACGTCAACTATTTTGGACGCAGAGTACATTTAACCTTTTGATAAATGGCAATGTTAAAAAATTGGTAGAAAAGTAGCGTAAAATTGCGAGCTTTGATGCTTTCATTGTACTAAATGAAATGATTTAATTCCTAAAACTTTATAGTCATAGTTTCGTATTACTAACTTTTTAACTTCCTTTACCATAAAAACCGAGTTTTGTTAGTATACAGGCACTCCAACCAAACCATAATACAATCAACCAATTTCGTTAACACAAAAAATATCATTTGTTGCCATATCCAGACAATACAGTAACTTTCAACTATGATATGCTCATATTCAAGTGCAGCAAAAATTCGAGTCATAATTGAATTAACCCTTAAATGGACGAAAATCATTTCTTTATTATTTTTTACTTATATTTCAAGATGAATACTAGGTATACCTCCTGTTATGGTTTAATGTCACAAAGTGCGGTATGTTAGTTTAGTTTATAACTTCTTACCAAAAACACGAATGCAAACCTTACACATTAGGGTGGGGCATTGTTATATGGAAAAACGTAATCATAACCACATCAATCGAGCACAGCACTTCTTTGGTTTCATTTGGGGTCCCAAATAGCTGTCTGTTTGTAAAACTGTGTGTGTGGGTTTTGACCCGGAGTAGCGCATTGCGTTTGATATTTGTATGGAAATTAGTATGGGAAAACCTATTTTTTTGCATTTTCAATTCTACAGACTACAATTCTTCCTGCAGTATGCCAACGGTTAGGTAGAAGTGTAGTCCAGGATATGCTGAACAACTTTGCCGAAGGATGTATGGTGTTAGAATGTCTCTAAAACAAGTTATAGCTGTTCAAAACTCGATAGATCGAATTAAATGCCAAAAATCATTTTTTACCAACACTGCGGGTGTACCAATGATATTTCATATAGTATACCAAAATAACATAATATATTTTAGATTTACCAAATTGGTATGTTTTGATGAATTTTTCAAAAGGCTTAGCTCAATTTCATGAGCGTAAGAAGTTGAGTATTGAGGGGAAAGGGGGGGGGGGGGATTAATATATAACAATTGGAACTGAAAAAATTGAAATATTGTCGAGTTGGAATATTCAGATGAATTATTTTAAAACATTTGCACAATCCACCAGAGCCTCAGTTCAAAAGCAGACATTTATACTTTGGTGAAGCTTTTTTTCTCGAGTTGTCCTACTGGAGCTGTAGAATTAGGTTCAGAATCACACAATACAATTGCAGATGAGACAGACAATGCTCATCAAACACTGCTTTAGGCCAATTGCAGCGAGCCGTGATTCTGAATGTGATATTCATTGTACGATTCAGGTATGTGCAGGCGTAGGGACTTCGCGATCGCGTGTATCATCGCGAATGGCTCGAGCGTTGTACGTTAACGTGTGCGTTTGTAGGTTGCGTGTGCTAACGTGTATGTGAGTTCGTGTGTATAAATTCTATGTTAAAACCGTGTGCCTTTCGCATATTCGCTTATGTTCTAGAATGATCGCACGCGGACCGTGAATCTGATACTTCATTTTTCGTGCGTGGTTCAGTTTCTAGAAGAACGTGGGTTCTTCCATATCACTAGAGTTCCCAGTCATGTTTCCATGGAACTGTTGTCTAGTGGATATGAGCTTTATTTTTTGATTGGTATAACTGGATCTGTGGACCTAATTTGCTAAAATGGAGAGTAAAGATTTCCGGGCGTGACCAATTCATGATCTCGCGCGTTTGCGGGTTCGCGTTTAACCCATTCATGCCCATGTTGTTTGTGGACAACAACGTTTTTAAACAGCTATATCTTTTGATTGAGGCAAGATTTGCTCATAAAAACAAGTAAGGCTAATAAATGTGACTATTGGCTTTCATTTGAGTATTAATAGTTATAAGGATCAGCTCTAGAACTGAAGTTATTGCAATTAGTCTGATTGAACTGCGATGGAGCAGTGCTGCCAGTTACCGTTTACGTTTACGACGGAAAATGAATTTTTCATATAACTTCGTTATGTTACAATATTAGTGAAAACTGATAAAACTTGTCAATTTAGACTATTTTGGCTACGTTTTTCACGCAGTTGGACTATTGTAAATACTCTAAGAGAATTGTACTGAGCATTGGAAGGTAAAAATTGAGCAACTTCTAGCACTGCAAGGAAAGCACCTACCTTTACGAAAAAAAGTTTTTCCAGTTTCTTGACCTTCCCGTTTTCAAGAAAAAATGTTTTTGAATCTCTACATGCACTAGAAAAAAGTTGGGCATGAAAGGGTTAAGACCACGTTTGTAACTTCGTAAGTACTAAAACGTTCACATTATTACCGGAGTGTTATCAAGTTTGCGCGATCACGGGCGTAGGTGTGCGTAGATGATCGCGACGGGCTTAACCCTTCGTATGTTGACGTGTCTGTCGCGTGTGCTCGCGTGTATGTGACTTCGCGTGTATAAATTCGATTTTGTAACCCTGTGGCAATTCACATATTCGCGTGCGTTCTTGGATGGCCACGCGAAACATCATTCTGATATTTAGTTTGCGGTGTACGATATGGGTTATTTTTATTCTTAATTTTTCAATTTTATTTTTATTATATTTATTAATTGACATGGACCTAGACTGTTGGTACCGAGGAAAGAGACTTCCGGACGTGCCCGATTCACGATCGCGCGAGCGCGGGAGTTAGTATGTTGACGCTTGAGATCGCGTTTGTAAGTTTATGTGCTGAGACGGTTAACTTATCACTGGGGTGTTATCATGTTTGCAAGATCGTCAGCGTAGGTTGCCTGGATAATCACGAGGGGCTCAAACGTTTGTATGCTGACGTGATTTTGTAATATATTTGCGTGTGTTCTTAAATGGTCGCGCGAACCGTGAGTCTGATA
This sequence comes from Topomyia yanbarensis, assembly GCF_030247195.1. Classification (NCBI taxonomy): domain Eukaryota; kingdom Metazoa; phylum Arthropoda; class Insecta; order Diptera; family Culicidae; genus Topomyia; species Topomyia yanbarensis. The sequence goes on from NC_080672.1 coordinate 156,177,797, forward strand.
TTAAATTTTCGGTACACGGTTCAGATTCTAACAGAAAGTAGGTTCCCTTATATCGCTAGGGTTCCCGGTCATGTCACCATGAGACACGTGTTGTCTAATAGGCATGAGTGTATTTTCTTAATTGATCCAGCTGAAGGCATGAACCTAGGCTTCTAGGACCGAGGACGTGACCGATTCGTGATCACGTGAGCGAGAGCATTTTGGTAGGTTCCCGCTTGAGGCCTCGTTTGTGTTTGCGTGTGTGGTCACGAAGAGCTCAAACGTTTGTATGTGAACATGTTTTCGCGTGACTTGTATACACTCGATTCTGTGACCGTGGTACCATTTACATATTTGCGTGTGGTCAGGAACGATCGCGCTAGCCGTGAATCTGATACTAAATTTCATTGTGCGGTTCAGATGCTAGAATGTAGTAAGTTCTCGCGAATCAACCCCCGTTATGTCTCCATTGAACGTGTTATCTGGTGGATATAGGCGTCATCTTTGACTAACCCAGCTGAAGGCCAAATCCTAAGCAGTCATAATTAGGGTTCGCAGTACCGACCCTTTTTGACGAGACCCGGTACTACGGTACTGAAGCCCTCAGTACCGGTAATACCGGTAAAGTACCGGTACTCGAATATTTTTTTAAAAAAATCGAAAAAAGCTTCAAAGTGAAATTTAATGCTCAAACTGATGACCTTATTCTCAGATGATTGATTTGTGCTGATCAAAAAAACATGTTTATTGTTTTAGTTGATTCGGAATGGCGTGACTCATTTCAGCAGAAAATATTTTTCGCATGCGACACCTTCTTTTATTTCGAAATCTAGGCCACTTTTAAATCAATAACTGCTAAGCGGTGCAACTTTTGTCTACTTTAACAGATGGTAAATGTAAGAAACAATATTAACAACAGTAAATCAAAGCGAGAATGGCAGTAAATCCGAACAGGTTGCTGGCATTTTCTCTCTTGATTTTCTGTAAATTGGATTCGACCTGCATACCAAGGCTTGCTTTCCTGTAAACTATGGAGTTTTACTGAATTTTCCGATCACCAATAATTACAAATCGCCCCATTTGAAGTAGTTCACCAAGTCTAAAATTGTTAGCTACTGAATCGCTGTTCGGTGTTTTATAATTAAAGGTTTAAGAGCAAACCAAAGACATGTCTTAGACCATAGTTTTATTACGCGCCACCCAGTGAATAATGGAAACCAATCAGAATATCGCCAATAAAAAAAAATCATAGCAAATTTTTCCATTTCTTACGCTAGATGTGAATATTTTGAAATTTAGTACAAGATCGTTAAAATTTCATTTGGACAGAATAAAGCAGAAATTTAAACATACCGTTCAGTACAACGGGAGTAAGAGCTAGTAATGTTTAACATATAAAAGATAATTAATATAATTAAAAGTCATCTTGCAGACCAATATTTTTTAAACAGGTATACCTAAAATATGTGGGCTCTATATTTTTCGTAAAAAAATTGTATGGTACCGAAAATACCGGTACTGGCTTTTGTTCAGTACCGGTATTACGGTACCAAAAATTGGTCGGTATTCCCGGGATTTTCGGTACCGGTACCACAACCCTAGTCATAATGATTGGTGGATTATAACCATGAGAACTAATTAACATCTTGTAGTGGAACTTGATGCAAATAGAAACTAAAAAGAGCGAAGGTCCTTATATTTAGATAACTCTATTGAATCTATTGTGGCTTGATGATGTTTATAATACCGTCAATCTCATCAACATTCCAGAAGGATTTATAGTTTGGTGAAGCTGTATTATTATGCAACATGATGCCAAAATATGTCGCCATTCACCTCTAATACAGAATTCCTCTCCAACCCTCCCGCTGTGTCAATCTGGGTACAGGGCACTTTATGCCGTTTCTGCTGGAAACCGGTGCTGGTTCGAGTTCTGCCCCAACCGTTGTCAGTTTATTCATTTTTACATATTGACGGATTGAAAACTGACTCGATTCCGTTTTGAGCTGAAATTGCATTAGTGAAGATCGACTGGGATCTGTGAACGTATGCTGAAAGGGAAGGGGAACAAACGACGCGAGTGTGTAACTACTGATGTATCCGTCAGACTACTGAATCTTTCGGTACAGGTAATGGATATATTAACCCATTCATGCCCATGTTGTTTGTGGACAACAAAGTTTTTAAACAGTTATAACTTTTGATTGGAGCAAGATTGGCACACAAAAACAAGTAAGGCTAATAAATGTGACTATTGCCTTTCATTTAAGTACTAACAGCTACAGGGATCCGCTCTAGAACTGAAGTTATTGCAGTTAGTCTGATTAGATTCCAATGGAGCAGTGCTGCCAGGGACAGTTTAAATTGACGACGGTAAATGAATTTTTCATATATCTTCGTTATGTTGCAATATTATTGAAAACTGAGAAAGCTTATCAATTTAGAGTGCCTTTGGCTACGTTTTCCACGCAAGTCGACTATTGTAACAAATCTAGGATAATTGTATTGAGCATTGGAAGGTAAAAAATGAGCAGCTTCTAGCACTGCGAGAGAAAGTCCTATCTTTATGAAAAATGGTTTTTCGTGTTTCTTGGCCCCATCGTTTTCAAGGAAAAATAGTTTTGAAATCCTACATGCACTAGAAAAAAGTTGGGCATGAAAGGGTTAAGCTGCTAAAAATTATTTCATTTTCTCTTCATAAATGAAATCGATAATTACCAGATTACCTTTATTTGGGTCCCTTCTCATTGCAGCATCCCTGGTAATGAAAAGGCCGACTCTTTAGCAAAGGTAGCTTTGATGCTTGTGGAGATGCAAAAGTTATCGAACTAACATTTCTTTCTTTTCCCGGTAAAACAGAATTGGTCGTGACTGGCGTCATTATTAGCCTTTTATAAAAATGTTGAGTCACTGAAACAGTGTGAGTGATGCACCTCCCAAGCATTATTTTTTGGTTCATTGTACATTTTCACTCATTCGGTCAATCGCGAAGTGCTATTACGAGCAGTCTACCTAAGATGAGCTAATCACAAATTCAAGAACATATGGAGAGAATCATTGTAATATTAAAAACTAATAACGTCTTAAAAAGCATAACTGAAGTGACTAACTCTTAAAAAGCATAATTGGTGTGATGATAAAAATATGTTTATTGAAACATCCGACAAATTTTGTAGATGAGCGAAGTCCAAGACATTCACATTTCGTAGAGCAATCACATTCTAGAGGACCAATCACATTTCAGTGGTGGCAAATTTATTGCTCGACGCCATCTACTGATGCTACAAGTTCCCGTTGATGGTGTATTAGAAAAATAACTCTATTAGAGGTAGAACACCTGAATTTGTTAGTATACACATAAGACAGCATTAGAATTTTATTGATGAGCTGAACTTGGTATCATGTCATCTCATCATTAAAATTTGGATCCAGTATTAAAGTAATAGTAAGTAAAATCGTATGGCTATATTTTTCAATTGAAACCAATTAACTGAATGAAGTTGTTCTCGGCGACCGCAGTACAAAAGTTTACGATGCGATGAGTAATTGCTATAAGTGTTCGCATCTCACTGGAAGAGATGAGTTGCTCTTATCTGTACGGCAGACCATGATGAATCAGCCGCAATGAATGGGAGGCACATAATGGACAGATTGGAAACAAGTGACATGTCGTTATTGTCTGACATGCAATAGTTTTCTTCCTTTAAAACATTAATTTTCATAATTTAATTGGACTCGCATTTCACACATCTCTCAACTCCTATCCGAAACATAAAAATGTAAACAACTCGTATCTCTAAGAGTCGTGGAATGCAAAGCCGTGCACTAGGTCAAGAGTATGCTCTTTCTACGACATTTCCTTTGAGGTCGTAGAGTTGTTCCAATAGAGCCAACATTTTCTTGTTTTCACCAGCTGTTTTATATTATATTGCTATAGCGTCACTACAACCACCATTTAGCTGCACAGATCGAACGAAGAAACATTTTGTGCCCCCTCTGTAGTGATAGTTCGTAGAGAGAATTGTGCGTGTATTAGACAGACGAAGGCAGCCGTACCCCGACCAACTACCATCGCCCACAGCGCCTCTTTCATCGTTCATGTTCATGTTTTGGTAGTGCTTCCACATGCTGCCCAACCAAGTCAACAAACATACAACACGTTGTATGTCGAGATCTAGTATGTGTGAAGCCGGAAAAAAGTGCGTGCTTTTTGACATGATTCATTGATTTGAAAAAAACCTGCAGAAAAGTCTTTGACGTGATACTGACTCATTGAGAAGGTTACGTTATTGTGCGTAAAAATGAGGATAGCTTGAATTTTATAGATATAATTTGATAACATCAGATATATTTTTTGATAGTACACTTTGAAAAAACAACCATTAGTTGATAAAAATATTAATAAGGAGAGACTTTTCCCGAAACTCTTTTTTATGGTAATGATTTTGTGGTGATCTTGCTGGAAGCAGATCAACTGAAACCTTAATACCCGTATAGGAATATTTCTAGTACTGGAGCGATCTGCAAAACATAACTTTATGCAGAAAAATAAAGGGTTTAGATACTGAAAAAATAGTACGCACCATTGAAAAAATATGCCGAAGATCGCTCTAATAGCTTTTTGGCAATCGTGATCGCGACAGAAGCTAAGTGCTCTAGACGAGGCACGTTTTGAAATGCCGCAACGTTCGATCTATTGCTTGAATCATTTTATGATAGGTGCTTACATTAATAACTAGCAAATACATCAACTCGAGAACGATAACGAACAACTACCGTGCCAAGTTACTTTGCAAAAGAGCGCGACTGGTTAAATCACTATAAAGACCGGTATTGGGCGAGGTCGGCGTCACGAATTTAGTTTGTCACACACAATGGACGGATTGACAAACACAAAAAAGAAACCGTAACAATTTTACCAAAAGGGATGAGATGATACCATTTAATTAAGATGTTATGTTTAAATCAAAATTTAAAGCAGAATGATTTTCAATTTTTATATCTGTGTATAGGAGAACTGTGCCCAAAACGGACACATTAAGGTTAAATAACAAATTCGACTCATCGATTGACGCATTGCTCGCAAATTACACGCAAACCGTGATTTGAGATCATATTTCATGATTATACTAATAAAATACTAATAAAATTTCAAACAGAAAGATGTTTAAAATAGTTATGAAAATGAGGCACAAAATCGTCAAAAAGTGGTGCGGATAAGACAGACCTGAAAGAGGTAATATGGACATGCAGCGTTGGTAACGATGAACATGGGACGGGCAGAGTGAGGCGCTTCTTCTTCTTCGAATAATTTTTGTTTTCTGTCGGTACATAACAATCTAGAGATAATAAAAAAAGATGGCCCAAGGGTATGCAATTTGACGGCATTCTGCTATGTATTCGCGTAAGAAATGTGTCCATCCCTATGTTCCCTATCGTACTGTGTCCATCGTATTCAACATGATACTAAATTTTAAGTGTTGCTAAATTATGAACGACTGATTGAAATTTCTGTTTTTTTAACAATCAAGTGCTAAATACCCAGTACATCCTGGTCAACCTAAAAATATTTTCTGAGATCAAGAGATCCAGGTTTAAATCGTTATATTCTCTAGTGTTAAAAAATTATATCCACTAGCGCACGCTGTTTTGCTTAAATATTTGATAATTCGCGTGTTAGATAATAACAGGATCTTTCAGAATCATTTTAAATCCTCTAAACATTATATAGTATCAGTGCCATTCAACTAAATTTTTCGTTTTGTGAGAAACGCAATTTGCGCGTCTTGCCCACAGCGCCCGTATTAGACACAGTTCCCCTACTAACCAGATTCATGAGTTCTGTTGCGTAGAAGCGAGCCCGTGTGCCTGAACTTATAAAAAAGAGCGAGACGCTTGAAGCGAGAACGTGTCTGCGCTCGTCATTTTATAAGATCGTGTGCTTTGCCGGGAACACGAGTTCGAAGCAAGAAGTGTTTGTGCAAGGGCGACGACGACGAATGATTATATTTTCCGATAGTACCTGAAAAGTACTACAGATACATTACACCTAACCACAAACTAAAGTTTTTTATGCGGCTGGGATAAGTGAGCGGTGACACACGAGGGGAAAGTGTGCGGTAATATTCACAGTGCCAAAATAGTCATCAATTATTTTTGATTCTGGAATTCACTCCAATCAAGAGAATATTTTTTAGTGTACCTTTCAACGCATGACACATTTATTTCCGACTATAGCCTGCAAAATTTTTAAAATGTGCTTCTGAATACTATGGAGTACTCATCGAAGTTAAAATGCCTGGGCGTTGGGACTGAAATACAGAGGCAAATTTTATTGAAAACGCATTCAGCACGATCCATAAAGACGAGAGTTCAAAAATTTTCCCATTCGTGAGCAGAAATAGGTGATATTTCACCTACTTAGACAAGCGTTGCGTTGTGACGATGATTTTGGCGGATTGCACACTGACTTCATCATGTTTGACTGCTGATTATCAAATAAGAGTTGCTTAGGAAATGGTAAGTAGGAATTTATACCAATCCGACCCACATTAAACCTCAACAGCATGATAGCCATCATTGCCGGCCGCCCCCATCTTCATCGTTCACGGGGAAGGATAAAGGATAAGGTAGACAGGAAGTGTTGATGCTCCACCTACTTAACGGAAGGACGACGATTCATCAGACTCTTCCATAGGTGTCGCGGAGTTGGTAGTTTGGAAGGGTATCAGGTCTAGGATTCGCTCCAAGCAAGCGATGCGACCTATAAAGTAATTTTATTAGGTAGTTGTTTAGTTAGTCTTCGAGTGCCCAATGACTCGAAAAAGAAAAGATCTTGTTTAGTTTTTGGTTCTATTTAAACTCTGGGCAGCCGGCTACCGAGAGTATCCTATGTTCCCTAAACAAAAGCAATTTGAACTCCACACAGCCGACCGTGGGAGTATTGCCTAGGTAAGCTAATCTTATCTGCGTAATGGGCCGGATCACTATTTATTGAAACAGTATTTAGATGGAATTTGTTACTTCTTCTCTACGATATATTTATTGGCTTGAAAACTACCGAGTGATAACACATTATACAGGCAAAGATAGCGCGAGATGTTATAAATCATGGAAAGTATTTCTTATTTTCCATATCAGATTGCTTTTGGAATACAAGTATACGAGCGATAATAACGAACACTGAAGGGAAATATAAAGGATTGTTAACCTGATGCACGAGCTTGTTAGCAATAATGGAGCTTGAAATTAGGTTCATAAAAACAGACACGGTACTACAGGTTGAGAATCGCTGAGATAGAATAAACGAAATACACAATAATAATGGTGATGATATCCTTGAGGTCCTACAAGAAAGAACGAATCGATCGTGATTTGAAAAACTCACTAAACCTAAATCAATTTCAATGGTTTTTATATGCCTATAGCGACATTGCTCGCATTGAACAATCTCTTGCCGTTCATAATTTGTGCGCGGATAGAGTTCAAAACGCACATGAATTTCTGTGAAGGTCCAAGTACTTTTTCACCGATGTAGCATCAACGTCCAGATTGGAAAATCTGTCCAACCATGAATATGTATCAAGCAAAGCGATGCTCTTCCGAAACTTCGCAACTTTTCAAATTGGGCCTGACGCTGCGTCAGTGACGGAGCATTCTGTTTGACCCTTTAGTTTGCATCTGAGTAGCTTATTCCCTCTATCGCGTGGAGCGACTGAGCAGAAGTTTTCAATTACAACCCGCCAGGGTTGACAAACAAACACCATCCTCAGCTATTCCGAGCTCGTATAGAGCAGAACTCGTTTGGCTCCAAGTGCTGTTTGTCATCGTTATCGTTACCATCGCACCAGTATTTCCCCTCAGGCGTGCGCCATTCCACACATCACCATGAAAACGATAAATATTGTTTGTCCAATTCATTGCCTGTGTATTCAGTTGGGTCTCTGTTCTGCTGCCTGTACCACGAGGACGACGAGGAGAACTAAGCATGTTGATGGAGGAACTTGGCATATTTCAAAACTATAAATGTGAAACCCAAGTCGCACAAAAACAGTACCATCATCATCGTCATGGTCGTCGTCGTCGTGGTCGCGACCGGCACATTTAAAAGTGCCACTTCTCGACGGCATACAGTAACAAGCGCACTCACAAACTACTCTATACCCACGAACAGTTTAAAACGAAGCTGATGTTATTGAAATAAACTCTTGTCCAGCTCCCGGTCCGACCTCTTCGGATATCATTAGTTTTATTGCATTCCCCCGCGCAATGGCACAGACTCGAATTGAATCCCGTCACCGGCGATAGTTCAAAGTGATGTTTACAAGCGCGCTGGTTTTCAGGTTCGCTGCACACAGAAATTTAGTTCCCGGACCAGGAACGAAACATAAAAACACGTACTGTACCAATATCTAATGCGAAACCAAAAGATCGACCGTGGAAATACTTGCGTCAATCTCTAGCGAAAATGAGAAATTAACCCGTCGTTCGCACCATCCGCGGTAGGTTGCTATCCTCCGCAGACCGCCATTGTCGGTCGGTCTGAAAGGGTACTCATACTCAAACTTCTGACGTTCGCGTTGTTAAAGGTTACGCAACGTAACCTCCGCATCATCACGACGATTTTCGTTGTGGAAAGCAATGCCGTCCAAAGCAGATACTTCTTTTAATTTTTACCGCTCGGAAAGGTTACAAATTTCTGCAACCGGAATAATTGTTTATTCAGTCATGGCCGTCCTTTGAGCGATGTTGGAAACATCAAAAATACGCACAGAAAAAAATATATCGATTCTGTAAATAGACCTTAAGGCCGGCCGATTAAATGTGTGCGACACGTTTTCAAGCATGAATGGTCGATATTAAGTCAGACTGGACGAAGTGACATTGTATTGATTTCGAGAAAAGCGAATTCAAAGTTTTAATCGCAGCATCCTTTAAGTTATCATTTGTCTGTAATTCTTGCTTAGTGTAACATATTTCAAAACTTATAAAAGTCAAATTAGCTGAAGAAATTCATTATCCAACGCTATGATTATCTCATCTTTTAGGGTTTTGCGACCCGGTCTGACTTAACTCCCACCAAATGAACTGCGTAATCTATATATAATGAATTCTTGGTCGATAATCTTTCTGAGACAGAATATAAACAACATTCGGTTTGCTAATGAAACCGAAACTATTTAAATGACTGCGCTGTAGCGAACGATTGAATGGCAAGGCACACAAACGAAAAACACATGGATGTCAACTTTTCTGAACTCTGCGCCACAATATAATCTAACAAGACATTTCTTATCAGATGTACTAACGCATTTTCAAAGAATTTATTGATACAATTTCAACGTTTTTTCAACAATAAACTAGCTTCTCTGTACCAGGTGCTGTTCTAAAATTGCCAAATTTTAGATTTGTACGGTAATAACCTTGTCATTTGGTCAAAATTTTAGTTTTAAGCTACAGGTCAAAAGTACGGGGGATAGGTTTCCTGCCGTGTACTCTACTTTCAAAAAGACTGGTCTACGGGGATAGGCTGCACATCCGCCATCTTGTGACAATCATTCAAAAAATATTTTTTGTGCTTCACTATTACTATCATAAATCCCATTTAACAAGATCCCGACTCACCTTTTTATTGCGTCTAGAAAAATCCATGAAATACGCCCATTTTTTCGTGCTCTACAGTGGTGTAACCCTTTAATGCCAAGAGATAATTGAATAATTGAAATAAGACTAGTTTCAAAGCATAGCAGAAAGCATAGTTATGTACTAGGTTTTAGAATTTTGTGACTGTTAAGGGATCTTTAACACATTAAGACCCAGCGTACTAAATTTCTTCCAAGAAACAACACTATAGCATATTTTTTATGCAATGAAGGCATCTTGAAACTTCTTGTCTTCATTGAGCGTTAATTCAATATAAGATCTTCAAAAGGGCTAATGAGATTTTTATAAACAAACTTATTTCGCTGTCGAGTTGAATTTCATGAAAAATACACATGAATCAACATGTTTACCCTCGGTAAAAACAATTTCTTATGTTTTCTGTGTTAAAATTATAACAAATTAAAAGATATCAGCAAAACAAAAGTTTGTTCACAAATCTCGTTAGCCCTATTCAAAAGTTGATATAGAATTAACACCCAATAATTTACAAAGTGCATGCTCAATCACATTTTTTACAATTCTTATAAAACAAATGTATAAAATTTGACTGTGTTTTCAAATGCAAAAATTGGACGAAAAAATATGAACAATACATTTGATTAAATTTCTCTTATAAAAAACTAATTCTTGTTTCTGATTGGGAACAAATGGTCGCGATAGGTGTGAACATCCCAAAGTGTTCTTTAAGCATAATTTGCTTTTACGTACAAGTGGTTCTTATTGATCAATATTGTCAGGCACTTTAGAAATCTTGATTCTGTAGAATTCAAGTGGGATGGACGTATTGAAGTAGCGTTGCCTTGGGATCAACTACTCTGTATACAGGTAAACTTCGATATAACGTACATCTCGGTTTAAAAATTGTACGTTATATCGAATTGTACGTTATATCGAAGCATGCAAAATGTTCAAAGAATTGTTGTTTTTGGTACTTTATTTTGCAGAATTTTGTTAACGCGTAACTAATTTTGAAAATCTAACCTACCAAGCAGTGCGAAACAACTTTTCTAATAAGAAAATTATAGTGGATCCATAAAAAAGATGCCATAATCATTTTTTTTGCTTATATGAATTAAATTTATTGAAAATATTCTTTTTTTATTTCGATTTTAGAGGTTTTAACCTTAGGGTCATTCGCCTCTTTGTTGGGTTAGAGAAATCTCTTTAGAAAGATCTCTAACACTATGTGCTGGGTTGGGAATTGAACACAGGTGAGCTGCGTACAAGGCTATCGAGTTACCAACTACGCTATCTCTACCTTCAAAAATATTCTCTATTCTGACTCCTTTCCTAATTATTAAATCATTAATTATTATTTTGTCTGGGCTTGTAACGTGTTTTTAATATTCCTACCATCTGCGCCTCATACAATAAAAGCAATTTATGAACTTTAATCATTAGAATAGAGTATAAAGATCCACTTGTATCCACGATTCCAAAATTTATGAAGATATATTTCAGTCCGCTAACCGATTTCCTAAATCCTCCAAACCGGTCGTGAAGCGTGCACAGTTGTCCGTGTAACTACAAATATGATCTCTCATTCTTTTTGTGGCACAGCATGCCGTGGAACTAAAACGTCATTCAGCCCAGAGAATCAGATTCCGCAATCCCGAAACCAACCAACAATGGTCACACAAATATTATCAATTTTAGTTTTCAGTTAGAACTTAGGGGAGACCGGGGTTAGTTGGCTGTGTTTTCAGTTTTCATTTTTTACCGCTTTGATGTACGTAGATTTTGCAAAATAGAACACGTGGCATGGAAGGGCAGACTGTTGGCAACATCTCTGAATTTTATAAAAATGTTTGATGCATTGTCTCTATTTTTATGTGTAGATACACCATAAAATAAGCAATCAAATGGAGAATCAAATACTTCATGGTTCCTTTTGGAACGTGCTGAATGTCTTTTTAAGAAAACTGTATATTAATCGACATTTGCTATTATATTTCAGTCTCAATATCCCGGAATATTGACTTTGACGCGTACTCCATATTCAATAGCAAATTTTTGAAATTTTTCAGGTGATTAGCCGAAGTAAATGTTTCCTGCATTGACGAGGTACACAAGAAAAAGATTTTCTTACTTTGGAGTGAATTCCAGAGATAAAATTTTTTTATGACTATTTTTGCATCGTAAATAGTACCGCAAACTTGCCCCGCGAGCAGCACCGCCATCACCCTAAATAACACAAAGTGTTTAAAATTTAGGAAATTTACTAGGTATGCTCGAAAACACAATATCACCCGCAACTTCCACAATACAAAATGTTTTGCAACCAAAACACATTGGATAATGGGTTGCACATAACTTGAAGTACATAACGAGAGGCAGTGCTATATGTCTAATAGAAACGGAGAAAAAGGGATTCCGCCAACTAGCCCCGGGCTCCCCTACTGATATTGGGTTATTTATTGAGATAAATGGTTGGTTTTAATAAATCACGATCATACGCAAATGAAATTGAAAAAAAAATCGCTCTCGTAACCTTCAATGAAGTAGCCAATTCCTAACATGCTCATTAGAAGCCCAATTAGTACGTTTTAAGATTATGTGTAACATACTGAATTCTTAAAATATGGAATACATGCGTAATTGAAGAGAAATGTGGGCCTGAAAAATAAATTAAAAAATATGTACGTTATATCGAGGAAAAATGTACGTTATATCGAATGACGCTATATCGAGGGTACGTTATATCGAGGGTGCGTTGTATCGAAGATTACCTGTAGTCGCAATATATTCATTGTTTTGAATAGCTCAAACTGTTAATCTTAATCTTATTTTTTTAAATTCGAAAAACTTTGAAGCTATCACATTAGAATCTCAAATAAAGTTATATTCGAGTTTTTTTTTGTATTTGATAATGAATAATTGTACTTGTAAGTTATTAAGCATTAACAATACCCTTGTGATTGTATCATTTGTCTGGTCAAGGAAACTACGATTGAGATATAACTTATATGTATAAGATTTGAAAACTAGTTGTTACAAGTGTGAAAGTATGAAGTAAACGAACATTTGCTTTTATCTGTTTATTAAAACGTTCTATGATCTCTATATAGCTATGGGTCATAATGCTGTTGATTGCCACTGCAGAGACACACGATTTCTCAAAATATTATCAACAGATAGAAATGCCGGTTCAACAATCTATGGATGTATTGCAATGTTTACATTTTCGGATTTTAAATAGACAACAGAAACCAAAAAATATAAAACCAAGGAAAGTATTGGTGTAACAAAGCTTAGCATTACAAATATAGCAAAACAACACCATAATAACAAATGTAACACATAAAATGTTAAGCACAGAGCACACAGTGGAAAAGTGCATTCAAACATCCTAAACAAGAGGCATCGCAAGCGACCGGGCGGCGGCGGCTGTGGTGGTGTGCGACGTATCCTGACATACCAGTAATACTCACACGTACGGCTCGTAAGCAAAAGGCAGGGAAAATGTGCAGATTATCATCGCATACCACTCTTACCATGATTGTGTTGTATTTTCAATCAAACCCACCCACCAATATCGAGCCTTGCCTTGTGTCGTTTGTCACGTGATAACGTGTGTGCGAAAAGTATTAGAGAAAGTCCAATGATAAATACTTTGAAGAAAATTATTTTAGTCATGAATCGTGTCTAGCTAAATATCCAGCATAAAAGTCTAATTCCAAAGTGCTGATGTCGCCATCACATCGTGCGTCGTACAATTCTCGACAAACGTATGATTACGGCGTAAAAGCCAACTGTCAAAATTCTCTTTGAACGGAAATTCCGGACAAACCGTTACTGTCTGAATGCAGTTCACATCAGTTAATGAAAGAAAAAACTTTTCTCTTGCGTTTACTACCAACGTTTGTGCTTGGTGAGTAACGGTTTGTCCAGAATTTCCTCTCAAAGTGAATTTTGACAGTTGGCTTATACGCCGTAATCATATGTTTGTCGAGAATTTCATTTTTATTTATGCAGCCGCACATCTTGGTGATAGTTGCCGGAGCCAGGCACAGTTTTATACATAACCATCGTCAAAGCGATAATTTTTAATGCGCAGCTACAAAAACCCTCGATTCATGCGCAGCTAGCATGAACAGAACCAACACACTAAAACATGGCAACCGAGCAAGAGACTGCTCCGTTCAATCAACGTTTCTGTTTGCACACCACACCACTCTTGGTCGAGTCTTTTGATTCGGTGGAAGCAAACTTTTGTGTAGGTTTTGGAAAAATCAATAGTGCATGTGCCTTCATGCGGGGTCGACACAAAGGCAGGCCAGGCCTATAGGCACAAGTGGGAGCATGAATGAGGGACGAAACGAACAAAAATTTCACACACAGGCTTTGCGGACGAGACTAGCACCACGAGCTTCGCGTAAATACGGCAACAGCGCGCTTTGCTTGCTGATGTGGTTATATACATTACTACGATTACAGCTTTTTTGTGTTGTTCGTTCGGTAGTTTTCCGCATCTTGTTGCTGGCTAACTAATACATAACGCCATCAGCAGCCATCTTTAGACGGAACGCGCTCAAATAATATGAGCAGACGAGAACGACACAGGAAGAAACATCTCAAATGAATAATTTTAGAGTCTGTCGTGTTGGTAGAGGAATTCATAGCGCACTACATGAATTTGCAAACCTACATGATTTAGGAGCGAGCGCTTCAATTGAACCAACACATGACGAATATAACACGCATCAGTAGACGGATGGGTGATATTGGTGGGCACCAAGTGGGGGAAAGGTCAGAAACTACAAAATAAATTGAAATTCAAATTGTTCAAACCGAGTAGCACTGGCGCATCATTTGCTGTTACTGGGAATATTGCGAACATCGGAGGTATTAATGAAAAGTTGGTTGACAAATGTGTCATAAGGGGCCCTTGCACAAGGCGTTAGTAACCTCATTATTGAGCAGTAATGTCACTTATTATTCGTGTAAAGCGAGTAATATTGGAATTCTCATACAATTTCAGTAATGACATTGGCACTTATTACGCGGGTTGAGGCCCCTATAGATCCAGCTACTCATATTGTCATTCAAATGTTACGTGCGCTGCGTTGCGCATCAACAAACAAGTATTAACGATGATTAACGTAACACATTCACGCCGACGTCGGGTCTTCACGACCATTATGATTATAATGAAAGGCAGCTCCCGCAACAAATATTACTATTTTTCAAAGCTGTCAACCGATACCTGGTACGCCGTTGGCTTGAACTGTCGTAGTGGCGCAAACAATCAAAGGCCACCAAAATACCTACACAGAGATCTGCCGTGATCATTGCTGTCATAGAAAAAAATGTTTGCAAATTAAGAAAAACAACAAACGAGCGATGGCATTCAAATTTAAGGGTGAATTTGTGTCGAGATGAACCGAACACGGTCTTATTTGTTAAATGACAGCGCAAAAAAGGGTGAATTGGCATGTTTTGATTACCTGGCAACTTGGAGCCAATATTTTTTTGTGATCGATATTAACTCAGAATTGGGTTTTACATTTTGTTGGTTTTTAAGGTCAATTTTGTGAATAAACACACAGCATCATACTCGACGGCGTGATGTTGCAGCTCGATGATCTGAGATGTTAAAAATTGTTTTAAGCAGAGTTTAGTGGTTTTAGCTAAACCGAAATCATTTAGTCCTCAGAACGTAATCTAATGCGTGATTTTGATGAAAGAAAAGTGTTTTTTCGTGCACCTTTTCAAACAGGAAAAGTGAATGTGGGTGTAAATGAAAAACGGCGTATCTAGTTATACAAGGTATGCAAACTAGGCTCGATGGAACTATCCAAGTATTGGACCACATACATTTGGAGCAACATCAGATGCTACTTCAAGCTGTTCTCAACCTCTATTCGGCTGAGACGAGACATGCAAATAGAAAAAATTGAACGTCAAATGCAGCCAGGGGGTACTGTCCAATACAGCAGGTCCATTTAAACTATGTGCAGCAAAAAGAGAGGCTGTGTGAGACAAACGATAGAATGAATAGAAAAAAAGAAAAGAAAAACATCTATCGGCAAGTCCCGTCCAGCTATTCGATAGTTTTCACGCCGCCACTCGCGTTACAGCTTGGTAAGGTCAATCTGCTGTTGAAGGGGGTCAATAAAGGTTGTCTGACGTATTTATGATGATCACATCGTTAGCGTTTCTGCCTTTGTTGATCATATGGTAAGAGAATAAATATTACATATATAATGTGTTTTTCGGTTCAGATAGTCGGTATCTGCGCCAGCAAATGTACACTAAATAATCAGAAAGGGTTATAAGGCTACGTCTAGGGACCAAAGAGGAATACTTTAACAGCGTTTAATAAAAAGAAAGAAAAAATGTCCCGATTTTTTAAATAATCCCGTTTTGTTAGCATAAAATACATCAAGGGGCTATTAAAACGCAGTCTTCACTGTACTGTACTTTTTACATAACACGACATTTTGTTATCGACTTCAGCAACATTTTGCAGAGTTTTCAGCAGCGGAAAGACTCCGCAATCTACGATACGAAAAGCTGAGCAATTTGATATTAAACTATTGCCTTTGCTGAAATTACAGCAATTGAAATTGCCAAATTGCGAATTTACCGAATTTGCTGCAATCCAACCTGAAATACTGAGAATTCGATAAGTTCGCTGTCAATTTCAAGCGTTTGCATTTTAGCAAAGTGAATCTGTTAATCGGAATATATTCAGATTGTTGAACATTCGGCATCTTGCAACACTGAAACTTAGGTTAATGCAAATTCGCTGACATTCCGGCGAAAACATTCGTGTTTACCTAAACATTATTTCTTTTCCGACAACTACAGCGAAGATCCGTTTTTACCAGCCTTTTTAGTATTTTAAGGTGACAAAATAGGGGGCATTTACAAAAAAAGGGACAATTTTTTTTTCTTTTTATTTTTTTTATAATACACTCTAAAACCCTTTTAGATTGTTTAGTATAAATTTTCCCTTTAAGATGTGTAAGATTTGAAACGAAATTTTTATTTTTGCATATTATGCACTGACGCTATAAGCATAACTATCTCACGTGCTATGGGATTTCCTATAAACATGGGACAGTTATGCGTATAGCGGCAGTGCATCTTTAAGATAAGAAAAATGTGCTATAGAAAGGGTTTACTCGAACTTGATTCGATTCGTTGACTAGAGCTCATCAAACAGATGTTCATGTGAGGATGACAAAATAGGATTAAAACGCAGACAAAATCATCGTTTGATAAAATCGAGCTTTCACTGTATTTGCGGTTTCAACTCAAGCAAATTTTGTTGTTAAACACGTTGTTTATTATGCAATTCGGTTTTGCAATATTTTATATATAGGTATAAAATACGATTTCACTTTACTAATAGGACCAATGCCGTGTTGGATGCCATAAATTAATTTTCTTTCTATATTTTTTGCTAATATATGGTAATAAATTATGTTATCTTTCAATGCCATGAAGTACAAACAGCAACTCGCTTAATATATACTTATCGAAAGGTTATTACAGTGAGATTCCATTTTTGGCATGCTCCATTTTTGGCAACAAAAAAGTTCCGTTTTTGGCAACAAATGGGTTCCGTTTTTGGTAACATTATTTTTGTTCATAGTAAATCTTTTGAAAAATGCTCAATATTCATTTTGTTGTAATAATGGATAGCGCTTTTGACTTTATTTCCAAGCATAGGAGTCATATTCACTATATTTTATGGAGGCGGGCATAGCGAATAAAGTTAAATTTGTTGATTTTTTCTATTATTTCATTCCATTTCATATATTCTTATATAATTAATGTTCTTGTGACATTTGTGATGTCACAAATTGGAAATAAAAGCTTTTAAGGTAAGGTTCCATTTTTGGCACGGTTCGTTTTGGTAACAGAAAAAAAATTGTTGCCAAAAACGGAATCCTACTGTACTGTATTGAGTAGCAGAGCGGTTCTCAAGCATTTTATACCTTGACCTAATGTAAAGTGTAACTAACAGGTCCTCGTACAATTAATAAATTACAATCATCATTACAATTCTTACCACGGACCCGCCCGAAACCACCCTAGTTTTTTGCGGACCCCCACGAATGAACATCAATTTTAAATGTAATCAATATATTATTTTCAGGATGCTTCGAAAAAACTTGATATTTCAATACCATCCGGCCTCCTAGGGGTTCGCGGACCCCAGGTTGATAATCGCTGGTCTAGCATATTATGCAGTTCAGAGGTAAACAGAAAAAGACATTAAAGTAAGCAAAGAGAATCTCTAATTGTTACTTAGATCCTATTGAACAACTTTCCCAGATTACTATTACAAACCACTTCCCGTTTCTCGTTGATGTTCCTCTATATTTGTGGTTTAGAGATGGACCAGGACCAGAGTACTATTCTTATTGCGCTGCCGTCAATCTCCAGCAAACCATCCAACAAGCGGTAAACACACAGAAATGTGCGTGTGTGCGTCTTGAAAGAACCTGACTGAAAACACCATACATTCGAGCCTAATAGAAACATTGATAGGAGTGTGAGACGAATGGCACTGCGAGCGCTGCTGCTGGTAGTGTTGTAGAAAGCAGCATACACGCGGGTGAGTTGCACAATATGCTTGTATGATATGATAATGTTGAAATTAGTTGCACATCAGCATAGAAACAAGTGGACGAGAGCGACTTGTCCGCCACATTAATCCCTGTGTGTGGTGCCGGCTACCGCCTTGCAGTGTTGTGGAACAGACCATAATCATAGACAGGCTTCACATGTTCAACGGGCATTTTGGCGGGAAACTAGTCAAATCGAAAGTGATTCGTTGTCCATCGACAAAACGGTACATAAAAGACTGCGGAAATGGAATCAAAATGATAATGCTCGATTGCGGGATTATTACAATAAGACATTGGATTAAAAAAAATTAAAAGATCATGAACTTTTGTTTAACCCATTCATGCCCGTGTTTTTATAATAGTCCATGCAAGTTACCCTTACACAAACTAGTAGTATTTCCTACCCGTCTGTGATTTTTTATTTGAGTACCAGCAGTTAATAGTATTATCCACAGCGCTGAAATTTCTGGAATATTTTCAACGAAGCAATCAAATTTTGATATAGCTTGTCTATCTCAAAATATTGGTAAGAAAACCTCAGTATTGAGGATTATTTATAAATAAACTAACATAAAAAATGCTCAAAATTGAATGCCCTCTCCCCCATGTAACAAATTGTCACAAATTCCGTTAAGAACCCCCTACCTCGCTTAATATGTAACGATTTCTTTAAAGACAAATTTTTCTTCTGTAAAAAATTCTACGTGACGTTCTAACTTGTTCCCCCCTCCTTCATATGTCAAACATGTAACATTTTATCATAAGCCCTTCCCTTAAATATGATACGTAATTAATGAATAGTCCCTTGGCTTTGACTACTTTTTTCATATTGTGATTTAACTGTTGTTAGCAACTACAGCAGGGTTGTTTCTTAGCCCAAAAAAAAGACTGTTTGCACCTAAATTTGAATGATTGTAGCAGCGACCACACCGATGTAGTGCACCGTCAAAAACGGAAATACCATAAGAAAATACGAAAATATGCAGTGTTTTCATCTGACACCTAATATCGTTCATGAACCTTCTTGAATATGCACACTTACCGTCGCATCGCTCACGGTGTAATTGATGTTGGGACTGATCTCCACCACCGATTCGTTGCGGTTGTTATCGGCAAACCCCCACGTGTAGTTAAAACTTGCGGCCGGATTGGTTTGAGCCGCACACATTGCGTTTCCTTATCTGTCGCTTCCTCACTATCAACTAATTAATTCGAACACAATTCACACGCAAGTCCTGCACGATATGCGGTGTCTAAATTCACTTTTTCTTATCTTTCACAATATGGGACAGTTTATCATCAGCGGTTTGACAAATATATCATTTCGGTTTTATCTGAAAATAAGAGAACATATCGAATTCATTTAAACAACTGTTAAAACATTCATACTATTCTAGGAACTTTAAATAATTACTATTAAAGACTATTATGAAGACGGTTGTAATTATGGTAGATGAGTCTTATACTTTTCATTAGCCAGGATGATACACTGATTCGTTGATAACAGTGGCTCACAGTGATTAGCTTACTATTAAATAGTTTTATCGAAATGTGTTTCGTTCCAAAGAAGTGGTACAATAAACAATCTGGTTAGGAAACCAAAAAATACTCTCGTTTGAACAAAGTGTACGACGCATCCTTATTCATCTTACCATTTGAGCTGATGCGTTGAATAGAGACAACAGATACTGCTCCAACTAATGTGTTCAAATGGGTGGGATGGATAGAAGTGCTAAGATGAATAGGGCACAGTGCCTTATTGCGATACGTGTTCTAATATGGAATCTGCTTGTTTCGAGTCTGACAACTCGTTTAATTGATCTTTATTGAGATGAAGTGGAAACATTCAGATAGGTGGAGTTCCAAAAAACAACAGCGATTTAATTTTAGACAACGAAATTAAATCCATTTTGAAAAAAAAAATATCTATAGCGATTCTTGGTGGGCAACCCAAATATAATGCCATCTGACCATGAGAAGCACTGATTCGTTTTTATAACAGATCAGTGTAGCATTACTATTTATATCGTTCGAATTCCTTAAAGTATGTTCAGCAGTGTAGTATTTTATATGGGAGTTTTGAAGTAGAATTGGAACGGAAACAATCACATTCCCAGCAGATATATTATTTCGCACAGTTTTGTTTCAAACTGTATAGCTGGTGTACGCTGCCATTCTTTTCGATACTTCTCATTTGAAACACGTTTGGAACTGTTTTGAATATATAAAGAGTATTCGGCACATACACTCGAGTTCGATAATTTAGGAAAATAATTTCGTGTCACGCATCAATCTAAGGAGAAGTGGGAGTTTCAGTTCTAGACTGTTTGGCCATTAATCGATTAAGAAATAATTTACCTAAAGATGGTTTACCTAAGTTCATTAATATATATATTTTTTCTTCGAAACTAGGTGGAACAGTAATAGTCAATCCTGGTACGGGACAAGTGAATAATTTGGGTAATGGCTGAGCTGGTCCAATAGACGACATACAATCCATTCGAAAAGGAAATGGATGGGCGGAGAGGGTTTGAAAGGTTATTGGGCCGCTTGACACGTGCAATATTTTTGTCAATACACAGTATTGACGATATTGCTTCAATACGTCAATACCATTTAAATTCACATCGTCAATACTCCCATTACACGTGCAATACTTTTGTCAATACTCTCTAGTATTGACAAAAATATTGAACATGTAATGGCCGCTATTCGATCGTAGTTCAAGTCATCTAGTAGGTCAATCTGTGGATCATCCGTATGTAACTGTGTGTTTGAGCATGCCCCTATTTGCATTGATTCAATATCCTTAATGTAGATATCCGATAACTCGCAAATACCACCTTACATAGAAATGCTCAAAGCGTTTCCGCCACAGCAATCATACGTTTGGTTGGGGAGCAACGATAACTGCATTTATCATTCGTTTGCCAGCAAAAATCAGATCTATTTGGGTGTCATGGAGCGTGCTGGGTAGCCTCCTACCAAGAATGGCGTCTCTGTACAGTTAGCATCACTACCACGAAAATCAAAACAATAATTTTTAATGGATTGAATCATTGAAAGCTGTATTTGGTTACTAAGTGCCGATTTTCTGAATGATATGGTATATTATCATCTCACAATCATCATCATTCCACAAGTCGTGTGGAATACTTGAATACTGTGCATAGTGCCGAAAATAGTTCTTATAGCTCTAAAGCCCCATATAGGTAGGTCGCTGCCAAACACCATATATTAGTAAAGGGTTGCCAGGAGGCTGGGATAATCCTTCAGATTTGGGCTATTGACAGCATAACGTGTTGGTCACGGGTGATAGTGCAAATGGGGCTTCGCATGTATAAATTCGATTTTATAACCGTCTGCCCGTTCGCATTTGTGACTAGGTTTGTATTAACATGAAGGCTAGGAGCGTTTGTACGTACGGAATGAGAGATATTGTGAGTGAATATGAGAAAATGTGCAATTGATTGTGTTAGTAAGTGCTAGTATCAATCTAACTTACGATATAGTACTACACGGAAAAATAACATGCTGAATAAAACAAGAGTTGCAAAGATTTGTGTCATTAAAGTACCAATCGAATCAGATTAGTTCAACTTAAAAATCAATCTCGGTAAGAAAAAGTCCTGAATAATTATCTATCACTTAGGTGCCAGTCCTGCACTCCTTTCCTGAACTAGCCTCATACCCACGGTCAAAAGAGTCGACAACTAGTAGGATCCACATGTCCCCCACCCAAGCGAATTGATTAAAATATTAAGATCCACAGCTTAGTTAAGCTAAGGGTTAACCCTTTGTAAGGTAGTGGCAACTATATTGCCACCGAGAATATATATTTGTATCGTCCTAATAAAGTTTTTTTATTATAGCAAACACATGACAACTGAAAGCCTACTTGGTAATTTTTTGGACCTCAGCAAACGCAAAATGACAATTTGAGAGCAGTTTGTGTGCCTTGAAATGGCAATTTATATACAACAGAAAGTTCAATTTCTCTGAATAATCGACAATATTCCAGATATTTTAAAATAAAAACGTTTGTTAGGATTATTTAAGTAAGATTGTGCAGTTTATTACATGAGTTGACCCGTAGTCTATAAATAAAACAAGTTTGATTATTAGTCGTTAATACGTCAAAATGTTTTCGTGTCTCTAAGTTTATGGGCCTTAAAAGTAGTGGCAACTATATTGCCAACTAGATTATTAAATATTTATTATTGAAAAAATATTTACATGTATTAAACAATGCAAATTTTATTACTTATCATAGAAGGTATTGATTTCTTGCTTAATTTTTAAGGCCCTACCATTGTTACTATTTTCATCTTAGAATTAGTAAAAATGTATCGCTCCAACAATTTTGTAGAGCCAAATTTTTATGTCTTCGAAGCCATCATTCACTGTTATAAAATTGTAATTGATTAAATAAAAAAGTACTTTGTTTACCAATTCGTGTTGAGTTATTTGAAACTTCTCTAACTACATGCAAATTGCTTGTGTTAAAAATATAGTGGATTGATCTGGGCCAATATATTTTTAATTTTCATATTGTGCATATTTTAGTCTATTTTCAGAGCAAAATGGTGTGATATGCAAGTTCCATATTCAAAGTACATCCTTTCAGTGATATGTAAGAAAACAATCTGTGAACTTCAAAAGAATGAAAATACAACAGTAAATATTATACTATTTACTAGCCTATTACAATTACACCGAACTGACAATATTTGATACGCAAAATAATCACATTACAAAGAAAAATATCGATTTCACCACACGCACGCATAATCCAGCCTACATAGACGGGGGCTATAGGCAGCAACATACCAGAAGGCAAAAATGGGTAGGTAGTGGGACCAAATAGAACAAAAAGTCGTACTCTCACACACCTCGATTAATGCCAGAACAAAATTTAAATCCAAGCGAAAAAAACAAAAATCAACACGTCTTCTCTTTGTGTATACATGAACGCACGATACGAGCAATTTGAAAATTCAATTTTTCACTTTCTTGCACTTACACTTTCACACTTCTCATCCTCACCATACCCCTATCATCGAAAGAATTGAGCTGTCTCCGATAACGTTTCGACTGATAACACTTTTTTACTAATCGACCAAAGTACCTGCAATGTCGCCGGGGTAAAATAATTTCATGGGAGACGCCATTTTATGAAAGAATTTTGCTCATGACGCTGGGTCAGCCATGGCGCGCATAATCGAAAAATGGGCATCGGAAAAAGTATTAAAATTAACTACCGCATCGAATAAACCCAATTAGTGCAACTCGCTCTTGTGTACGTTTTATAAAATAAAACAAGTGCATCTAAGTGCACAACCGAATCGTCAGATGTGTCCGCGCGCGAGAAATGTCGCTGTGTTATCCCGCAGCTACACTTAACTGTGATAGGTTTTCTATGGCGTCTCAAATACACATTATACCTTTTTCAATTCACGCACCTACTGCTGAAGGAGCGGCTGCAGTTTCGGTGTTCGCAAGGGGAACTCTTGTGGTGGTGGTGGCATGTGAGAGTATGTTCAAGCGCGAGGGGGAAAACTCACTGAAAAAATAACCAAGGATCTGGCACTGGATCACCACTATAGTATTGAACGGGATATGCGAACCGAACACCTAGCGAAGAGTGCACACTACACACAACTGGATCTGTCTGCAGCACTACGAATACTAGCGAAGTCCGAGCAATTTTCTTGTGTTCGGAGCGGCGTTGGGGAACGCGTCGATCGGTTTCGTACGAACGAAATGCTACCGACGTTACTACCTATACATATGTACATATTAGGGTTGATTCTATATACAGCATGGAGAGTCGAGATTGGTGCTGAGTAACGACAATGTGGCCAGTTTACAAACTTTTATAAATTTAAGCATATAATTTTATGCTTAATAAATTTCGAGTAATTTCGAAATGTTCACTGTAACGGTAATATATTTTTGTCAATACTATAGAGTATTGACAAAAGCATTGAACGTGTAATGAAAAAAAGATGCATTGACGATGTGCATTTTAAATGGTATTGACATATAGCGGACCCTACACGACAATAAACCATTTATTGATCAATATATTGAACGTATAAGGACAATATGAAAATATTGATTCTGTGTAATTCAAATGGGATTGACGGATTGAAGCAGTCTTGTCAATATTTTTATTGACAATATTCATGTCTCGTGTAGGGTCCGCTTAAGGTTGTGTGAAAACGAGAAATCTAAAGCGGACCCTACACGAGACAGAAATATTGTCAATAATTATATTGACAAGACTGCTTCAATCCATCTATCCCATTTAAATTCTACAGAATCAATATTTTCAAAATAACCTTACACCATCAATATATGATTTATTGTCAATATTTCTGCTCGTGTAGGGTCCGCTTAAAACTGATTTCGTTTATGAATCCGAGCCGCTCTGTGTTCGCTCGAAACTGTTATTTTTATATAGATTTTGTAAACATTAGGCCGAGCAATTTGAATACAAAACCAAAATCAATATAAGTGTACGCATTTTAAACTTCAGATAATAGGGATCTTTAATTTGGAAAAATTGTCTCAGTTTTTCGTATGCATTGATAGCGGGTGTCCTCGCGAGTACAATCATATTGGTTTTAAACCTTAATTATTCTTTTCTGATTTTTGAATTTAAAGAACCAAATTAAATTCATCTAACAAACCGACAGTTGTCGTGCAAAATGACATATTTGCAAACATGTTCGTTCGCCTTATATAAGCCTTTCTATTCCCGTTAAAAAAACAAACGGTACCGAATTATTTCGTCAGGCTAACAACACATTTTGCACTGCAAAAATCGGTTGAGGTTAGGTATTTAGTGAGGCAAACAAACCAAAATCCATTGGCGATACATTGCGTCTGTGGTTGTAAATCAGCTGTCAGAAACCTTAATTGTTATTCGGGACAGCACCCACAAAGCCCATTGGTTTGATTCAATCAATACTGTTGCTTGAAATTACCAACAAATTCATTTGTTGGCTTTTCAATAGTTTCAAGAAATATTTTGTTTGAAACAACAAGATCATGATAAGTTTAACCTAACAAACAGGTTCAAAGAAACAAAAAAAAATCTTTAGTATTAACCAAAGGAGAGAACAACTCAAATTAAGTTGAAATCAAACAAAGATTCAAGCTGGCGTAAATGATTGTTGTCGAAAAAGGGCAATTAAACTATTACGAACTGAACAATTTAGACAACCATTATGGCACGTAAAAAGCTGGATAGGCCTTTAAGGGAGAGGTAAGGGTGTCAACGTAAAAAACACTTCAATTTTTTCGGAAATTTTAATGAAGCATGGTTGGGTTTTGTAGTTTTTCTATGCAAAAATATCGACAAGTGACTCGGTGACGAAGCTTTTTATAGAACGTCTCTGGAAAAACACGTTTTGCGGTGTTAACTGCCATTCAAAAACTAACCGATTCGTTCCAAACTTTGCATACACATTCCATGTGTCTAAAATACCTAACCCCCGAGGATGCTTTTACTTAAAAATGACTGAATTTTTCGTGATAATTTTTATAGAGGAGGAGAGTGCAGCCTAAGTTGAGGCTAGGTAAAATGTTTTGAACACATGGGGAGGGCAGGATCTGCAATGTCTGAAATGTTTTTACGTTGTTAAGGGACGGCCCCGGGCTAAAACGAATGTTGCACTCGCAGCTTGTACGTAACTCACAGATTTCGTTAGTCACAGCTGTTGTTACTCGATGGAGATGTATAATAAACTACCATGTGTCTTCATTGTCTCCGTGCATGTGGAGTTCAATCTAGGGGCAGATCACTTGTGATGCATTTTACAATCAGAGAAATTAAATGCATTTCTTTCTATCAAAAAGGAAATTAATGTATTTTGCTTTGCGTGCAATGTATTTTGCGTTGCGTGTAAGACGTCAAAACCCAACCAAAGAAAGTAGCCCTCCATTCAACAAAGCGTCGAGCAAAGTTAATAACTTTTCTGCAAGGGAGTGCACAGTTGATGCAAAAATGGGAAATAAATGCATTTTTTCTAATTTGATGCAAATTTGTTATACCACAGAGAACAGACGTCCATCTTCAGCATTCAACTTGTGTAAAATCTCTAACGGTTTCGAAGGTAGTTTGGATATCTAAACCAGGTGCGCTACTGTCGTCATGTTTTTTGTGGCTGAGTTCAACAGAATTGACAGCGGTTATTCGTCTACCCAGTCAAACTAGTCCGGAACCGATTCGGACTTCCAGCATGAATTCCAGCTCAAATGCGTCAACCGATAGAGTCGGAATCGGTTGTTTTCTTTGAGCTAGATTCCATGCAGAATCCATCCAGGATTTTGAACCGGATCCGGAATCGATTTGACGGATAGTTGGGATAGGTTGGTGTGGCGGCGCTAGTGTTTTTAGTATATTAATTCAAATGTTTACACACGTTTTTTAAATATTTTTGT
Source organism: Topomyia yanbarensis (assembly GCF_030247195.1). Taxonomy (NCBI): domain Eukaryota; kingdom Metazoa; phylum Arthropoda; class Insecta; order Diptera; family Culicidae; genus Topomyia; species Topomyia yanbarensis. Next base: position 156,204,475 of record NC_080672.1, read on the forward strand.
TCGATCATGGATGTCTGTTCTCTGTGGTTATACATTCTTAGAGCGATTCCTGTCCTAGGGTTCAATGATATATTTTAAAAAAATTGCATTTCCGAAACGTCTGGCGCCATCTATCTGGTTTTCCGGTATGTTATGTAGAATTAAATGATCTTTCAAATACAAATGTAGAAGTATCGAGTTTCTAATGTGCATCGCAGTAAAAATCAAGAAAAACCAAATAATACGCAATGTTGACATAAAAAATAAAAATGTTATCTCTTGAAACCACTTTTAAAAATCTTTGTTTGAGCTATCATTAATAAAGATCAGTTATGCGAATCGAAGTAATTTGATGTACATTTCATAGATGTTAAGATGGTTTCTATGAGAAATTCCTACTTGACCGCTATAGTCAACCTGTAAGTCCAGAACTAAAAGTCAGAACTGAATAAAATTCAATAACAGTAATTGGGAGAATTATATCTTTCATTTGGTATCTAGTTCGTAAAAGTCGGTTAAGAGTTCACTGAAAAATAGGTGTGACATTAGCTTAGGAAGTTGGCAAGTTCCCCCGGGGGGCATCAACAACCGTTATAGGTGGCCAATATGGTCAAAGCTACTTTGGTTGGTAATTAGTCATTAGACCTGCAAATCCAATTAATGTTGAACCCATTTCAATATGTATTCCATCATTCGGACATCTTAGTGTTCCCAAGTAACAAATCAGGTTTTATAGAACACTATACTGAACTTTAGATTTTAAGCGTGGCTTCAGAAGTAGCATAAAATCACAATTGTTACTCGGGTTACCAATTCATATTAGAATTAGCTATGTGACTGCACTCTTCAACCCATTACTCTGGAACCGGAAATCAGATCAACTAAAAATCTCGTTCATTTGAAACTAAGCCGCATCATAGTTCACCATACATCATCATCGAGTCACAGCAGCTGTGACCAACGAAATCCATGAGTTACTTACAAGCTGGGTGCAACATTTGTTTCAACCTGGGGGCTGTCCGTTAAACACGTCGACAAATTTTCAGACATTGCAAATCCTGCCTCCCCTCTCTCTTTTATGTTCATAATATTTATACCGAGCGTCCACTTTGGCTAAACTATAGCTCCCACCTAGCTTCCGACAAATCATGCCGTCATTAATTGAAACATTGAGTATTGAAGAAATTTTATCTTATCTAATACAACGCATATCCATGGGAGCGCTATTCGGATTTGAAAAAAAGGCATTGTATTCAATTTATTTACTGAGACAAAAGACATGGTTGGTATGACTGGCAGATGGTTTTTGGGATGTATTTCGGGTTTGTTTCAACAGCTTTTGCCGTAAGAAAATTGAAGTTAAATTTTAATTTTGCTGGTACTACATCTCTTGATTGTAGGTACTATTACATTCGCTATTAGAAAATTAAACGTATAGCAAAATTACTTAAAACGGGAAGCTTAAGCAGCTCTCTTATACGAACTTTTGATTATTTCAATTTGAAAGTGTTCAGTTTGTGATATTTGGATGTTGAGTACGCGTGTTAGAAACATCACTAATAAATTGTACGATTGTGCAGCGAAAAATAAGATGAAAATAAATGACAGCAGCTTCTTCATTTGTTATCGTTGGTACAACAAACTGTATAAACCAAATGATCCCGGGACCGAAGAAACCTTTGAAGAACTATCGAGAATCGCTATTCCAGGTATGTTATCGAAACTATCACGTGATTGTTTTTAAAATTTCAATTCTCTTCTTCAAACTAGAGTTACTATTGTGCTTTTCACCGAAGATTAGCATGCGACGGAATCAATTCAAAATAGCGAAAGAATTGGAAATATACCCTGTTAGCTCCATCCGCCCAGTTTAGAACAAACATCAAGCAATATATAGGCCCTGTTGGTCAGGAATCGGATGGTCATGAGTGGACAGTTCATGGATTTATTCACCCCTTTACTACCTGTTGAGCAAAAATTGGAAATTATTTGTTACTATTTTTTGGTACCCATTTAATGTATTGTTTAGTGTGCCTTTTTGATTCCTAACTCGATTCATTTGCATCCTCCTAAGTTTTTCCTTGGTTCAAGACCAATAGTCGCTCGAACACTTCATATAAAAATCAATTCAAATTATATTTTTGTAGCATTGCGGAATTGAAGAGGTCTTAAAAAATGTCGGTTTCGCAATCTTGTCGTGATCATGTTTTTTCGCTATTTTTGCTAATTTCCAGTGTTAACCATAATATATTTAGAGTTAGGCGGACACAAAAGCCGGAAAACTGGTAGCTATTATTTCAGGAAAAAAACACTGGCATCCCATGCAAATGTTCAAGCTTTAGCTTAATAATTTCATTGTCGCGTGATTAAGAACTTTACATGTACGAATAGAAAACCAATTCAGTTTCATACTTGTGCGAATATCTCTTGGTGTTACAGAATTTTTTTTTGATCTTTTCGCTTCTCTGCACTCGATAACGGAAGGAAAGAGTGAAATAATTATAACCATAATCACAATACATGTTATGTGACGTCATGCTCGATTGGCTCCGCCATTTGACGTGTTCAATTGGCTCCGCTCAGTGTCTCCGCCTAACTATGAATATAGTAACTATACTTCAAACTACTAACATGAACTTTTGTTTTTTGAAATCTTTTTTCAGAGTCCCCCGAAACATTGATCGCCGTTGCACCTAGTCACCGTGGCAAGCAGAAAATTTGCAAAAGTTGAGTAAAGCAAAATTGATTCTGGCAGCCTTTCTGCCAGTATTTTGCTCGATTGGTGCGAGAATTCTGGCAAAGAATTCGCACAAATGCATCAACCGTTTCTGACAGAAGCGATTAAACTAAACGATGCTGCTCACTTTTAGCACTGAGAACTGACATACAAGTAAAGTTTTCAACTTGTGTAAGAAATAAAACTGTCGCTTTGAAATGACAACCGCAAGTAGTAACTTGCCACTGGCTGTCGCTTCGATCGGCCAGCAATCGCTATACGGGACTTGTGTGAGAACTTGGATACAATGGTGACTCGTGCATGCGAACCTGTATGCGATGGTGATTTTCAATGTATTTTTATTTGAATGTTTACACAGGTTTTTCGGGCAAGTTTGTTTTAGCTTATATGTCTGTTCTCTGTGCTTTTAGCCAGAATCCAGCCAGGCATTCCGGTCAAGATTTTTGTACGCTTCCTGCCATATCTTTGTCAGATGTTTTGCTCGATTCGTGCTAAATTCTAACAGGTAGGAATTGCCAGGATCTTTGCACGATTTATTTCCGAGTTATGCTATTTTTTTGCTCGGTTCCTGTCAAAATTTGCCAGAAAACGCGAGCGAAACCAAGTTCGCCCTAGTTCAACTAACCCGACAGGATGCAAGCAGAAATCTGTCAGGGCTGCTAAACCAAGACTTACAGAAATCTAGCAGACCAGTCTCTGCCAGAAAATTTGGTGACTGGACAGGACCTTCCAAGCCCTACACTGATAAAAATGTAAACGTTATGCCCTGGTTATGCCTATTGATTTTACACATAGATTTTAGCAATTAGCGGAGGCATGTAGACACATAAACCTATTGTGTGTATTTACAAGAAATACTATTCTTACATTAACATAATCACAGATATTGTTATTTTTCACCAATTGTTTCTGTTTTAACCCATTATAACCCAGCTATGTAGGTAATTTATAATATACTTCGTGAGCCCTCATATTATGGCGAATTAAGTATGGGAAAAATAAAATAACCACTATGGAACGTTCTGTTGCGAAAAAAAACTATCGTATTAAATTTCATACGCTGGGCTGATAGGGTATCAAAAAACCATTACATAGAAAATTCGGCTAAAATTTTTATATTCAGCATAAAGTCGAATAATATCTTCAACCTTGCGAGATCATTCATTTAGCAGCTTTTTTGAATGATTTTAACACTTCTCTCCTCTCTCGTGCCTTTTCGTCTCATGATTGTTTCGTTGCATCAAATCATCTTTCCCTCAAACTTTGTAATTATTTTAGGAAAAAGAACATTTTCTTACGAGAATTTACATAAAAAATATTCTGGGTGGAACCAGGTATAATTTGCTACGTATTAAGTATTTGTTAGCCTTGAATGCACTGATTCAACGTTAAAATCAGCGAGAAAGTTGTGAATCCCCTCCTGGTCCTAAAGAGGAAATAATTTTGCCTTGGGAAAAAAGGTATCGGTTCAGCCTTGAACTACCAGCAGAATTTTCGCAATTGTTTCACCAATTTCTTCCATTTTTTCGCTCTGAGCCACATCTTTCACACTTCTCATGGCCATTCGTTCACAATCCGAAACAAGAATTAGTGATTTAGAAGATAAAATTAATAATATGTATTGTTCATATTTTGGTTTGAATTTTGTCCAACTTTGACACTCCAAAACACAATGGAATTTTATTGAAAAAGATTATTGAGCATACCCTAATAAACATCTTATAATTCAAGAGCCTAACGACCTGTTCATAGTATCATCCAAACAATATGTGGAATCGTAGGACTATATGGGTTAAAGTTCGTGTATAATATTTTTTGTATTAGGATACACATTATAAACTATAGGGTATTAATTAAAGTTCTCAGAAGACCAGAAGTTTGAAAACGCCTTTATCGTATAACAAGTATGATCCTGAAATGTGTTGTTTTTGCGTATGAAATTTCATACGCTAGGACATAATGGGTTAAATATCACAGATGGTAAAATTATTTTTTTACTGAAACACAGATTTCAATAAGGCATCCCTGATCTTGACCTTCGATCGCGGAAAGATGTGTGCGTGGGTGCTCGGTTACCACAGTGTTATCAGGGAGCGTTCCTGCGAGCGAGAGTGATAGTATTTATGACTAATCGAATACATACGTGCGCTGCTACTCTTTACTATACTAAAATAAAAAAACGTTGATCTGATTCGCTTACACTTCTCCTTTCGAACACTCGATCTGACAGTTTTTTTAATACATATGAAGATAAATAACTAGTGTGTAGCGCTTTCTCATCTGAAGATATTGCTTGTGGCAGTAAAAATTGGATTCTAACCACACTGCGCACTTACTATTCTTCTATTGAATTCTTCTCATAGACTGGTTAGCTCGACTGGTCTGTCCATGAAAATACCATCTCTATCACTTGAAATACATGTGATTTGACAGCTCGCAGTTTTCAGTAGCAGTTTGATCACTCGCACTTCGAAAGTGCGGAGTCCAGGTTGGTGGGAAGTGCGCAATAAACCATACACATTGTGTGCCTACTTTCGCACCATCCCGTCATTTATTGCTTCATTCATCGAGAGAGAGAGGTAGGTAAATAAATTGTTCTTTATAATGAATTTGGCTTCTCGAGTATATTGTGTGTAAGTAATATTCATCTGCTTTATGCTCTTATATAGTACTCCTATTTTATTTGTATTGAATTAACATGAATGAACATCATTGCGGACCAGGGATACCAGGTATATTTTCCAAATGTTTTCACATTTAATAAAAAAAATTTCCAGGAACGTCCTAAACGATTTCCAAATTATTCATATAATACTCTCTATATTACGAATGCTACTGATATATACCACTATTATAATTCAGCTATTAAATTGCCACACTAATTTTAGTTTTTATTTCCAATATTTTCCGTGTATCCTATATTGAACAATTGTATACTGTTTATTCTATCATTGAACGAACCATATTTGGAATGGTTCGTTTGATAAATTGATTGGCATGTATTACACATTCGATTTTTGATTTTGAGCCAGAATTTTGTCAAAAACTAGGTAGATATCCGAATAAAATTGTCTTCAAAATGTCAAAAATTTTCTTCGCATTTCAAATAATTTCACATCTGCCATCTCTGTTGCGGACACACAATTTATGCATGAATTGTGTGTCAGCACGCATATCTGACGTTTAAAATACACACACTGACGTTAAAAATACGCACACTAAGATCCCGCATTTTTATACTACCGCCTTCCCCTTAAGCCCAGAAGCGATTTGTTTTCCTCCCAATTCGACGTGTAAACGATGTGTTATCCTCCCAACGCAAACGTCAAAACGGCACAATACCAACGCAACTGGATAAGTTTATAGCGGCCCTTACATGTACAACATTTTTGACAATATTACAGAGTATTGACTAAAGTATTGCACGTGTATTGGAAAAAAGTTGTTTTGACGATGTGGATTTCAAATGGGATTGAAATATTGTAACAATATCGTCAATACTGTGTATTGACAAAAATATTGAAGGTGTAAGGGCCGCTTATGGGCCCCAAGTAGGGTATATTTTCAATTGTATTGAAATTTCGTAAAAAATGTCTTCATTTGTCTTCAACGACCAGAATTCTGAATCGGTTTTTTATTTTGGGTTTCGTCGCGTTGTTGCTATACGGGAACCTCTCGCGTGCGATCGAAACAAAAACAAACGTAAAAACGTTTTCTCACTCGCACCGACGCAAATTAGATGGGCGCGTAATTCAACGCACGGCCCAGTTGCGCATGGTTAAAAAGTCGAAATGCAGATTTAGGAAAAGATTCGCAATATTAGACAAGTTGAATTCAAACATCACAAACTCACTTCGCATGGAATCGCTTCTCACTGAGAAATTCAAATATTGCGAATCTTTTCCTAAATATCTTTATCCACATTGCGACTTTCATTGCACTCAAGTGGTTCCCGTATAGCAACAACTTTACGAAACGCTAGATTACCTCGAAATAGACAATATTAACCTTCAAACTACCAAGCCCTCTTCGATACACCAAAATCGACGTTCAAATGACCATAACTTTCTTTCTGTTTAATCGATTTTGATGCAGTTTTTTTGCAAAAGAACCGCAAAAATGCTTTGAAAATTGCATTCGTAGCTAGGATCCCGAATCCCGATTGCAGAGGGCTACAACATTTTCCAAATATTTTCAAAACAGCGCTAGAATTCCACATTTTTTATTTATTTATTTATTTCCATTTTTCATCTGACCCATGTTGGTCTACATGAAATTTAATGTTGTTGTATGGGAAAAGCCCATTTCAAGGTTCACTTCAGAAGCAGACCTCGAATGCGCGTAAAAACCCATAATCTTTTCGCATGTTTTTCCTACAATAACAATGAACTGACACTACAAATTAACAAAATTACATACAAGGTATACAGCATTTCAATAACATTACAGAAATATTTTCACATAATCTTATAAGCTAAGTCAATCTCCTAAGTCTATTCTTGAAAACATCACTAGAAACATAAAAATCGAAATGGTCATACACACTATTGAAAACATTACACATCGCCCTTATGGGTTCGTTCTGACCGTACTCGGTGCGCTGAAAGTCTAGTCTTAAAAAGGTACGTGATCTAAGGTTTCTGGGGGGTACGTTAATGTTGATTTGTGAGAGAATATCTGGGGCATCCATTTGGCCAGTCAATATTTTCCCAACAAATATCGCTCTGGATGTATTTCGCCTTTTTGCCAGAGTTTCCATATCGAGCAGACGACAGCGATCAATGTATGGTGGTAGCTCTGTTGGGTTACGCCACGGCAAATTTCTAAGAGCAAAGCGGAGGAATCTTGCTTGTACTGCTTCAATTCTGTTAGTCCAAATGCTCGTATAAGGACACCAAATGGCTGCGGAAGCTTCCAGGACAGACCGAACAAGTGAAAAATACAATGCCCGCAGACAATATGGATCAGTAAACTCGTTGGCGATTCTTATTATGAAGCCAAGGTTTCTATTTCCCTGTGCTATAACGTGAGAGTAATGGTTTCTGAATGTCAGTTGCGAGTCCAGGAGTACACCAAGGTCTCTGATAACTGACATAGCAGACGTCGTTGAAGAATAAAGAAAAAAGCAACGGTCCGAGATTGCTCCCTTGAGGTACACCCGACAAGTTGATGAAGCTATATGACACGCTACTTCCTAATTTCACGGACAGAGAACGATCTACGAGATATGATTTAAGCCATCCTGTAAAATTTGATGGAGCACCCAGTCGCTCGATCTTTGCCAGAAGAAGAGAGTGGTCTACACGATCGAAGGCAGCTTTAAGATCAGTGTATATAGTGTCTACTTGTGATCCATCTTCGATGTTTTTAATACAGTACGATGTAAATTGGGCTAGATTGGTGGTTGTTGACCTGCCTGCAAAAAAACCATGTTGGTCCTTCGATATGTATGCTTTGGTCTCACGAAAGAGCATATTTCCTACTAGGATCTCAAACAACTTTGATCCAGCGCAGAGCGAGGTTATACCACGATAGTTCGCAACATTTTGCTTATCACCTTTTTTAAAAACGGGAAACATTACTGATTTTTTCCAACACACGGGAAACACTGATTGCGACAGTGATTGGTTGACAAGGATTTGTTAGAAATGACATTTGTACATAATAATTGCACTCCATATATGAGCAATACGACTTAGCCAGTTCCTGGGAGGGATTCCCAAAAGTGTCCATTCATGAGCTTACATTGCCTATGCTTTATTATATCAGAAACTCATTTATTCCGACAAATCATGTCAGATCGTATAGTATAGTATAGTAAGCAATTAGTTCAATAAAGATTTAATATATATTTGCCACTTTCTGGCCAGTTCCGGGAATTCCGGAATTCGGTTCTCAGGACCAATTTTTTTTTTGAGAATCCCGTCATGCCGCGTATTAAAAACGTCTACTCGTTATATGAAGCTATCCGGACACATATGGGTACTCGATGACCAGTTCCGGGATTTTCGGACCACGGTTCCCATTTTTTGTGATAATCGTGGCATGAGGCAAATTAAAAACATCAACTCGAAGAACTATGAAGAATGATATCATATTCGAAGGCATTGGGATACATACGAACACTTTATCACAGAGAACAGACATCCATGATCGAACAAGAATATTTAAAAAACGTAAACATTAGAATTAATATACGATAAACACTAGCGCCGCCACACCAACCTATCCCAACTATCCGTCAAATCCATTCCGGAACCGGTTCGAAATCCTGAATGGATTCAGTATGGAATCTTGCTAAAAGAAAACAACCGATTCCGATTCTATCGGTTAATGCATTTGAGATGGAATTCATGCTGGAAGTCCGAACCGGTTCCGGACTAGTTTGACTGGGTAGTCGAACTCAGCCACAAAAAACATGACGACACCCTCTAAGAACGGTTGGTTTCAAAATCGTCCAATGAAGGACGTTCGTTGGACCAATTTGGACAACGTCCAAATAACCGTTCAACGAACGTCCATCGTTGGACCCGTGTTGAACGATTTTGAAACAATTTTTTGGACGTCTCAGTGGGCAGTAGCGCACCTGGTTTGGATATCCCAACTACCTTCGAAACCGTTAGACATTTTACACAAGTTTCCAGGTCAAATTTTATTTTTTTAATATAATAATGGAATGCGGCACATCAAAAAACATGAACTCGATTATCCATTAAGAATGCAATATACGAAGGCATCCAGACACATGCGGACACTTGATGCCCGGTTCCTGGAAATCAGGAACATGATTCCCAGAACAAATTTTATTCTTTATGATAATTATTACACACGGGACATCAAAGCACATCAACTCGAAAATCTGTGAAGAATGCAATCATATACGAAGGTATCCAGACACTTGATGACCAGTTCCAGGTATTCCGGAACGCGGCTTCCAGTTTGAATTTTATATTTGATGATAATCATGCCATGCGGCACATCAAAAAACAACAGCTCGAAGATCTATACAGTATGCTATCACAAAGGAAGGCATACGGACATTTGATGACCAGTTTCGGGAATTTCGCAACACCCCACTAAGACGTCCAAAAAATTGTTGAACGGTTATTTGGACGTTGTCCAAATTGGTCCAACGAACGTCCTTCATTGGACGATTTTGAAACCAACCGTTCTTAGAGGGACGGAATAGGAAAACATACTGTTGCGTTGCTTACTGCACTTTATAATACTATGGGACCATTAATAAATTACGTAACGTAAAAATTGCCCAAAATTGACTCCCCCCATGTAACAAATTCTCAGAAATTTCTTCATCCCCCCTCCCCTATTACGTAACAAATTCGTACAAAAAAAAATTCCTCGGTGAAAACATGCTACGTAACGATCTAGCAAACCACCCCACCTTCCCCCCCCCCCTATGATTTATGTTCTCAACTCAAACGTTAAACCACAGACTAACAGACATAACACTCGAAAACGATTCTTCGATAGCTTTAACGGTCATTTTAAATATATTTTTAGTAGGGATTGTGGCCGCATTTGAGATTATGGCACCACCGATATATGCGCAAGTATATGTGGGATCACTAGTGAAAAATTGTTCCAGAGCCTGAGGGATAACCGTTTTGCAAATGACTGGTTGGGATCGTGAAGAAAAGGTAAAGCTAGTGTTCTAGTGAAATTGGCGGATCGATATTTTTTGAAGGAATTTCCTCATAGTGTTATGCCTGTGGTTAAACCACAGACAAACAGACATAACACTCTAAATTTCACCATCGCTCATGTTGAAAACAGGAATTTTAATAATATATTAGTGTGCAGGAACTCCACATGAAGTGTTGTGGCGCCACTGTTCGTAATATAACGTAAGCGCATAGTAGTCGGGGTGTGAATATTCATACGTGTTTATTTTCTGTCATAACAGAAAAAAGCGCAATCATTAAACTGCCATTTTTAAGCTTCTTCGGGGCTACGAACAATTTTAGTTGCAATTCTTATTTGCATGTATTCAACTGAGCACTAGGTAAACGTAGATACGTGGTGGAAATTCCATTGTGCTCTAATCGCTTATAATGAATAATATCTTTAACAATAAAAATAAACGTAAGTATAAAATCATGAACTCATACAAATCTAAATCATTCTGTTGCAGATTGCGGGATGAAAGAGTTCCAAGCATATTCTTTGCTTTTTATGCGACGACTTTTTATTACAAGTATCAAATTTGGAGCAAGTAGCAGAAGGTGGTGCTGGACACAGGTAATTGAATGATCCAGCACATAGAGCGCGGTCAGTTATTGTTCATTCAAATGATGGAGGCAGAAAGCGTCGATTTCATTTCCAAATATGCTGCAGATGAAGCATCCGTAATCAATATTGGAGCATAACTTGACAGTTCGTATCTGCTAAGGACTTTCTATTGTAAAAAAATTGGTATAAGATATTTCCAAAGACAATAAACGCTCCAAGCAGTATTGCAAAAAGGCTGCACACTTGAAATATGGAGAGATAAGCCTTCGTTTGATTTCAGAAATAAAATTACGTTTCTTTATACATTAACACATCTTCATTCAACCAATCAAGTATCACAGCGTAAGTAAATTATCCGATGTCAGTGCGATCAGACAAACATCCTTACCATTGCAAACAGCAACCAATTTAACTGTCAGCTATGGCCGGAATAATGCTTTCCGCAATACCTGCCTGTATTCTGCGAGGCGGATAACCAGAAGCAGATTGATCCTACAAAATGAGTTGTTTGACTACCTGATTTTTTTCTTAACAGTGCGATACTAGGTGGTACAGAAAAATAGTTTAGAGAATGAGGATAACCATGTCTATTTGTTCATTGAGACTTCGATTCAATCGCATCATGTTAATGTACCAGCTAAGAATAGGTTTGTTCCAGAACACACTTCGTGCTTCTAGTTGCTAAAGAGCAAACAGGAGCAAAAAAGCTTGCTCTTTTTTACTCCGGTTTGCTTTCATAAGAAGATAAAAGAGGGGAAGAGATTAAAGGATCGGTATTCTCCATGTTTGTTCCGGAGCATTTCCAGTTTCTCCTGCTACTGAAACAAACCTAATATAATTCAATAATATTTGCTGGTTTTTCAAGTAATGATTACATTGTTATCACTAGCACTTGTGTCAGCAACATTCAACGAAAATAAGCATCAATCTGTCACAGGTTACCAGCATCGCTGCCTTCGATGAGGTGAATACAAAACATGAGCAGGAACGATAATAGATGGCGCTAGTGACACACAAGTATCATTTTTAAATCTGCTCGATGGAATTCCTTAATTATTCTTCGAAGTGTTATGTCTGTTTGTCTGTGGTTAAACGTCAAATTTCAAATTTGTAGATTTTTTTTCAAACGCCGTTTTCGTTGATATTTATTAATTGCTTCGTGAATCTATTCATTAGCTGAATTGTAATATGTGCTCGGCTGTTTAAAAATTCCTGAGTGTAGCGAGAATTAAGGGATTCTAACCTCTAGTCTTATCAGGACTTATTATGTATAATATTGATGAACCAATGAAACGTGGTTTAAAACCACTCGAAACATGCCATTTACTGCTTTGCAAAGTTTGTTTAAATATGCACGATTTTCGTTCAAAATTGGTAGAAAATAGTTTGTATATCTAACGCAATTTCTAGGAAATATATATATATATATATATATATATATATATATATATATATATATATATATATATATATATATATATATATATATATATATATATATATATATATATATATATATATATATATATATATATATATATATATATATATATATATATATATATATATATATATATATATATATATATATATATATATATATATATATATATATAATTTTCCATTCCATTCGATAAATTTTAGGTCCAATATACATAATATAACATTATTTCAAAAAACCAATTTCGTTGTAATACGCGAAAACGATTTATTTTTTGTTTTTTGAATAAATCTTATGTAAACATAGACAACCATACATACACTGAGAAAAATGTAAACGTTATGCCTATTGATTTCACACATAGATTTTTGCAATTAGCGGTGGCATATAGACACTATTGACTTACTCATAATCCTAATGTGTGTACTTATGAGAAATATTAATCTTACATTCACATTTCATAACTATAAGGCACATAAAACCCGATTCTATAACAATACGCACATATAACTTATGTGTGCGCATACATAGTTTATACAGTTGAAACATAGAAGATATGTGTGCACTGTATAACATTAGCACGTCTTCTTCATATGGATTTTAAGTGGTTTGAAGCAAATAGAATTAACGTTTATATTTTTTTGAGTGTAGGAAAACTGCGGTTGTTTACATCTGGCCAATCAAGACAACACCCAAAATGAAAAAAAAACTATATGAATTGGATAGCGTTTACGTCAAATAAAATTAATCCTGCGCTAAACCGGGAAAACACGTATTATTTTTTTCTGACAGGGCATCATTTGTCATGAAATTCGATATGTGAAATGCTTCTGATAGTGTCAAATCCAGACTGTCAACATATTTCTTTATTTAAAATTTAAATTTTATTTTCACGTTTCCTGAGTTGGAAAAAAAACATTGTTGCAATCACGAAAATCAGCTTAAAACAAGATTTTTTTCTCATTTAATGACTCAATTCTCGGTGGTTTGTTTACTTTATCAGTTGCGTGAGTGCGAGTGCAACGGGTGCTCATCTGTTACATTCGAACTCACGTAACTCCCATCAGAGTGTATGTAAGGAGAGTAAAAACAACTGTCATAATTATCTGTCAGTAATATTCCAAACAAACGATCTCTCAAAATACATGGATTTGACTCGTTTGGAATGACACTGACAAATCTTGAGCGTTTTTTTTTTTTCAAAAAGACATATCTGCAATGAGTTACTCTCTTTGTTCACTTTCTCTTCTGGTAATAATTCGGTCACTTTAACATATCCCTCAACTCTCCTCTAATATGCTAGTTAAAACCACCGTCTTTCGATCTGCACTGCAAAATAAGTGAAAAGTGTTATAGTGACGCCGTAAAAATCGAAAGAGAAAGTAAACAAAGAGAGTAACTCATTGCAGATGTCTTTTTGAAAAAAAAACGCTCAAGAAATACTCATTGTTCTAATTTTGACAGTGTCGTCACTATCCTTATATGCACTCAGACTCTCATGTAAACAAACCACCGAGAATTGTCAAAGGAAATTCATTCGTCCCAGTTTGTGGGGTTATGTCGGTTCGTGTAAAACCTAATTACTCGCTACACGGATACGAAAAACTACCAAAAGTTAAGCTCTTTTGACACAAGCTCGGGGTATCAAGCAATAAGGTAAACTTAGGTAGACCGTGTTGAAGGTAGTTTCCCTTTAACCACGGCAAAAACCATAACTCATTGACAGGTTTTTTATACTCAACCTTGAGTTAAATATGCCTAAATTTAAGTTGAATCTACCTAATTTTAGGTATACCACAAGCAACTCAAAAGTACCTTATTCCATGGAAGACCTCAACTGAGTCGAATCTTTCTCTTTGTTTTTGACAACACTAATATCACAGAGAACAGACATCCATGATCGAACAAAAATATTTAAAAAACGTGTGTAAACATTTGAATTAATATACTAAAAACACTAGCGCCGCCACACCAACCTATCCCAACTATCCGTCAAATCGATTCCGGAACCGGTTCGAAATCCTGGATGGATTCTGCATGGAATCTAGCTCAAAGAAAACAACCGATTCCGACTCTATCGGTTGACGCATTTGAGCTGGAATTCATGCTGGAAGTCCGAATCGGTTCCGGACTAGTTTGACTGGGTAGACGAATAACCGCTGTCAATTCTGTTGAACTCAGCCACAAAAAACATGACGACAGTAGCGCACCTGGTTTAGATATCCAAACTACCTTCGAAACCGTTAGAGATTTTACACAAGTTGAATGCTGAAGATGGACGTCTGTTCTCTGTGCTAATATATAAGTGCAAAAGCGATGCAAGACTCAAAACGACCTAAATTTAAGTTAAAAGAACTTATTCTGCGGGTTGTTTTATTTTTCCGTGTAAGGTCACTCGCTGTTTACACAAAATTCCTGCAGGACCAACCATGGTTGCCAAAACTAGCAGTCAAAATAATTTGATAAACCGTGCAGCCAGGGTGGTGAAATTCCATAATATCGATAAACTCACTAAAAGTTTATCGGTAGACCGTGTTTTTGTCCCAAAAACGTAGTGCTCATAGAGAATTGTAAAATACTGAAAACAGATTTCAGACCAAATCCAATTCAAAAATGAAAGTTGGTGTAGGCTGTGCTCAAAATCAATAAAAATCGGTAGTTTTCGGTAGGAATAAGAAAATATCGGTAGTTTCCTCCTGATCGTCTGTGAATCGGTAGGGAAGCCGAAAATCGGAAAGATAAATCGGTAGGTCCGGCCACTCTGCGTGCTACCAAATTCAACGTTTTTATCTCCGCGTGTCTTTATATTTAAAACATCGTCTTTGGCTAAGACTTCGGTGCGAAAACAATCCCAGTTAAGCTCACCCGGAAATGAACTGGAATTCTGGCTGGTTCCAGTTCGTATTCCGGCTCCAGTGACACAACCGATTCTAGTTAGAATCGGTTGTGTCACGAGTCCGTGTACGAACGGGAACCAGCCAGAATTCCAGTTCATTTCCGGCTGCACTACTTTACTGGGAATGGGAACATCAGCGACAATCCTAATCTAGTGTTCTGTATCTACTAATAAAACCGATGTATGACAGCAGCAAAATCAAATTTTGCAGTAGAGGAAAGAAAAATAATAGAGATTTATTGCAAACTTAGATATTTAAATACCTGTTTTAATCTTATTTTTATATTGTTTTCGGGCGAACATTATGGATTCGAATACTGTGCTTGATAGTTGTTTAGGTAAGTAGCTTTTTGTGTTACCGTTCTACATATTATTTAAAGAAAACCTGTTCTCGATTTTTTAACCCCATAGGCAAAGCTGTCCACCCCAATAATACAGATCTAGATATTTCGGCAATCGATCAGTTTTGTCTTACGCTGAAAAGGAACCCAATGCTGATGCAACATGGAACACAGCTGCTTGCCAAAAGAATCCAGTCCAGTAGCACCAAGGAAGCGATGTTCGCATTAGAGGTAGTTTTGTTAGTGTATTTTTACAGCCACGACTGAAAATGTTTACTTATCAGGCTCTAGAAGAATGCATGGAAACGTGCGGAATAGAGTTCAGATCGGAAATAAATAAATTTCGTTTTCTCAATGAACTGATCAAACTGGTGTCCAGAAAGTTCGATGGAGATAAAACGCCTAGAGAAATTTCTGAAAAAGTATTTAACATTGATCATTGATTCCAGTACATTTAAAAAATGCTTAATTATTTTTTCAGATTCTTAATATCCTGCTAACGTGGACAAACAAATATGAAAGCTGCAATAAAATTCAGGAAGCCTATAATTTGCTTAAAACTCAAGGAATCGAACACCATCCACAGCAGAACGTGGTACTCAAGAGTACTCAAAAAAACGACTCACGTGGTAATCTAGACGATAGTCATTTTGCAAAACTTCGAAAGTTGATCAATAGTTCTAAACAGGAGGATCGCGATAAGGCTAATCTATTAATTCAGAACTTTTACCGTGACGACGAAAGGCGAACGCAGATGAAGGCTCGTCGTCTAACAGAACTGCAGAAGGTGGCGGAGAATACCAAATTGCTTGATGAAATGCTTTCAGAGTATCGGTCAGGTGAGAGTTCCGAGGAAGAACTGGCTATTATTCGAGATATATTCCACTCTTGCAAAGAAATGCACCCAACGATCATTCGTCTAGCGGAAGAAACACAGCATAGTGAAGGAATGTTAGGTAAGCGAATTGGTTGAACGTTCATGGGTATTTTTGGTCAAAGTTACCTAACAAAATTAGCATTTCAAATTATTCTATGGCAGTTTGAGCGTAGTTTATCTTGCATTCCCATACAAGTGTTCTATACCTTATCGTTCGTATCTAATGCAGTTCTATTCAAATCAAACCGAGTCAAAAATCTATGTTTTGAAGCAATTTTGCTTATATTCAATACTATGTTTGAACTTAATAATTGTAACTAATTCGCAAAATTTCGATGTTTTTAGAAATTACAAACAGTCTAATCTGACGACGTATCAGACAGCATAAATTTGCACCACTAAATTGACAATACATTATGCTAGACTTGAGTATGATTCCTGTCATTTTTGTCATGTCCATTCTGGTATCAAAACGTGGTATTTCTTACTATTGCATGGTGACATGTAAGTAAATTTTACCATGTCTTCATTTTCATCCAATGTTGATAATTGTCATAAACATGGTTATTGTGAAAATTGTCAGCTAGCTAAATTAACTATAGGTGTTTACTATGTTGTAGTCTATATGGTAGTTCTTAAATTTAATTTAAATCGTTTTTTCGCTATTTCGTTTCTTGATACACTGTACATGAAAAATCGTATACATCAATTTTAGCACTTTGTTGCACTCGGTAAAAGCAGGTGTCGTATATGCCTGTCCGAAAATGTATTGTTGGACGCTTCATCTAGTACATTCAGGCGAACTGAAATCATGGATTTGTTAGTTTTATATTGTATTATAATACTTACCACTGTTGGACTGAAACGTGATAATCCACTATTATGTCCACTTCATTTGGCTTTGTTGGTAATAACCCGCATCTTGTGGAAATAAACTTAAAATTATATGCTTTTCCTTATAGGCACGCGGAGCGAATTTTTTTATAGCTTGACCAGCAGTGGAAAAATGACTATGTTCATAGTAATTTCAAAAATAATCCGTGTTCAGTTGAAAACACTGGCAAATCTTTTCATTGATACAATGCGTACGTAGTAAAGCAGATAGAAGTCGGGCCCGGAAGCATAATAAAATTAAACATTTGTGTTGTTATTTCAACCATGGAGTAAATATTAAGACAAACATGTAAAATAGTAGAAACCATGAACACCGACAAGTTTGCACCTGTGTAAAAAATTTCATGCGCGCGTTCAATATTGAACGTGCTGTGTGACGATGTTCAGGTTTGCACCAAACACCGAATGCGAGCGAACGCAGTATGAACATGAGTACAAGCATCCAATATGTTGTGGGCAGATAGGCATGAAGAAAATGCGATAACTTTGCGCTTGGTTGAAGTAAGAGGTAGGACAACAACTGGCGAAAGAATGAGTCGGCTGTGGTTTCTATGTTGAACGAATGAATTTCATATAAACTTGTTTCCTGCAAAGAGTACGTACACGGTATACACGCACGGTGTACGCACACGAACTTCGAGTGTGCAATCGAACGTATTTATTTGAACTTGTTAACATTCATCTTTGTAGGCCGTCTGATTATTATGCAAAATAGATTATTTCATCTACAGAGAACAAAACTTTTATCATATGTTTTCTCGTCGGATCTTTTGTTTCGTTCCAGCATACCAGTTACCAGTACTTTAACATAAATAGAACGGGCTAATGGAGCTATTATATGTAGAGTGAAATTATGCTACTTATAATTCACTACCTATATCGTCGCTGTTGTGCTATCTTATGACAAACGCCATTTTGGGGTGAACTGAGTTAGATATGCCATGTTACTAAATTTTAAAATCTCTATAAAGTCGCGTTTACAGAATTTCGAAATTCTGCTGGGTTACTGAGATATAGCGAAACACGATTAGGACAAGCGCCAATTTCCCGAGTGATCCAGTTGTGCTATCTTATGACAAAGAAAAAAACAGACAACATTCTCAGTTTGTTGGCTTGCTATAAGCCAAAAAGCTTATAGCAAGCCAACAGATGTCTCTGATGACATAGGTAATTCTAGAAAAACTCTAGTAAGAGAACTGCGGAGAGAAAACAGCATTTTTGGCAACGTATGCCCCGACATTGTATGGCAACACGTCCAATGTTATAAGGATAGGCAATGTTCGATTGGATTCGTTTTTTGACAGCTAAACGTTAATCCAATCTATCCAAAAT
Source organism: Topomyia yanbarensis (assembly GCF_030247195.1). Lineage (NCBI taxonomy): Eukaryota > Metazoa > Arthropoda > Insecta > Diptera > Culicidae > Topomyia > Topomyia yanbarensis. Next base: position 156,223,222 of record NC_080672.1, read on the forward strand.
GCAGTCTCCGCAGTTCTCTTTCTAGAGTTTTTCTAGGTAATTTCTATGCAGATCAACCATAACGATCAGCTAGGTTCTTGTCTCGGGAGAAATTTTTTTCTTACCATAGTTTTTTTTCTGGGAATGGTAGGGTTATATTTTCAAGATTATTGAACAAATTTCGTTTTGAGATTTCCACTAGTTTTGGAAACTATACCGAAATGTAATGATGATGCAAGAAGAATGTTTGTTTCGTCTAGTCGCCTGTCAACAATAACGTTGTGTGATATATTGTCTCTAAATTGTTAATGGAACCAACTTTTGATTATTGTTTTTCCCGAATAAAGGAGGAAAATTGAGGAAACTTTGTGTTCTAATACCATCATTTTGTAACCCGATATTGCTGCTATCGTATGGAAAGGTATATTATTGGACATAAGGAACTATAACGCATAATTTTACGAAACAGTTATGATTCATTTTTATATGAAATCTTCTGTTCACATTTGTGACACGTCATACGTTTTTCATCACAATACACACTTATGACATGTATGCAAGCGACTTGGTTTACATTTTAAGTAACAACTGTAAATATCGTCAACAGATCTTCGCACAAATCGAGAGATTACTTCAGAAAAGATAGAAGCATCGAATGGCTTCTCCGAAAAGCTTCCAACATTTATAAATTTTAAAATACGCAATCTCAAACTTTAAAAATCGTTTTTCTCGAAAAGTGCTAAGGGACCATTAATAAATTACGTAACGCAAAAATTGCCCAAAATTAACTCCTCCCTCCCCCTATGTAACAAATTGTCACAAATTTTTCCATCCCACCCTCCCCTGTTACGTAACAAATTCCAAGAAATTTTTTTTTTCTTCGATGAAAACATGTTACGTAACGATCTAGTTAACACCCCCTCCCCCTATGTCACAACTTGTCGTACCCCCCCCCCCCCCCCCCCTAAAAGCATTACGTAATTTATGAATGGTCCCTAAATGGCGCTTGTCATAAGATAGCACAACAGCAGTGGAGTGCTTCGTACGTAAAAGTATAATCAACCCGATTGCTCGGTTTACTCAAACATGTGTCATTACACGAGCAGAAGAAAATAACTTCAGAACAGCAAATTCAGATATATTGTACCCAATACTTGAACACCTTAATAAGGCATTAAGGAGCCTTGCATAGGATGTAAAATACCTGAAATAATAACTGAGACATGTACTACGAATAACTAGTTGATAATGAAACGAGTTATTATAATACCTGAATAATAACAAAACCTTTTCAACCTTCCAATAATAAAATTCACTGTATGGAGGTATTTTTTTTCTTTCGAGAGTTGTCCTACTGGAGCTGTAGAGCTAGGTTCTCGGAAGGGCTCCCCGTCAGAATCACATACTACAATTTGCAGACGAGACAGGCAATGTCGCCCACTAAAACACTGCATTAGGCCAATTGTAGCGGGCCGTGATTCTGAATGTGATATTCATTGTACGGTTCAGGTATGTGCGGGCATAGGGACTCGCGATCGCGTGTATGATCGCGAAGAGCTCGAGCATTTGTACGTTAACGTGTTCGATCGCGTGTGCGTTTGTATGTCGCGTGTGCTAACGTGTATGTAACTTCGCGTGTATGAATTCCATTCTATAACCGTGTGCCTTTCGCATATTCGCGTGTGTTCTTGGATAATCGCGTGCGGACCGTGAATCTAATACTTTATTTTTTTGGTGTACTGCTAAGATGCTAAAAGATTGTGAGATTCTCCATATCACTGAGTGCCCGGTGACGTCGCCATGGAACGCGTTGTCTAGTGGATATTTGCTTTATTTTTTGATTGGTCCCACTGAATGTATGGACCTAAGTTTTTAGGACAGAGAGTAATGGTTTCAGGACGTGATAGATTCATGAGCGCGCGAAAACGGACGTTTGTAGGTTCGTGTTTGAGACAGCGTTTGAAACTTCGTGAGTGCTAAAACGTTCTCCTTATTACCGGGATGTTACTAAGTTTGCGGGATCGCGAATTAGGTGTGCGTTGTTAATCGCAAAGGGCTTAAGCGTTCGTATGCTAACGTGTTTGTCACGTGTGCTCGCGTTCATGTGACTTCGCGTGTACAAGACTGGATTTTGTAACCGTGTGCCATTTCCTAAATACGCGTGCGTTCTTGGATGGTCACGCGGACCTTCATTCTGATAGATGGTTTTTGGTGTACAATTCACATTCTGACAGGGAGTAAGTTACCCCATATCACTAAATTCCTCGGTCATGTTACCATGTAACGTGGTGTCCAGTGGATATGAGAGATTTCTTTAAATGATCCAATTGAAGGGATGCACCTGGTCTGCTGATATCAAGGATAGAAACATCCGGAAGTGACCGATTCATGATCGTGCGAGTGTGGGAGTTTTTAGGTTCACGCTTGAGACCGCGTTTGAAAATTTATAGGAGCTGAGACATTCACTTTATCACCGAGATGTTATCATGTTTACGAGATTGCGGGTGTAGGTGCCGGGGATGGTCGCGAAGGGCTCAAGCATTTGTATATTAACGTGATTGTCACGTGTGTGTGACTTCGCGTGTATAATTTTGATTTTATAATGATGTAGCGTGAATATGTTCGATCGCGCGCGGACCGTGAATCTGATGCTTAATTTTTAGTGTATAGTACAGATGGTAGTCCGTTTCCCTATGGGGAAACTTGAGTTCCAGGTCATGTCACCATGGAACGTGTTGTTTAGTGAATATGAGCGTCACTTTTTTGATTGGTTCAACTGAAGGCATTAGTCCAGACTGATAAAACTTTCGGACGTGACCGTTTCATGATCGCGCGAGGTGTGGGTTAATGTTTGAGACCGCGTTTGGAAGTTTAAAGATCCCACGTTTACTTAACTACCGGGGTGTTTTCATGTAGGCGAAATCGCGGGCGCAAGTATATGTGGATTACTGCAACTGCATGGTCGCGCCCGTGGCCAGGCCTGTGTTATCGCGAAGGCCACGAGCGTTTGTACCTATATGAGTATAGATAGCGTATAGTAGAGATATACTAATAAAAGGAATCATAACATGCTGAATAAAGAAAAAAAGATGCAAAGAGCTTGACTAGAAGTGTATAAATTGAACAATACTATTTTGGTATACATAAATAATGGAAAAGCAAACTAATAGATGCACAAAAGAAACAGACCAATGAAGTAGAATAGAAAAACACATGTAACATGCAATCAAACTCGTCTAAAGGCAGCAAATGTTGTATATTTATTATTACCGACAATTGCATGCTGTTAGACTTTCATCATGCTATGTTGGCCGGGAATGGATGACTCACGTGCGTCGGTAAATTTATTTTACCCTAATTTATCCAGCCCGACTTTCCCCACTGAATAGAACCAAATGCTCAGATTGATCACCAGAAGTATTAGCCACTATTCTATCATATACGTCAGTTCTGCATCCATTTCCTGAACCAACTGTCACAAATACTCAGACGAATACATACATAGATACACATACGAGTAGCACATAACAGTTGTACACTAGTACGAAAAACTACGATTATCACAAAGCTACAACTAATAGGTTTCTACTTATTCAACTTTATTAAATTAATTTGATTAATAAATTAATTTAATTAGTGTATGCACGATGACGAAGTCGACCGATAAATGGACACACAATGACTCCCTCCGTGAACCCCGTCCACGAATACCACCATTAGAACAATATTTGCAAACATGGCACAGCAAAAGTCAATCTACGTCTATCCGCCAGTCGGCCACGTCACCGCCCATAGATCAGTGGTTTAGCGTTGGTATGCGCTGGTGCGGAGTATGAAAAGACATATAACATAAAAAAGGCGCATAAGCCCTCTCGGTCTCCTCGATGCACCACTATCGAGGCGTAATGCAATACCCATCTTAAGGCAAGTGATGCTTGATGATGTTTGCAATACCGTCAAACCCCTAAACCTTGGGGAGGGAAAACTCACTGTATGGAGGTATTCAATAAAATATTGATTTGTTATTTGTGAAAATTACTGGAATTCATGAATAATACTAAAATAAAGCATTATAACTCATTAAGCAGGTATTGAAAAATGTTTCTTCAATACCTGCTTAATACCTGAATAATTAATATCAGGTTTTGGTATGATACCAGAAAATAGTATGCTCGGGTTATTGGCCAGCTATTTTCTCCTGGTCTGGTAAATACACTCGAAAGTAAATGGTACTACTGCCGTTCTACGCATAATTGTCCCATGTATATAGGGAAACCCATAGAACATGGGACAAATATGCTTATAACGGCAGCTTATACCATATAGTGTCTTACGTCAAACGATATCATGCCAAATGGCTTTGTGTCAAGCAGGGTTATCTTGTTCAGAAGCTAGGACAATTTTTAAAGTGTTATTTTGTACTGTTAGTACTGATTATTTTTCATTTGAATACATTTTCTAAAAGAGTTTCCCTTCCCTTCCTTTGAGTTTCATTTTTTTGAATGTTTGATTTGATGTTACACTTTAGAAGCTACGCAATGTTTATTTAGAGTCTTTCGAGATAGTGACTACGATTTAGGGTTCTTATTTGACTTGTTTCATTGGTCGTATAAATATGACGGCTATATCAAGGAGACGTTCCTGGTGGACGGTAAACGGTACAAAGAAAATTCCGCCGGATAATCCATACAGAGCTCCATGACATTCCCAATAGGAGCGGTTGGTGTTCTGCTTGAAACCATTGATCACCCTTTTTGTCATCGTTTCGGTTTCTGGTTTTCGGTTTCTCCCCAATCCTTTTGCCTATAACCAACCGTTTTGAAACACTCAGGCTCAAGAACATTTTTTTTACTGGTCTCTCCTCCTTATACTTGCGCATATATCAGTGGCGCCTTAATCGCAAATGCGATTACAGTCCCAATTAAAAATATATTCAATTCAAAATGACCGCTAACGTTGGCGACAAATTGTTGTCGAGTATTATGTCTGTTACTCTATGATATAAGTACCAGTTGGCATAAGCTATGGAAATACTTTCGAATGTATTTAGTGCCACATGTTTTAGTAAACCGAGTTAATTGTAAATTTGCGTACGGAACATTTCCAATGCAAAAGAAAGATAAATGCTCTAAAAACCCCCCAAACCATTTGGTGGGACGTGCATTCATTTCGATTTTGATATAGATTTTAGGAAAGCTTGAAAGAAGGAACCAACACCTATGTTTGAATAAACCGGGCAGATGAAAAGATCGCTAGTTTGCGTGCAAGAGTTATTTGGCATATACATTCAAAGAACTGCTCATGTTTGAAAGAAGGAATCAATTCCTATGTTTAAGTATACCGGTTATAGAAGCGGATAACATTTTTGCTTGCAGCAGCATTACATCGCATCAGTTCCATGACTTAGGTAATGCGAAAACCTTTGGCATCATCACACAAAAGAATAAAAACTAACTTTTTCTGGGGAATGAGGTATTCTGAGAAATTACTTTCTGGGAAATGGGGCATTCTGGATAATGGCTTTCTAGGGAATGGTACAGTCTGGAAAATGTTTTTCTGGGACACAGTACATTCTGTGATATGAAATTCTGAACAACGAATTTCTGGGAAATGGCTTTCGGGGGAATGGTATACTACCGTTCTACACATAATTGTCCCATGTATATTGGGAATCTAATCGAACATGGGACAAATTTGCTTATAACGGCAGTATACAACCGTTATAAACAATAAAAACTCGAAAATCTCGTTTTTTTTCAATAAACTCGGCTGTGTCTGAACTAAAAGTCCTAGAGATCAATTTTTTTCGCGAATATCTCAAACATTGTACTAAATAATAGATTTTTTGCAGAATTTTTCGTAGGTCACTTTTTTCAAAACATAATTTTCAAAATATGCAAAAATGGATTTTATTATTATGTTGGTCTATAAAGGATTCCGAGAGACAGGGATAACTTATCAACTAGCATAAAAATAGATTATGTTGTTTTTGAGGTCGCTAATTACGATTCTGGTAACAGAATTTGAAAATTCAAAATGGCGATTTACGAGAGTTTTTGGGGTCGCTGATTACGATTCTGATATTATAATTACAACATTACGTCAGAATCAGAATCAGCGATCCCGAAAACCCCCTTGTAAGATGTTTTAGGCCAATGTAAAAAACGTGAAATTTAGCCAAGCACTGTCGCCATATTGGATCCTCCACTTTGTATTTTACATTTTCGACGTCAGAATCAGAATTAGCGACCCCGTAAACTGCCGTTATAAGCTTAATTGTCCCATGTTCTATGGGATTCCCTATATGCATGGGACAATTATGCGTAGAACGGCAGTAAACCTATATAAAACTAAAAATAACAGTATTACCAATGAAATAAAATTGCGTCGCGAAGAACTGAAATCCTTAAGTATATTTGTCCTAGGTAAAAGAACAGGTTTTAAACTTTCATCGCCTTTGTCTCGACTGAATAATTTGCAACATGGGACAAATATGATTGGAACGGCAGTATTATACATATAGAAATATTTGGAACCTATTTTCAATGTTACCAGCGATATTTCAAGGCAAACGACATATTAAAGTGATTTATATTTTCACCGTTACAGAAAAAATCTTTGAAGTTAACGATAGTCTAACCCAAGTACTGGACAAATATCACCAGGTCATACCAACCAATCCGCCAATTGGACAGGGGTCGTATCAAAAAAACACAACGTCACCGTCTCAACAAAATACAACGGCATCGTGTCAATCCCAATCGAGCACATCGATTGAAACATCGTCGTACATCCCAAACGTTATTGGGCCTGATCCACTTGATACGTTATTTGATATCTCTAATATCCCTTCGAGTAACGATCCAATTCGCAGTACTTTTGACGATCTCAGTGAAATATTTTCATCGCCTGTCACAACAGATCAAGGGAGCATAAACCCGGGCTCATCGACCTCGTTAACATCTGCTGTAAACACTGAAACTATCCTGACTCCGATGGTCATCACTAATGCGACAGTGGCTAATAATGACAGATTAAAGCTAACCACAAATGGTCTCAACAAATATTGCGACTTAAAAAATCTTCTACAAACTAATGTCAACGGAAATGTCAACTATCATCAAAGGTATATTTATATAATTATTCAGAAGTGAATGCTAAAAATTTGCACTATTTCCGTAGAAAATCTGTAGCGAGTTTTGCTGATAACAGACCAGTAAGCACTAACACAAATCCAACTACTATTGACCTGTCAGCTAGCACCGAAAAATCAATTCCTGACTTGGATTCACTAGTGAGCGGAATGAAGTCTACGCTTTTGTATCAAAACAGCATGCCAGCGGAGTCTGAAGAAGTGCTTACTTCTGACAACGTTAATTCTAGTGAAGAAGATGACATAATATTGGACCCCGTCACACCTGTGGCAGAAGCATCTCAACCATTGTACAGTGTGGTAGAAGATTCTCCAATAGCAACATCCGCAAAGCCTCAAATTAAAACGTTAGCTGAAATTGTAATTGATTTAGACAACATTCAGCCTAGTCGTGAACCATCGCGGACCGTTTGGGACGACAAAGATGGCCTTCAAATAACGCTCAATTTTGCGAAAGATCATCCTCGAACGGACGTCTCAGTGATCGTAATTTCCACCATCAATCAGGGTCGGGTAGAAATCCTAGATTTCAATTTTGATGCAAGCGTTCGAAAACCGTGCAAGCTTCGCCTATTACCAGCTTCTGGCTCCAGTCTTCCCGGTACCAAACCGTTCCGACCACCTGCAGACGGAATCACACAGGTCCTTCTTCTGGCAAATCCTTCCGGCGAACCGGTCGATTTGACTTGTATACTTACATATTGCGTGGGTAATGATCCAGATCCAATCAAGGAATCTATCATAATGCCGAAGGTGCCTTTCATCAAGCAATAGTACAGTTTAGTTTGGGTTCGTATGGCAATCTAACACTACGACACCTAACATGCATCGTGAAGAATTCGAAATGCAGCTTGTGATGTATTAAAAGCGACGATAACTCGATATTCTAGTTATGTTTTGAATTACATCGTTACTTTAGCATACGTTGTTGTGAAAAGCATTTAATTTTAATCAGCTATATATCGTCCTACTATGATATATGTTGATAATTGAATTATCCAATAGTAGTTATTATCTGTAAATCAAAAATAGATTTTATCAGCTTAATTTTACGAATTATTTCTTTTTATTTCAACAGTTTTGTGCAAATAGGAGAGATTAAACAGCTTAAAAATTAATGATACTTGTTTTATGTCAAATAAATATCACAAAGTGTCCTTTCTCTACTGTCAAGTACAGCTGGAATAAAAAAAATGTACGCACAGGTCGGCTGAATCTGAATATGTCGTTCGAATGCCCAACGATAACCGAAATGGTAAGAAAGATTGTTGAAACTACATTGAAGGAACGAGTAATCAAGAACATAACACTGTTCGACAAAAACAAACTTATTCATTTCGTTTATTTGATAAGGCACGGTTACGTTAGCTTTTTTTACGTGTCATTTTTTTCTTTGTTTTACATTTTGAATTTTTTTAAACTGCTGGGTTACTCATTTAAATATAATTTTGTTTTTATATAATGAAACTAAAGAAATTTTAAAGCTAACTTATACATGTACAAGAGAGGATAATATAATATTCGCATGATTAGGGGGGGGGGGTCATTTTGTGTGTTTTTCATATAGTAATATAGGATTTTTAGAAGGGATATTATTGGAACAATTAATTATTAACTAAGCGGAACAATTTTTATTAAGATTAGGGGGATTAATTCAATTTTTATTAAGATTGGGGGGGATTAATAAGGGCTATTTTTAAGTGGTGGTACTGTTTGGCATTTCTTATCGAGATTATATATTGATCAACTAAAACTACAAGACAAGGGGCACATAAGTTTTGGGAAGATAATCAAGGGGAAGGAGGGGGCAGTTGAAGTCCTACATCTGTGAGACAGGGGAGAGAGGGTGGACAAAGCTGACAGCGGTAGGGGGGGGGGGGGGGGGTAAGATATTAATTTTCAGTTTCCGGCATCGGCTATCAACGATAAAGATTACAGATTCGGACGGATGCATCATAAATCGGGACGCCGGGCAGTCTTCCTCGAGCCGGCAGGGGTTCCTCCAGACGATTTTGTAGTACGGCTCAGATGGATCGGCAACACACCGCGTTGTGCTTGTGATTTTGTGCTGTGGGTCTCGTATTGTTGGGTCATTCGACAAAGATGTTTTTTGTCGTCTTGGAGTCGCATCAACCATCGTTGGGGTATGGTAGGCGGAAGAGAGCACTTCTGAGAATGATAAGAAAATAATAGGGGCAGTTAAATCTAAATATTGATGGTTTTTAGGAAGGTGTATACGAGGGACATATAGAGGAGATCGCGGCTTACCAGTACATTTCGAACTGGGACATTGGGTGATCTTCCTCGGGCCCGAAGGGAATCCAATAGTTGTGATCTGGCAGAACAGTACTCGGCGCATGCCCAGATAATATGTTCAATATCGTGATAACCGTTGCCACAGGCGCAGATACCGCTATTTGCAAACCCAATACGTAAGAGATGAGCGTCCAGCGTGTAGTGATTGGACATGAGCCGAGACATGACACGAATGAAATCCCGACCCACATCCATTTCCTTGAACCAAGGTTTCGTCGATACCTTAGGGATTATCGAATGTAACCACCTTCCTAGTTCTCCATTGCTCCATGAAGTGACAACTTTCGAGGGTTCTCTGATGAATAATACTGAAAAATTTACTGAAGCAAATTGGCCTTTATATATGTTACGTTCTAAAGCACCCGCCTTAGCTAAAGAGTCCGCTTCTTCATTACCTGAAATAAAGCAATGCGAGGGAACTCAAACTAAGGTAATCTTGTACGATCTTACAGTCAAAGCACGCAGGCGCTCCCAGATTTTCCCCAGAAAATATGGAATGTGTTTCTAAGTTCCATTGAACGGAGAGCTTCGATTGAGCTGAGGCTATCCGAGACAATAAAGTAATGATCGATGGGCAAAGATTCAATGATCCCAAGGGTATCCTGAATAGCAGCAAGTTCTGCGACGTCAACTGAAGTAAGATCATTAAGTTTGAATGAGGCGGTGAGGTTTTGATTGAATATACCGCAGCCAATGGAGCCGTCGAGGCTTTACTCGTCGGTGTAAGACATCTTGTTGCAGTCGACTTCTCGAAATTTACTATGAAGATGCTTGGAATCACTTGCAGACGTATGTGAACCGGAATTCCACGAATCTCGTCTTTCATGTATGTGTCGAAGCATGAGGGAGATTGACACGGTTGGGATAATATAAAGAAGGATTGGCATTTTGTGTCATATAATCGAAGTACAAGGACATAAATCGAGTTTGAGAATTGAGCTCGACAAGCCTCTCGAAGTTTGCAATTACTAACGGGTTCAAGATGTCGCTTCGAATGAGCAATCGATATTAGGGTTCGCAGTACCGACCCATTAAATTCGAAAAAAGCTTCAAAGTTAAATTGAATGCTCAAACTGATGACCTTATTCTCAGATGATTGATTTATACTGATCAAAAAAACATGTTTATTGTTTGTAAATGTTTCGGAATGGCATAATTCATTTCACAGAAGATATTTTTCGCATGCCGCACCTTCTTTTATTTCGAAATCTAGACCATTTTGAAATCAATAACTTCTAAGCGGTGCGACTTTCGTCGACTTCAACAGATGGTAAATGTAAGAAACCCTATTAACAACAGTAAATCAAAGCGAGAATGGTAGTAAATCCGAGCAGGTTGCTCGCATTTGCTCTCTTGCTTTTCTGTAAATTGGTTTCGACATTTATGTCATTTGCTTACTATTCTCTAATGTATACCAAAGCTCCTTGCTTTCCTGTAAACTATGGAGTTTTGTCGAATTTTCCGATCGCCAATAATTACAACTCGCCCCATTTGAAACAGTTCACCAAGTCTGAAATTGTTAGCTACTAAATCGCTGTTCGATCTTTTATAGATAAAAGTTTAAGAGCAAACCAAATACGGACATGACTTAGACCATAGTCTTATTACGCGTCACCCAGTGGATAATGGAAACCAATCAGATTGTCGGCGATAAAAAAAATCATAACAATTTTTTATGTTTCTTACTCTAGATGCGAATATTTTGAAATTTAGTACAATATCGTTAAAATTTAATTTCGACAAAATCGTGCAGAAATTTAAACATACTAGTCCGTACAACGGGAGCTAGTAATGTTTAGCTTCTAGAATTATTATGGTGATGGCCCCACCTCATTCCCCACAAAGGTGTTAGCTGAACGATTTATCCAGAAGGTAATTAATATATTAAAATAATATATTGATATAAAATATTGGGTACTGGCTTTTGTTCAGTACCGGTATTACGGTACCAAAAATGGGTCGGTATTCGCGGGATTTTCGGTACCGGTATTACCGGTACCACAACCCCAATCGATATGAGAGGACCCAAAGTCAATTTTTCAGTGGAAGGACGCCGACCAGCACTTCTAGACTTATCGTACACGCAGAATTTTATTTATGCATCGATTGGATTCACTCTAGTTTGATGAAATATATAGCCTGAATCACATCTATGACACGTGTGAATGCGACTTTTGTTTACATTTATAGTACATACTCGCAACATAGTCAACCTATCTTCGTAATATTTGAGAGATTAATGCAGAATAGATAGAAGCATAAATTGTCTTCGTTGAATTGTTTCTACCAATTACAAGTTTCAAGATATTCAATGTCAAACTTTAAAAATCGTTTTTCTCGAAATGTGCTAAATGACGCTTGTCATAACACAACAGCGACGAGCTGCCTTAGCGTGCAGGAACTGATAAGACATTCGTCAATGTCATTCACGTAAAAGTTGTGGAGAAGGGGGCTTAGACATGAGCCCTGGGGAAAACCCATGTAGCTAATTCGCGATGTCGATAAATCACCATGCGAAAAATGCATGTGTTTTTCAGACAGCAAGTTTAGCAAAAAGTTATTTAGCTTAGGCGAAAAACCATGCTGGTGCAGCTTCTCAGAAAGAATTTTGATACAATCTGAATCAAAAGCCCCCTTTATATCTAGGGACACTGATGCCATCTGCTCTTTGATAGCATAAGCCATTTGAATTTCTGTTGAGTACAACGCAAGACAATCGTTCGTCCCTTTGCCTTTGCGGAAACCAAATTGTGTATCTGACAGTAAGCCATTTGCTTCAACACAATTGTCGGGGTGAAACAAGATCGCGCTAGATCTTCTGTGCCGGGGCGGAAACCGGACAAATCTTCTTGGCAAAATCGAATATTCAAGGGTTTGAATATTCCACGCTCTCGTTAGTACTTTGTTGAGTTCGTAAGCGCCGGGCCGTTCGCCAAAGAGTGCTCATCGATGTTGTTCTCGTTAACCCGCCGACTGGTAGCATAATGATATAACACTAAAGTCTTTTTTATGCGGTTTTTTATGCGACTTTTTTATGCGGATTTTCAAAGTTATGCGGTTTTTTATGCGGATTTTCAAAGTTATGCGGTTTTTATATGCGGATTTTCAAAGTTAAGCGGTTTTTTATGCGAATTTTCAAAGTTATGTGATTCTTTTTATGCAGCTTCCTTTTAATTTCTAGGGCATCACCTGAAGCGACTTTTCTCGAAAGATAGATCCTCGTGAATGCACATGCTTAAACAAAAGACATAAAATGTTCATATTTTTATTTTAGGTTATAAATTACTAGTCTTTGGGTTAAGGATATGAGAAGCATTCTTGATGCAGTGAAAATAAAAACAGAAAATGACTGAATACCTTTTACATTTCTCATAATAAAACTTATGCAATCGGTCGGAATTTCGACTTTTTAACCGAGGCCCGTAGAGTCGAATCTCTTATACCATTCGACTCAGTTCGGCGAGATCGGAAAAAAAGTCTCTGAGCATGTATTTTTTTACTTGGTGATAAAGCTTTTAAGCCGACCCGACACACGTTCAGTAGTTAGACCATACTACCGATTTCGTCCATCGTGTGCCAGAGTGAGGGACTCTGAACAGAGAAGATAACTCTGAACCCTATTCCTCTAAATTCCACCAAGAAGTCCGACGTTTACCTGATCCCCGGATTCCATTTGAAATAACTACTTTGGGGAGAGGCGTGCTAATGCACTTCACTTGATTCCAGGTCTAGCTGATCGTGCTAGATTTCGCTTGTCTCGTAACCGTCATATCAGTCCTGCACGGCATGATATTCTACATGCCTTTCTCTCTACGTTGACCAGTTGGATGCCGTGGTCGATCTGGCGATTCCGGTTAGAGGGTGGCTTCCTGTTCACTGGTGCCCCAACGACCAGGATCTGTCGCGTTCGGTGCTACTCGGCGTAGTTCCCGACGGTGGAGCTAGCCTACCTCGGCGAAGAGCTCCCCGACGAAAGAATGTCCCCTGCAACCTTTGACGGACACGTTATTCTTCCTTAGATGCAGTCCGGCAGAATGCCGAGATCAGTCCAGCGATTCCCGGTGGAGGATTGCGTCCGGCTCACTGGCACCCCGATGATTCAAGCCGGCGATTCGCTACGGACTACTCGGAATAGTCCCCGATGGTGGATCTTTCCTACTCCGAGGAAGAGTTCCCCGGCAGTGGAAGATCTTCCGAAACCGATACTACCCGGGCAGAAGCCGAGGTCGGTCCTGCGATTCTGGATGGAGGGTGACTTCCAGTTGACAGGCGCCCCGACGAGCATCTGCCGGAGCTACTTCCCGATCTATTCGAACTAGTCCCCGGCGGTGGGCCTAGTCTACTCCGACGGAGAAATTTCCCGACGTTGAAATTTCTTTCGAAATCGTTATCTCGATGCTGGTCGGTTAGGTGCCGAGGTCAGTCTTGCGATTCCAGGGAGTCACGGTTCCGACAGCCTAAGTCATTAAGTAACTTTACGCTTGTCTGGACATGCCGCAGACTCAGGTGATTCGCATTTAATGCCAAAAGATCCTGACTTCTGCGTTGCAGGAGAAAAAGAGTTAAGTAGCCGGGAAACTCTAAGCTTGCTCATATGACCCTACTCCACGCTTTTCTCTAAACTTTCTTACTTCAAATCCTTGCTCTTCATTGAGTACTATGGCTCTTAATATTGAAAAATATTTCACACCTTATGTGTTTTTTATGCGGATTTTCAAAATTATGCAATGTTTTTATGTGGGTTTTCAAAGTTATGCGGTTTTATTTTATGCGGATTTTCAAAGCTATGCGGTTTTTTTATGCGGATTTTTTTTTATGCGGTACGTATCCCCCGCATAAAAAAAATTTAAGTGTATTTAAATTCTGCTACCAGGGCCATGGATACAGCCGGATTCAAGTGATTCATACAGAAAATTGTAGCATCTTTCTTCTACTTTCAAATGCATATTGAGTGGTCTGCCCGTTTTTGCCCGTTCGTGAGTTATTTGAGTACAAAGTAGGCCATTTTTTGAACACAAATCGTAAATATCTCAGAAACTGCTTAACATATTAAGTTGCTTCCTTCACCGAAATTTTGTATTTCATTAATTGTGACAGTTTTGTAGAACATTTTGAGCTTCCAAAAAATCTTGGAAAGAAGTTATAATGAAAAAATGATTTTTTCGGTATTTTCTCCAATAATGTTCTATATCTCAAAGATTAAAGATAGACTATTACCATCTTCAGTAAAGTTTCTTGTAGAAGAATTTACTACAACTTTGCAGAATAAATTAACTCGCTATCTCTAATTATACTAGAAATAAATTTTGAATCTCACTTATAGGAGGATTAATCATCTTTTAATTTATAAAGATGGGATATCTCATTATCATAAATTCATCCGAAGGTACCATGGGTTGGGAGGACGCTCTCGAGAATTCGCGTCTGGTACGCGTTTAATCTGAGCTTGAATCGCGGTATCGAGAATTAAACCAGCCAGGAACCCATACTCTTCCTCCGGAGGAAGCTCTTGAGTGGACTCGATTTTGTCGGATATCGCGGACGCGTAGCTCTTCCAATAAATATTTCGTGTGAGGTCATACCAAACATCAATTGTATTCGGTGGTCCTGAACCGTGGGGATCAGAGACTATCTGCCACATGCAATCTAACCGCAGCGATATCGAGCAGAGGGACAAGTCTATGGCGCTAGGATGCGCTGGAGGGGCAGGAATCCGTGTCATTTCACCCGTGTTCAAAATGGTCGTGTTGAAGTTGTCGCAAAGCTCATGTATTGAGGTAGATCGATTATCGTCATGAAGGCAATCCGTACCGTGGGAGTTAAAATCACCTAAAACTAGCCTTGGAGCGGGGAGGAGTTCCGCAGTATCGCAAAGCCGTCGGTGGCTAACTGAGGCTTTAGGAGGGATGTAGAAGGAAGCAATGCCTGAATACCCACCGAAAATATCTTATTCCCAACCTCCTTAAAAAACTTTTCTAATCAAATGAGCATCCAAAGTTGCAATAAAATTCCATAGATACATCCTATAGACGATAAGAAATAAATAAGCTTAATTCGAATTGTCTGATTGTAATAGTTGCATTACAACCGCGGTATAATTAACGCTGATCAATGCGTCTCAATGAAAAAGGATGAAAGAGGCAAAAATGGTGAAAAATCAGTATCGGGTATGCAAAAGCAACGCATATCTTCAAATTTAATAAAACCTTCAACGACCAGAATTCGGAATCAGTTCTTGATTTCCAAAAAAATATCTTCTAAATGTAAATAATGCATTCACAACATTTCAAATATCTTCAAAATGGAGAGATGTCTTCACATCTGGCATTGCTGGTACCTACAAACACGGTATGCAGGCTGTGTCCTCGTCCGCCCGCGTGTGTTTGCTATTTGCCCGAGCGACGAGGTGTTCAGTTCAGTTTCGGAGATATGTCTTTTATTCGCTATTCGGATGCGATACGATACGGATGGTCGGTGAGCTAGCTGTTGACTGCGCAGGCTGATTTTGATTCGTTTTAATTCTAATCAGTCAGAGAGGAAACAAGTTGTGGTGATCAGTCGAGACATAGGAATATCGGTTGATTGTGCGTTTACTAGGTGGATATAATGGGATCAATATAGATGTTTTTGGTGTTAAGAATATATAATTAAAAATGCGAGAAAAACAAAACAAACATGTGAACGCAACCAGAAAGGAAAATGTAGTAACGTGGAGTGTTTATTAATACATTAGTTTTGAAAACCCGAAACATTGTGGGACTTGCTGAAATAATTAAAACAAATATTCAGTTTGTGGATATTTCGAAAAATCTCCGAATTATACAAGTAAGTCTTTAATGTGATTTACCTTTATATCCTCGTGTTACTGGAAAGTTTATTCTAGAGCAATACCATTTATCCAAACAAACTTTTTTTTTTCAAAAAGTACTGTCGAAGAAGAATTCGCAATCATAGATGTTTCTATTGGACCTGCTCATTAACAAAAGATGTATGTCTTTTCCCACTGATGTTAGTCTGACCCAGTTATTAAGTTATATAAAAGGATCTAGGCAAATCTGTCCGATGCAGTTTAAAAACATCAGACTGTTATTTGTTCGTAACTTGGCGAACATTTTTCATAAATGAAATAGAAAATTATTATTTAGATAAATACACTCAAGTTTTTTTTTACGCGGGGGATACGAGCCGCGTAAATGAAAACCGCGTAAATGAAAACCGCGTAAATTTCAAAATCCGCGTAAATGAAAACCGTGTAAATTTCAAAATCCGCGTAAATGAAAACCGCGTAAATTTCAAAATCCGCGTAAATGAAAACCGCGTAAATTTCAAAATCCGCGTAAATGAAAACCGCGTAAATTTCAAAATCCGCGTAAAAAAAACCGCGTAAAAAAATACCGCGCAAAAATAACCGCGTAAAAAAACTTGAGTGTACTTCGAAGGAGTGTTTTAAATTTTATATCGAACAATCAGATTATCAACATCAGTTAAAAATTTAATTGTTCTTTTTTACTATGAAGGTATTTTAGGTTATATTGGACAATGCCCTCCAAAGTGCTAAAAATCGAATGATTTTTACATTGAATGGTAGATTAAAGCTGAGTTGGCTATACTACATAACTTACCTTAAAAATATTGTTCGTCCTTAAACCATTCATTTATTGTAATAAACGCATTTTAGATTACCAATTCTACAGAGGTTTTGTAAAAGGAAAGATCGTATCCTACACAAGTTATGCTTCAGTTCCAGTTTATGTCAGGAGGATTTCATATTTTCTTCTCCACATTGAAGCCAGATGTCTTCCTTTTAATTCTACTGTGTATATTATAATAAAATTCACTTATACTTCACTATCAAAGCACATACTAGTTTTCAGATTTACTTCTTCTGTGATCGCATTTTCTTATTAATTTCCAACTTTTTCTGCTTTGACAAAGATTTTACATATATTTTTTAGCAATTGTAGATGTCATTTCGAATGACCATTTCATCGCTAGAAATAACCACCAAACAATTTAAAGTTGTCAGTATGCAAACTTCCATTGGCCAATACCTTCTGACAGTTAGTTTTCTACTTATGACTCTTTGATCGATCTGGAATATAATACCTCGGAAATTGAGAAGCGACATAAATGACACCAAATACATAAGTGGAAACAAAGTCATTATAAACACGTCCATAAGAGACTTGAGGATATATTTTTCCTATTGCATCAAACCACACCAAATTGTTGGTAGTTTATTAAAGGATTAATTTAACGGTTTCTTACAATATTTGGTGAACCTGCTCCCATTTGTTGGTTTGTTTGCGTAGTTTAGAAGCTTGTTTTCGTAATTTATGGATAGGGAATGAAAGGTCTATTTGAACATTTATGTATATTTGAATGGCTGGCTTCCACCCACATCTTTCCGAAATCGGCATTTTTGCATTTTTTGATAGTGCTAAGTCAGCGGTTCTCAACCATTTTCGTACCACGAACCCATTAGAAATCAGCCTGGGTCGCTGCGGACCCCCACGGATAAATGCTATCAATATGTTATTTTCGGTTTGTTAGGAAACAAGACTTGACATTTCAATCTGCAATCGGAAAATATATTTTTTCACGGACCTCCAGCAACGGCTTCAAATTGAAAATAATTTTAAGATTTTTTGCTATTAGCAGTCAAAGTTGACCATGAAGGTAACCCCAGTACTAGCTTATGAAAATTCAAGTTTTCTCGTTCGTTTTCCGAGCTTTTAAGAAAAGGTAGTCAATCGATTCGCAATCAGTAAATTTTGTGTTGTAGGTCACATATCGGTGAACTCGATATAACTGTTTTTAGTTGGATTGCATTGTAAGTTGACGTTTCGGCCCAAACAGTCGTTCCTGAAGCTAAGGGCCGTCCATAAACTTGCTATGTATGGCTATTTTCTGTCTAATATATATTACTTGCACAAATGTATATTATTGAGCATATTTTTTCGAAAATTCTAGTGAAGGTGTCATGTCTCTACATTGAAAGTTCACCGAGCAATAAAAGAATTAAGGGAAAAACGGTGCATTGTGGTCGGAAAGTTAAAAAACTTGGAATCAATTATTATCTTTCGTTATAGAGTAATGGTGTCTTCGGAAGAGTTGCTTTATGGCACCTAGCGCTTTATTTGGTTGAATCACCTTAGTTCGGAATTCAGTCGCTAGGGCGGCGCTATTATCAACTTTTTAATGAAGCTAGATAGAAATATGGTGTTTCCGAGAAAGTCGTAGGTCCTATCATTTTAAACATATCTTCTGAAGATGCAAACTTTGTAGGTCCTGTATGTTTCGAGATAGAGAAGGTTTTGGTTGAAACGTTTACTTACAGATTATGTTTTCAAAAATGCGCCTTATTTCAAAACCTGTAGGACTTAAAAAGTTGGTTTCTTCAGAAGATATACTTATAATTACTTGACATACAACTTTGCTGTAGACACCATATTTCTATATCGTTCCATAAAAAAGTTAATAACAGCACCGCCCAAGCGACTGAACTCCAAACTAATATGAAATGATCAAATAAAGCGCTAGATGTCACACAACAACTTTGCGAAAGACACCACAACTCTAAAAACGAAAGATAAGGAAACGACGTGTGAATTGTGGGTTAGCCCCTTTTGGACGCTAGGTACCCCCGGGGTTAGCCCCCCGAATTACGAAAATGCTCGTAAATTAAAAGGTGTACATGTAACGATCTATTTTTTTTCTAGGAAAAATTGGGTCAATGAACTACTAATAAAATAATGTATTTTAACAATATTAATTTGAAAATGCGTAATGTGGTTTGGCCCCTTTTGGACGCCAGCCATTCATTCGTACACACGTTCGAAAAGCCAGAATAAAAATCTTCCTTAAAAACATTACGCAATGGCGAAGGAAAGGACTATTCCGTTACTGTAATACCCAATTGGCGGAAAAGTGCAGTCCGTAATTCAGGTGGATATCAACGAAAAAACAAAGATTTCCGATTTACATAAGTATACCTTCTATTTGATTTTCCGTAACGTTTTTCCGTGGTTTTCTAGAAATTACGTATTTATGGCATGAATTTTTGATTTCAACGTGTCACGGAAATGGTTAAAACCGGTTTTCTGGTAATATAGTTTGATAGAATCCTAAAAAAGTTATATGCAGATTGTTGTGATATTTTTCGATCTTGTAGGGGGGCGTCTGGTGTAGTGGGCAAAAAAATCGACTTCTTTTATATGCGCTTGATTGCACTAGTTTACAGCATTTCTGAACTTAATAAGCTGGTGGTCATTTTCAATGTAAAATCGTTTCCTGAATCCTAAAATGATGTCCAAAAAATTTACAGTTTTAGAGTAAGACTAAAAAAATGAATTTCACCTTTACAATAAAAAGTACGTTTAGTAAAATCCATATATCTTCGGTTCTATCATATTGATACGAAATATAATTATTAATTATATTAAATTTAAGGTGAATGAATATACTTTTGGTAGTCTGAACATTTTATTTTAGGTTATAGAAAAGTGACCTCTGCACTGGTAGGTGGATATATGACAAATAGTTCCTAAAACTAGCTATTATCTATTTTAGTTCATCTTAAGGCATAATAACAGCAATAGCAGCAGCAAATAATTTTGGCCAGGATCCGACCCCAGTTACTCCTCTGTGCGACGTACCGAAACTTCAATATACTAGAAGACATTGCGCAAGACATCTAAGTGTACTTGCCAAATATTCTACGTTTTTCAAATCATTGTGAAGTTCAGACTTTGAGGTTTTAAACCTAGAATTAGTCGTGTTCGATATCCTACATAATTTCAAAATACCAACTTAAATAGATGTTCTTGTAGGGAAAATAAATTATTATTTTTACAATACTTGACGTATGTATTGGTATGTAGTATCACATATACGTAGGGATTCGTAGAGTTTGTATTAGTATTGCACAAAACATAGTCGAGCACTTATAGAGTTTCAAGATATGAATTTTATGACTCGTGAGGATTTAGTTTACAAAGCATTTTTTATCAGAAGAGAGTTATTTTCTGTATGATATATGTAAATATTACACGTAGGTAGTACAGAGTAGACCCGATTTTATCAACCCTCGATTTCATCAGCCCCCGATTTTGTCTAACCCCGATTTTATCAGCTTTTTGACCCGATTTTATCTGCCTCGTATGCAAATTGATAGTTGGTAGTTTGATGGCTCTAGCAGACGAACCAAGTTGAATTCGAGTTAATCCTTTCTTGAGCATATTTTTCTCATCTTAGAGGTCCGGAATATGCAAAAAGAATTGAAAAATGTTTTCCAAACTTGCTTTATTTTTCCTTCATTAATATTTAAAGAACATTGTACAAAAATAATAACTACGTAAATGCTTTATCAATATTCGATTGCTTTGTTTAAATTCTTCTTGTAGGGTAATTTCGGGAGAGGTCGGGTGATATGCCGCACTCTCTGTATCTCGCATATAGAGTCACTTTTAAACAGTAATGTGATATTGAGAGTTTGTCTTTCGAGAATGTGAGCAATGGTGATGTAAAATATTCTTTATTATTGACTCACAAAAATATTGCTATTTCATGAATACGAATGGCAAGTCGTGATTATAACCAGGTATGGGAAAAAATCATTCATTATTACATCAACAGCAATCATTCCAAGAAATATTTCACCCCTACAAACAAACATCTTGCATCATCCTGTGCGAGCAGCAACACAATCGTGAGCATGACCTGTCAATATAGTGAATGAACATAACAGTGGGAGATTAGTTCGATTTAGTTCATTCTCTCTCCGTTTCATCCTCTCAATCGCTCACAATGCGAAACGATGTTTGCCGATGAGTGAATCGGATCGGATTCTATATGTTCGATGCTGTTTTCGAATCATTCGTAGGATGCACTCATTCCTTGAATCGATTTGAACTCGTTTTAGAATCATTGTGCTAATAGCTAGGCTAACAGTAAGTTGATTGCGTAGCAGAAGTTTTTTAGAAGATGAAGCGCTCAAAAACCCAAAAGACAGTGATTAAACAGGTAGTCCGGGAGCAGGACGGAAAGTTTAAATGTATTGCTGCTGCTAATTGTGCATATGAACAGGTTACTTTCAATTCCGGAAATTTTAAGCGACATGTACATGGCCAGCATCCGGCTGTATTCGAAAGAATGGGCTTATCATGGCCTGCGGTCGAAGGAACTGATTCAAAAACGGCCAGAAAAAAAGTTAAAAAGATGGTTGTAGAATCAGATAAACAATCAATAATCTTGGGTACTATACAACTGCTTACAACGAATAATATTCCTTTTAATTTTTTTGAAATGCCTGGATACAAAACTCTTCTTGGACCTCTATATGAAGCGGCAGATTTCAAAATGAATAGAAAAACTATTTCAGCATTAATCGAAAAAGGCTCAGAGCTGTCACGTGGCTGGATTAAGACCGAATTGTCCAAATCAATCATCAGTCTAAAAATTGACAGTGCCTCACGCGGAAACCGCCATATTTTTGCTATCAATGCTCAGCATTATTATTCGGGCGGGGTGGTAATTCGGAACCTTGGTAAGTTTGAGCCACTTTCACTATTTGAGAATTCTATCACATTACAGCAATATTGTGGACATTGATATTTGTATTGTTACTTGCAGCCGTTAAGGAAATGCACTGTCGTCAAACGAAGGATAACTTGAAGGATGTTATCATGCAGGTTTTAAATGAATACGGCGTTGACCTGAAGCAGGTTTATTCCATTGCACATGATAATGGAAGTAATATGATTGCGACAGTCAAGTTATTAAAAGGTATTTTGGAAAAAAGTACTTTAGAAACCGGTCCATCAATAAACACATTATTAGCTAGTAATACCGAAGCGTGCCGCATTTTCCAACACGCTTGCAAAGAAGAAAGTTTCGATAACGAGGACGACGATGATTCGATAAGCACGGACGATGCAAGCATTGCTGCGGAAGATTCTTTGGAAGCAGACGACTTCGTCGATGGCAGAGAAGGGATCGATGGTTTGACTTCGACAACTGAAACAAACGATTTCAATGAATTCGAGGAAATTCTTGGAAGCACACGATGTGCGGCACATACAGCTCAACTTGCTGTATGGGATGTAATCAACCCTTTAAAAAGCGCATATCTATACTTCAAAGAATAGTAGTCAAATTACGACATCGAGAGTATCATCAACTATTCAAAACTCATGATGCACATCTTCCTCCAATTGCGAACACAACAAGATGGAATGGAACATTTCTGATGTTGAAATCTTTACAAAATCAAAGACCATTTTTTAATTTGCTTAAAGCTTCATTTCCTGAAACAGGTAAGAGTTCATCTAATCTTCTGCTTCTTTAACGGGGAAACCAATACTTTTTTCAGATCTCACTCGTCATTGGCAATTTATTGCAAAATTTTGTGAAGCATTTGAACCTGCATTTGTGCTTACGCTGAAGTTGCAGCGAGATCATGTTCCTCTGTCCGAATTCTACGCATGCTGGTTATTATGTCAAGCACAACTTGCTAAGATCACGTGCAACGTACTTGCCAAACGACTGTTAGACGCCTTCAACGTTCGTGCTCTTAAAATGACCAGCACAATGCATTTCAAAGCATGGATCCCAGGTTCAATTTTTTGGGGTCAAAGCGCATCTCAACAGAAGAAAAAGAAAATGTTCAGGTATGGGTAACAACCTTTATTGAGCCTTTAGTAGTGTCGATTCACAAATTAAGGCACACAAAAATGGTCTCAGATATACCTATCTCCTCCGATATAAAAAAAATTCTCAGGTTGTGACATTTTTCTTGATTCCTAACCTAATCCCCCTCCCTTTATTAATTTTCAAAAATGCGTGACATGATTTACATATAAGTGTGGTTTGTATTTTATTTACATCGCAACTACCAGTACCTCATCTCTTTCCTGTTTGCATTCACATACATATTCCGTACAATTCAGTATAGTGTTACGCCAGTATGCTAAAAGTGCTTGGCTCAAATTCTGGCAGCAGAGAACAAAATTTTCTTCACAAGTTTTCATTTCCGCTTTACCATTTATCTACATTGAATATCACTCGTCTCGACAATATATTGAAATGCTGCATAATTTGTTAGATATGTGTTTTACGATCAACGTTATAATCCTTTAATAATACAAAACAGTTTGACTTTATTTAACTATATAATTATCTGCATTCAACAGAAATTTCTTCTTCAACTGTACCATCGAATTAACGAAATAGATGGAGTGAACACAGAACCAACTCCATCTACTTCTATGATGAAACCGCAGGATGACGTGGAGATGTATTTATCTACATTTTTCGAGGAAGACAATATTCCGACAGGCATATCACACTCCATTGAAGAAGCAGTATTGTCACAGTTGAAGGAGTTGGAAATTCGTGAAAAAATGCCAATTCTTCAATCTAATGG
Organism: Topomyia yanbarensis; assembly: GCF_030247195.1. NCBI lineage: Eukaryota > Metazoa > Arthropoda > Insecta > Diptera > Culicidae > Topomyia > Topomyia yanbarensis. The sequence continues at coordinate 156,247,095 of NC_080672.1, forward strand.
GGATGGCGAAGAATATGCTCCATTCGATATTCTAAAATATTGGGAATCTCAGAAAATTTTATCACCTGTTGTGCACCGCTTGGCGATGATAGTTTTATCGGCACCATCCACTCAAGTTTCGGTTGAGAGGGCGTTCAGTGGTTTAAAACTGATCCTTTCAGATCACCGCATGAGACTCTCTGAGAAATCTCTGGAAAACTTACTTGTGCTCAAACTCAATCCAGACTTGTTGAGTAAGGTCGCTGAAGCACTCAGTATCGAATCCGAGCCTTAAACCATATTATCAATTACATGTACATATGAAACAAATCGACTGTCATGAATAAACATGTTTATACATCATTACAAATTTATATTTCTTAATCTCAATGAATCCGAAAAAAAACTATTCTAGTAAGCTTATACACGATTCAATCAATCTGAGAACGATCGCGTATTTTCTGCTAAAGTAGTACAAAAATTAAATAAGAGTACGAAAAACGACTAGCCAGTCTATACCAATGTAAATAAGTCACTGTCGACGCAGGCATGCAGACGATATTCCATTAGTCTAATACAGGGAAATATTTCTTGTGTTCTAGTACCTAGTTTCAAAGGTGATAGAGAAATTTCAATATATAATCGAACTTTACTACACTGCAAGGATTTCGGATACATTTTAAACAATCTGTGGATTTACATAAATATCCATTGCGAATGAAACGTATATTTTATAAGATTGTGCAACAAAGGTAAAAATTTATAATTCACAATCAACGTAATTGAACACACTAAACTAATTCCACAATTGTTCTAAGTCAAGAGTACACGTGAATAAGCACAATGCCTTTCCGACAATCTTTGCAGTTAAGCATGTCCATCATTAACTAAACCTTCTCCGAATCGAGGGCAATAATCAGAAATGATAAGTATAGAATAAACGTTGATGAGCAACCGGTTTATTGTTGATGATTTCGATCCTCCGCTTTCCTCTTTCCTTCGTGAAGAATCACTTGCATCTCAGGACACATTGCGACTTCATCAGGTACAATCCAATTACTTCGTGTTGAACAAACGTTCAAGTGCTTGGTTTTGCTGAGCCGGCGTGCCGAATCAATGTTGAAATCGATATTGCACCACTTTATGGAAAACAGATCGACATCTACCGAAGGTAACGTAACCAGCAGAACGGAATTATATAAATTCGTCTAACACATCATGCACTCGTTGGGAATTCGCAATGACTTATTTTTTGCCCTCCAGCAGCGGATAAAAGCAATCACCGTACACTTTCCGGGTATCGTATGTGAATACCTCAATCGTTAACATTGCAAAAGCTATAACGAGCTTATAGATTAATTCCATCACAATAAAAAACTTTTCCTTTTTGAACACTAAATATTAAGACTGATTTCATAGAAAGGTATGAATTGTAAACAAAACAACCTAATCAGCCAAACTGAATGTATCTGTGTTGCTGGTTTTTATTGAATCTGTTAGTTTAGCAATCAACTGTGCCACTTTGACAAAACACAATAGGTCCTGTAAAAAACGTAAATTATAATCCACGTATTCCAACAAAATAATTTTAGTTTTTATTAGATAAAAGAGTAACAGTTAGATTGTAGTAAACAATTTTTCAAGAGCCTTATATACTTGATAGAGGAAGTGTCACCTTTTAGCGAATAATCTATAAACCTGGCATCTCTGCAGAACTGACAAGACAAGTGAGAGAAGTAAATAAAATGAGAGTCATCTTATATCAATGCAGTATATATAGGTGTGGCAGAGCACACGGTTTGCTAATGTAGGCAACCAAAAATATGTAATCAATTCACAAGTCCAACGGGTCGACGTCATAGCGTTCACACGATTCAATGGGAGCGAAACGAACGGTTGACGAAAGCAAGTCGATTTATTCTGTGATCATCTTACTAATACCCTAAGAGAAGAGACGACAACAGGCTTTTTACTCTTCTTAATTTTATCTACCAGGCCCTGTCGTAATTCCAAAGACAACAAGCATCCATCGTTGCCAAATTCCATTTGCAAGTTTTTCACAATTGCTGAAAATAATTGTACCTCAAATATCAAGCTCTGTCAAAAATTCACAATACTAGCTGCATTTGAAAATTGAATTTTATGTTTATTCGTGTCTCTCTTAACTTTACACGTAGTTATATCGTCATTCAGGGTATTTATTCAATTTGCATGAAATGTTCATGGGTATGAAAAGTAGCCAAAATAAATTCAGCAGCACTGTTTTTTATCCCGTTTGAAAATATTATGAACGCTCTTGGCTGGCAAAACGACCAATCAGAAGGTGGTTCAATATTGAGGTTAGGATTGGATCAAATTGGCTACGCGATTGTCTTCTCTTCTCTTAGCTAATACCCTAAGACAAGACGTGACAATCACAATGCCTTTCCGACAATCTTTGCAGTTAAGCATGTCCATCATTAACTAAACCTTCTCCGAATCGAGGGCAATAATCAGAAATGATAAGTATAGAATAAACGTTGATGAGCAACCGGTTTATTGTTGATGATTTCGATCCTCCGCTTTCCTCTTTCCTTCGTGAAGAATCACTTGCATCTCAGGACACATTGCGACTTCATCAGGTACAATCCAATTACTTCGTGTTGAACAAACGTTCAAGTGCTTGGTTTTGCTGAGCCGGCGTGCCGAATCAATGTTGAAATCGATATTGCACCACTTTATGGAAAACAGATCGACATCTACCGAAGGTAACGTAACCAGCAGAACGGAATTATATAAATTCGTCTAACACATCATGCACTCGTTGGGAATTCGCAATGACTTATTTTTTGCCCTCCAGCAGCGGATAAAAGCAATCACCGTACACTTTCCGGGTATCGTATGTGAATACCTCAATCGTTAACATTGCAAAAGCTATAACGAGCTTATAGATTAATTCCATCACAATAAAAAACTTTTCCTTTTTGAACACTAAATATTAAGACTGATTTCATAGAAAGGTATGAATTGTAAACAAAACAACCTAATCAGCCAAACTGAATGTATCTGTGTTGCTGGTTTTTATTGAATCTGTTAGTTTAGCAATCAACTGTGCCACTTTGACAAAACACAATAGGTCCTGTAAAAAACGTAAATTATAATCCACGTATTCCAACAAAATAATTTTAGTTTTTATTAGATAAAAGAGTAACAGTTAGATTGTAGTAAACAATTTTTCAAGAGCCTTATATACTTGATAGAGGAAGTGTCACCTTTTAGCGAATAATCTATAAACCTGGCATCTCTGCAGAACTGACAAGACAAGTGAGAGAAGTAAATAAAATGAGAGTCATCTTATATCAATGCAGTATATATAGGTGTGGCAGAGCACACGGTTTGCTAATGTAGGCAACCAAAAATATGTAATCAATTCACAAGTCCAACGGGTCGACGTCATAGCGTTCACACGATTCAATGGGAGCGAAACGAACGGTTGACGAAAGCAAGTCGATTTATTCTGTGATCATCTTACTAATACCCTAAGAGAAGAGACGACAACAGGCTTTTTACTCTTCTTAATTTTATCTACCAGGCCCTGTCGTAATTCCAAAGACAACAAGCATCCATCGTTGCCAAATTCCATTTGCAAGTTTTTCACAATTGCTGAAAATAATTGTACCTCAAATATCAAGCTCTGTCAAAAATTCACAATACTAGCTGCATTTGAAAATTGAATTTTATGTTTATTCGTGTCTCTCTTAACTTTACACGTAGTTATATCGTCATTCAGGGTATTTATTCAATTTGCATGAAATGTTCATGGGTATGAAAAGTAGCCAAAATAAATTCAGCAGCACTGTTTTTTATCCCGTTTGAAAATATTATGAACGCTCTTGGCTGGCAAAACGACCAATCAGAAGGTGGTTCAATATTGAGGTTAGGATTGGATCAAATTGGCTACGCGATTGTCTTCTCTTCTCTTAGCTAATACCCTAAGACAAGACGTGACAATCGGCTTCTTATTTTTCCTTCAACATTCTTCTTTTCGCACATTTTCACCCTGCCGAAATCTTCCGAAGAGTGTTGCTATTTTTATTAATGAAAATAGAGTCTTGTTAATTTATTTTATGCCGGAAATATTTTGTATCTTGAATCCACTGTATTGATGAAGAGCACCGTTTTTCCATATAATGGGTGTTTGGTAAGGTTTGATGAAGCCATTATCTGAAAAAAATTAGATTATGGTGTGGTTTTTGTCTTATTTTTGTTAAAGTTATTCAACCACGTATACGGTAAATGCATGATAAATACTTGTTTCACTTTACCGCACAATTTCTGTTCAATTTAGTCATTTTTACTTTTTTGAACGATAATAATTTTATTTGTCAAAAGTAATGACACTTTCCAATCAATATAGCAACACTGCTTAACAACATTTCGCAATCCCTGCAGTAACATTGCGTACGATGCAAAAAGTCAGAATCAACCAATCAGGAGCTGGACCATTCTGACGTAAAATTAGGCAATCCATTAGACGTTTGGTTGACAATTCAGCGGTGGGTACTGTCAACAAGTCTACTCCTGCGAACAGATAAACTCGCCCGACAAACAAGTTTGTTAGTCCGATTCGTTTGATGTTGGATCGAATCAACGATATTGTCGGACGTCGCACCCCTCGGAGTAACGTCAGAATAAGTAAACAAGAAATAATCAGCTGATCAGAAACGTCTCATGGATTGCCTAATTGGAACAAAAACGGCCCCCCTTATTGTCACGTCTTGTCTTTGCGAATACCAAAGTGCCATCTTCGCCATACCTGTATATACTACATTGATCTTATATAGGAATGAAACGGAAATATTTCGTTCGATGAGTGAAATGAATTAGACTCACTCGGCAGCTCTCCCGATTCTGCGGGAGTGAAGTTCAATATTGCACATTCGTTCTTTACTCGGACTCACACGGCGTTCGCTCACCATTCTGAGCGAGATACCATTAATGTTTATGAATGCTTTATTAAAGTAACTCTCGATTGTTGGTTCATATTCGCTTCGTTGATTTGGCTATGTGTGTGTATAGCGAATGGGGATCAGTGGAATCAGAACGAGTGAGTGAATTTTCCCATGCCTGTATATTTTTTAACAAAAATGAGACGCAGGTCACTTTTATTCAATTCTTTGAACAATTGTGTAAAAAATATACAAAATAGTAACTTTTTAGATCGGAACAAATCACGACCAATCTGTGGCTCACAATTTCAATGCTGTTTAGTTCGGTAAAATCAGGTCATCCATAGTAATTTTTTAAAATAAATAAAAACCTGAAATGACAATATTATGGTAAAAAAAATTTTCGCGAGGCCCACCTGGATTTGGTTTTGCAATGCAAAATACTACCAAAAACTTGAATCTTCCATCGAAATTGCGATATCACCTAATTTGGATGGCCCGCTTAAGAAATTTTGACTCAATTGTAAAACACATGATTTTTTTCCATGGTCCGATTTTCTTAATGTATAAACATGATTGTTCCAGAATTCGCGGCACTCTATCTACGATTTTGGGAACATTTTTTTGCAGAGGCAATGATGGGATTTTAAAAACCGATTTTTCTGTTTATGTTATAGTACAAATAATCATAATAATAATTTCAAAACGATTGGTCCAGAAAATTTTGAGTTATAGTGTACGCTGTCATTCGCCGAATCTATATTTTGCAATGAAAATTTAGGAAAATATTGTTCAAATGTTTCATTATTGTATAGATATTGACTGAATAGACTACTATTCTCGGTATCGCTAAAATAAATATTTAAGAATGATATATTTTTCATCAAAAATACTTAACCTCTCGTTGAACTATATGGTCCGATGATTGAACTTGAATCATATTAATTAAGGATACGCTTGTATAAGCCTGAAATCAATCACCTGATTCACAAACAACAAAGTATTTCAAGTATTTATCAGTGAAAGGCCCTAATTGTTAGTTTAAAACCTCAGCTACATTTTGGTGTCATAAAAGCTCATTTGCACCACTCCATGGCAGTGTTAGGCGACGATTTGCGTTTTTCCATTGTTTTACAATGTTGGCATGATTCGGACCACCCTAGTGGCAATTCAGAAAGTTTTTTTTTATTTATTGTACAATGGAATTATGTTTTCCTATGAAATCATTATTGCAGAAACTCCTTAAGAAACAAAAAGTGAATAAATTGTTTTAAAAAAATTAATCTGGGTAGTCACAGCGGTCTTTGGGCGCCTTAAGCTGAGATAAACATTTGAGATGTACGTGTTTGTGCCCCGGCTGAAGCCAGTCCGAGGAGAGAACAGCACAAAATTATTGTTCTTAATAAAAAAACTCTGTTCGTATAAATATCAACTAATCGAATTCAATTACTTTATGTTTGAAATTATGATAAATCAGTTTTCGGAAATATAGGGGAACTCAGGACTATTCGGACCTACCACAGCAAATCGCCTTTTTACGCAGGTGAATGTGAAAGAATTTATTGTTCAAAGGTTCTACTTTGAAACCTCAGCTACATTTTGGAGCTAAAAAATCATTTGCACTACTTCATGATAGGCCGCTACGCGACGACTTGCAAGAGTCTACGTTTTTCCGTCCTTTTGCAATGTAGGTGTAATTTGTACTTCAGGCCATTATTTTTTTTATTTTCTTTGTTCGATAAACTAATTAGGAAGCAAAAAATAAATAAATTGTGTTTAAAAAAATATATTCTGGGTGCTCACAGCTTTCGATTAGCGTACATTGTATTTTTTTTTGCTATGGCGTGGGAGTCGCGGGTGCAGACGCAAGCCATGCTGGCTAGGGCTTTGCAATTTTTTTTATTTCTCAAAGGCCCCCCCTCTCATATTGTGACAAATCTCAAAGTAAGCTCAGATGCTAAATTTCACATCATTTGGACAATTCTAGACTCCCGCCTACTTCGCTTGAAATTTTTGAAATTGGTCCTATGGGAAAATATGGGGGGAAAATATATTAAATGCTATAACTTTTGAAATGGCAATCAGAAAATTACAATTTATACCTCATTTTGAAGAAAATAACATTAGTATTTGAATGGAAATTTTTTCGTTTCTAGAAAAATACGGAAAGTGAGGTACTGGGTCATTTTAGCCCCAAAATCCCCTATTTTTAATAATGTTTCTTCTCCGTGATGCAAATCATACATATTTTGCGGTTTTTCTAATGTGAAAAAATCTCAGGAATCGAACGGAACCTTTTTGAGCTTTGTCCGAATACGAGAAGTTGGGGTTATAGGGCCTTTTGTCATTCATATTAAATTTTATCATTTTCTCGTGCATATATCTCTATTATTCTTCACTAAATTTTAATAAATTGTACCTTATTGAACATGGAAAACCCTTAGAAATAAAATAAAAATAGATTCGTTACCGATAAAATTCAGAAACATCAAATTATCTGACTTATAGTTTCGATTACACATTTTTATGATAAAATCGAACATATTAACTCCATTTAACAACAAATCTCTTATTAAATTTACTACTTTTAGTGTAAAATTCGCTGGGGGATCAAATGAAAAAAGTTTCCATCCTGGAAAAATAGGGGAAGTTGACGTATTGGGAAATTTAATGAAAAAAAAAGTTATTTGTAGAGTTATTGTCAAAAAATTTGATGTTTCTGAATTTTACCGCTAACGAATCTATTTTTGTTGTATTTCTAAGAATTTTGTACGTTCAACAAGGTACATTTTATTAAAATTGATTGAAGAATAATATAGATATATGCACGAGAAAATGATAAAATTTAATATGAATGACAAAAGGCCCTATAACCCCAACTTCTCGTATTCGGACAAAGGTCAAAATAGTTTCGTTCGATTTCTGGGATTTATTTACATTAGAGAAGCTGCAAAATGTGTATGATTTGCATCACGGAGCAGAAAAATTATTAAAAATTGGGGATTTTGGGGCAAAAATGACCCAGTACCCCCCTTTTCCGTATTTTTCTAGAAACATGCATATCTCCATTCAAATACTAAGGTTATTTACTTTAAAATGAGGTTTAAATTGTAATTTTCTAATAGCTACTTCAAAAAGTCATAGCCTTTAATATATTTTTCCTCCATATTTTCCCATAGAACCAATTTCAAACATTTCATGCAAAGTGGGCGGGGGTCTAGAATTGTCCAAATGTTGTGAAATTGTCACAATATGGGAGGAGGGGGGGATGCTTTGAGAATTAAAAAAAAAAATTGCAATGCCTTAATGCTGGCTGATGTAATTAGCGATCTTGGGTCCCGTATGCACATTTCGCACAGAAGTGGTGAGCGTCTTGAAAATGTATGTTTTCACCCGAACAAAAATCATTCCATAAAACAGGAGCCAAGCTCAAGCTTTCCAAAAAACTTACCAGTTATTTTTATCACTTTTGTTTGTTACTTTAATCACGGTTTCGCCACTACAATGATTTTTGTTTTGAGTATTGCAAAAAATGAAACATTGTGTATCCTTTCTCTAAAAAAACTGAAGAATGAGATTGAGATGTCAAAACTATTTTTTTAAAATGGCGCTTCCACAAATATGTGCGACAGTCACAAAGTTTGCGATTTACTGGGGGATCTGAATTACCCCTGCGGTCCCTATCCAAAAACATCAAAAATTTCTGACGATTTCATCCGTCGAAAAAAACTACGCAATCTACCATTTGGAGGCTCTGAGAGCAACTCTCATAAAAGTGAAAACAAGTAAAATGACGCCTTATTTTCTGCACTGCAAAATAAACACAGTCCAAGACCAATTTGCTTCGTTAACGACTTTTTTGCACTTACCCACGGCAGTTCTAACTAATTGAACTAATTAAAGCATCGACAATCTCATTTAGTAGGACAATCAATTTGCAGTGATTTAAATTGTATGTGAATATTTTCTCCGTGGGGTTATGTAAACTGTATGCCACAAATTCCCACGCAAGTTTTCCCATCTCAGGCAGCCTGTAGTCGATTCGCACAGCGCGACACACCCCCGACGGCTTCGATACACTCATGCAACCAGCGATTTTATTTTTATTATTCTCTGCGCTGCAGAGTAAAACAATTTCCTCATTCTTAGAAATAAAGTACCCACACAGTCGTGTGCAACCACTAGCCCGACAAGGTCGCGAAAGTCGCGCGATACCGAAAGCTCACCTACGTGTCCCGTTCAAACACAAAACAACTCATTCATTGGTGCGAGTCACGACTGCTGACGTTTCTGGGTGATGATTTCAAACCGATGAATAATGATTTTTAACGTAAACAAAACTTCATTCATCTGATCAGGCGATGACGACGAAAGGTTTTTTCCTGAGATCTGCACAGATAATGAATAGCGCGCAAGTCTCTAGAAGAATATTTTAATTTTCTAAAGGGCAGATTCATTTACATGATTATCAGGGTTCCTTTTATGTGCAGGATATTTAGCACAAATTTAAGTGCGAAATAAAATTACACGATAAATTTTTCGGCGAAATTTTAAAATATGCTGACTGATGTCAGCATATTTTAAAATTTCGCCGGAAAAATCATCGTGTAATTTTATTTACTCATATTTTTTCGAGTCTTGCAAACACTTGAAGCAATGTTTCATTCATAACTTATACACTATGAGCGCAGAAGACTTCGGTCATTATTGTTACGCGTTTTTCGTCTTCGATTTTGCTCGAAATTAATTCAGTAAGTGACCTGAGTGATGTCAACATTAGCAACAAGACTCGTTCACAGCACTGCCGAGCGAGAGCGAACAATGAGCGAGGTTTCTAACTGACCATCGACGTCATCATTTTACATCATGCATCGTATGATCCGCGACTGACTGGGGAGAATGAATAAAAAAATGCAGTCAACACACTATCATGCGTTCAAACATACAGACATTAAACGCCTCGGGTGTATAACCAACCACATGAACATACTCTGTGAGTAAATAACCAATCGGCAGGTCTACGCAAACACCAGAATTCTCAAGTGTTACGGCTACGCACAGAAACAGGTGCTAATTAGCAGTTAGGATACGTTTCCTAATCAGACAGACTTCTATAGTCCATGTGAGAAATGTTTGACGCTCAGTCACAAGCGGGATTTGTGAGGTCTTGAATATACAATTTATTATGATACGGAGTACATCGAAAGATAACGAAACTCCAGTTTACCGACTAAATTCTGTAACTTAAACCGAACGTTAGTTAGTATACGCTTCGTCAGGTGAGGACCCCCCCCATTGGGTTATAATATCGATTCGGGTGGAATGTTTTTACTAGTGCGTGAGTTCTTTGAGAATATGAACAATATTAAGTTTATTTCACTGCCAAAGAAATGGATGACCTGGGTCAAAAAAGTATACGAAACTCAACCTTTCAAACCTCGATTCGAAAGTTGAGCTTCGGATTGGTTGCATAATCTTTCTTAAATGAAAAAGAGTTTACGATCAGGTGATGGTTATGTTCTGTTTATGGCAGAAGCATTTGTCTGCTATCGAAATAAAGAAAAAAAGCAAAGATTTCTACGGCACATAGAAAAGCCTTTGGCAAAAAAAAATGCATGCGAAGTAACTATCTTTACTAATCTACTGATAGGGTAGGAGTTCCTGCGAAAAAATCGCCACGTAACTACACACGACAAATTCTTGCCGCCACGGTCAGGTGAAACGTATAATTTCCTCATGAAACCGATATGATAATGTTCGAGCATCGCGTGATTTTCCACTACAGGTATAGTCTGGCTACCAATACACGCTACCAACGTTTCCGACTTAGATCGAAAGAGAGAGGGATCGCGTCATCACTCTCCTGAGTACGGTTGAACGATACCAACCGTAGCTCGATCGGCAATATTCGCGAATTCCCTTTCGCGATGTTCGCGATGTTCCACTGAAAGTCTATATAAAACCGTTGTGCTTCGGCTTGGCAAATGTTACACGTAAGTTTGCTGCTCACCGACCACGTTGGGAAAAGAGTAAACGAAGTCCGTTTAAATTCTTGATCTATCGGCACCGGTTGCGTGATATTATTGAGTTCTTCAATTGAGATCTTGAGATTTAGTTCGTCGGAAAATTGTGTATATTAGCTCTATTTTATAGCATATAACCGCATTACACGGTGTTAAGTAATTATCTTTATGAGAGGATTAAAAATTAAAATTAAACATCATATTGTTTCTCTGTGTGTTTCCAGATTAGTCAACAGTGAAAAAATAGTGGAACTGCCAATAATATAGTGTATCTCAATGTTCGTTCTGAAAGTGAAAGTTAAGAGCGTGCTAAGCATGAAGATCGAAATCAGAAATTTCTTCTTGCTAACGATCGTGACAACTCTGCTAAATCTAGTAGTCATATCAACCGGGGTATCATCCGACAATTTCCTGAAGCTGGATGAGTTTAATAGTTCACCAACGCGTCACAACCATCGACATCATCCGTCGTCCGAGAAGCAGCAACAGCAGCCGCAGAAGGACAATTTTATCCTGATCGATTATCTGAGCGATGGAGAGGCGGAACGACGCATCAGTTGGAACGGAATTGCCGGCAAGGAGACCAGCATCGGTGACAGTAGGTAAGTCGAACGATGGTAATCGATCCCACTCAACTATTCAATATTATATGACTGCACTGACATTGAATTTTGGAAATGCGTTTTTGGCAAAGCATGACTCGACGTATGGGTGATTGAATTTAATTGTTGAACGACGTTCGGATAGCCGTATTAAAACGGAAGGGAAATTTCGAAATCTTGTCAGTACACGTGATAAGTGCTTTTGAAGCAAGCATTTATCTGATGCCAATCATTAGGCCTGATAGGCAGGAAGTAAGGATAAGTGCTATCGGCACAAGGACTATTTTGAATGCGTACAACATTTCTCGGCCATTTAATTGTTCCTTCCGGGTTTGCGAAATAAATTTTCTTAAACGAAACGAATCATCTGCCGTGTTTGTGTCAATGAACTCGACAGCACCAAAGTGATGCACTCAAATAGTTTGCAAAACTTATGCCCGATGTGCTAATTGTTGTGGTCTATTGTGTTCAAAGATTACCTAAAAGCGGAAGGTGAGAAATTTTCACATTTGAATTTGACTAGTGGAGATTTGGTCAGTTACAGAGTAGCCCAGGTTTGGACGACAGCTAATGCTGGTATTTACAATTCAGTTTTTCTTTATAAATGAATGTAGAGAAAACCTAGAGTGGGCATAAATTAAAAATTAATTATACCTCTTACATTGCGTGCCACGCATTGATTTATCTAAATTTTACGTACTGCCTTGTTTGTTTGTACTTGTTTTGTTCACAAGTGAGTTATTTTCATAAAAAAAATTCCGAGATAACATAAAATCGCGACGTATCATGCATTTTAAAGACATTTAGCATCAAAAATACGAATTCGATTTCTGACATTTCATTTCATCTCCCTCTGAAAAAAACTTCGGCCTATACGGGGATTTCAAATATTTCCGGAACAATATAACCCGAAATTGTATAGACCTTTCATTTCGGACTAAGTTTAGGAAAATCGGCCCAACCATCTCTGATAAACTATTGTGAGTTTAATAATTTTGATAGGTGGCCACTTTCCAGGGAACTTCCGGATCCGTATTTGATGGTCAATGTGGCCTTCAGTGATATAGGACTGCAAATTCAAGTTGTTTGACACATATTTTGGCGAAATTTTTACCTTTTTGCATTCATCGCGGTATCGGTTTTGATCGGAATTTTCTATTTGATCGCACGCTATAACCTGCAACTCCAGAACCGGCAGTCGGATTGGAATGAAAGTCGATAGCCATTTTCGAGAATGAAACACCTTCATCTTTTTTTTTTAATTTTAAATACGTTTATTTAGGCCCAAATGAGGTAGCTTAACGAGGCCGATAATTCTTTTTTTCAAATTACATGGCACATGTTAGTGGGGAAAGGGAAAGCCGTATTTAGGGGCGGCTTGCTTCCCTCTTATGTAAGTAAAGGAAAAAGGTAGGAAGTGGGATACATATTGTGTATCGACATTGTCATTTGCTGGTTGATCATTGTGGTGGATATACACACTTTGTTGTAGTGGTTTCCAGTCTGTAATCGCAGGGGCGAGGAGAGAGTCGATAATGAAACACCTTTGATTTGAGACTTAGTTTGGTCAAATCGGTCCAGCCATCTCCGAGAAACCGATATGACTGTTATTCTGAATTTGGAAACTCCCGCCGGGGCTTCCGGAACCGATGATGGCAGCCAATGTGGCCAAAGAGACTTTGACTGGCTGTTAGTGGCACAACATTAAAACACGCTAAGAGAAATTTAGTTTTTCCATACATAATGCATTGATTGAAGAATAAGAGTATTTTGTTCACAAAGCATTAGTAATAATTAAATTGTCCTTCTATTTTATTTCCTTACGCTTTACCATTGATTCGACTGAACTTTTGAGATTTCGCTGATGATGATCCTATGCTGATTTTATCGTTTCTCTGATTTCTGTCTCTATCCTATGCAATATATGTTATCAAAAGCATTGCGAAACATCATGTTCTAAATGATCTCAATCGATATCATATTCGAAGAGAGAGTTAAAACAAATATTTCATCGTTTCACTTTTAGGCGGATTAAAAGCATTTTTTAATTGGAAAAATGTTTTTGAGAGACCGTACCGTTCAAGTACACAACAAAAAATCTTTTTCAGATCTTAACTTCATTGATCTATATAACCGTAGCCAGATGTCGAAATTTTTCGAATTGGGTATCAGTTGATAGGTTATTTTATTACCTTGCTTTCGCGGTATTGAAATTAGACATATATAAAAGGATTTGAAACCAAAAGTATAAAAGTCGGATCATTATCCACCTTGGAAACTAACCCCCATCCACCTCTTCTTCATTTTCGGAGTTTTAAGGAACAAACTTTTTGGAAGCTTAGGTTCAAACAATAATTTTGATTTAAAAAATAAATATTCGATAATACTTTATCCCTTCAAGCTTATGACGGCAATAAACGTCGTAACGTAAACCCAAACAGGGATGTAGAAGCCAAAGTTCGTAAGATTCACGTGTACTAGATGACTACATAACAAAACATTTATTTGAAGCACTACTTGTAGACTAGAAAATGACATGTGTATTGCTTTTCAAGAGATGCACAATTGTGAGAAGAGACGGGAACTTTTTTTTTTGATTCACCATTTGAATGAAAATACGACTAGACAAAAATAGGACCGCTGCGCTTAACTAAGAATAGCCGGCGCTCAGTAAACATTGCGCGAGGATGACATAATATAATGAATGTCACGCCATATAGATTACATATAGCTTGTATGGCTTGACAACCAAAAGAATAGATGAATGAAATGACAACGTCATCGCATACGGTTGGCCAGATGTTGTAAACAATTTTTCACGGTATTTAATATCGTACGATATGTGCATTTCACACCGCTGATTCTCGTTGCAGACAGATATCGTATGACATATTGGCACAGGTTTGAAAGGGAAAGTACGTGGAATGATAAGGTATATGCTTGGGCAATCTAGCGAAAAATATCTCCTGCTCGTGGTCACTCGAGTTCAGTTGACAATTTAGATGACAATCAAGTGTAAGCGATTAACAAACAGCAATACTCTGTATGTAGTTTTGTTGACGCGGTACTGTTGAATTGTACTTGCAGAGAGCACTAACTTAAAAGAAACTGCACTGCACTGCACAAAATAATTACGCTATAATGTTTGCGAGAAATGCTAGTCCACTTTATTTTTGTTTGATAATATGATTTGGCATGCTTGTTGTTTTATCTGCAGAGGAACCCGGGGCAGTAGCGGATCCAGGGGATGGCTCTGGAGATCTGGACCCCTCCCGAAAATTTTCAACGATAAAACTTTATACATTACACGATTACGCAACTTCAAATTTCAAACTGTTTGGTGTTTTACATATGGCAGAAGTACCTCCAAAGACAGTGAAAAGAACTTTTGGAAAATCAAGGTTAAACATGAGATATAAAGAACTAAAAATTGGCGTAAAGTCTCGCTCACAGGGGGGCTACTTTACGCCAAAAAGTGTTTTTTCGAACACCATGTCTACTTCTTGATTTATTTTTAAGAATTATGTTCATAATTTATGTGTGAATGCATGTGGCGCTCGTAAAAATAGAAGGGTATGTTCAAAAGCTGCGTAACAAGCATCCAGTTACCATTTTTATGAGTGTATTGACAGTCCGACAATAAAAACAGCAAGCCGAGAAAAAACGCTGTTCAAGATATACTTTTTCATAGAGTCTTATGAATTAGACAGCATTGTTTTAGTATTTTTCTAAAAGTTTTAATCGTGTTCCGGAGTCCAATGGTATTTCCGACAAAAATGCGAATGGGACTGTTATATTTAATGGACAGGTTAGTTCATCCATCTTTGATCAGATATCCATTTCCAATATACTGAGGAGGTTTTTTTTTATTTAGTAAGGTTTCAACCATAATATCATTCCACAACGAATTACATCAATACACATAGTTTAAATACTTCTAGAAACAATAGCGTTTTTATTTTCGCCCATTGCAACTACACTACTCACCTTGCAAATTATCGATTCCAGTTTTTTTTCAAAACTGTTAAACTAGTACGCTAATAAAAATCTGGTTTGAATTAGAATCAAATAATAAAATAAGAGTAAATTATTGATCAAATATACAGATTGTGTAATATAGACTTGAGTAAAGCTTGGCGTAAAGTTTTCCCCTTTTTAAGATAAAATGGACATATAGTCACCAATTACTAAACAATTACAAATCCGGGCAAAAACACGAACACAAATAATTGCATTACATTACCAGGTTAATTTTATATAATCTACATCCTCTTATCTAATAATTTGATTAGTATATCACACTTTACCAAGAGAATTTAAGGTGTAAGGTCCGGTAGCTAGACTTGTCCGATTTGCTTCAAATTTAGTGCAAGTACTCCTGGTGGGACTAGGAATCGAATCAGGGGTGGGCCGATTGAGTTTTCAAAAATTCATTATTCTCCACCATTCGTGAACGAATTTAGACAATGTATGGCTTGTTAGAACGGTAATTCCATAAGCTTTCTAATTAATAAAATCATTCATATTTCAGAAAGTAAACAATATATCCAAAAACAGAAACAATAGCCTCCAATGGTCACATTAAGCCTTTCGTTTGAGACTATTTTCGTTATAATCGGTCCGCCATTGCTGAGATAATAACATGACATTAGATTGGTACGTGAGATTCGGCCCTCGGAACAAGTTTTCAAAGTTTGAGCGAATTCTATACATTTCTTTTATAAGCAATGTATGAATCAAAATTGAAACCATTAACCCTGGGCTCTTCCTTACAAGCGACTGCGGTTATATTTTTGGGAGAACACTGACATATGTATTTTATATAATTATCTGATGGAATCGCGCTTTATTTACTGACTATTAAAATTTTCATCTGTGATATTGATACTCCATCATAGTGAACATTGAACAAATCCAAGTAACCTAGCCAGCTAATTTCTGATAGCAACGTAGTTGAATGATGGACGTTGCAAAGGCAAAACAACTTGCTTTAACTCGCAAATTCAACTATTGTTGCATCTAATCTAATATGCAGTTTATCATTAATGTATCCTGGTGATATCAGTTTATAAGGATATTTGCAGTGTTACAGCACTCTTCAACCCGTAATTCCGGAACCGGATGTCCGATCAACTAAAAATTAAATAGCAGCTTATGGGAACGTTATACCGTTCATTTGAAATCAAGTTTGTTTAAAGCAGTTTTGTCATTCCTGAGAAAAATGAGTGACATTAAAAATACATACGCACACAAACACACATACGTTTTCCGATATCGACGAATTGAGTTGAAAGGTATATGAGATTCGGCCCTTCAGGCCTCGATTAAAAAGTCGATGTCCAGAGTGATCACACAGGGTCAGGAAATTTTATGTGTGATCGCACTCTTTACCCCATAACTCTGTTCAACGGCACTGGACAGGATTTGTGATGCTTAACAGAAATTGTGATCCTGAATGACAGAAGGAAGTCAAAGGGCTCATTGAATTGGACAATTTGTAGATTGCCGCCCAGATTGTTATTGTAGGGGAAGATCACTAATTCCCGACCCACAAATAACTTTCGTATTGTCATACAGAAATGGTCTACTTTGTGTGGATCATCGAAAACTGGTGGTGTGTCGCGGAGTAGTGGTCTAACCCTATTGAAGGAATGAACAACCCCTCCCCGAAATAATGCCCCAAGGTAGTACCGAGAAGAAATCGGGTTTGGCGGTAAGAGTTGTTTTAGCGGGTTGGGGGATTGTCCCCAACTCCGTTCCCTTTTTCTTTTTCATGGTCTTTTGGAAGATTTTTTCTGTCCTATAAAACAGACACACACAAACATTTTCCGATCTCGACGAACTGAGTCGAATGGCATATGAAAAAGGGAAAAAATGAACTAATTGTAGTTGATTTCAAAGTGCATTTGTTTACATTTTTTCAGTAGCCTTCGATCAATGGGAGTATATTCTGTCCCAGGTTAACATGTAATGATGCGAGCTATAATTTTAGTAAGAATAATCATGATTAAATTGTGTCAGAAAAGTATATGGATTTATTTCCAGTTCAGATTTGAATATCGCAATAATAAAGAAGTTTTTATGCTTTATAAAAAATTGAAATAAAAAATAAACTACAGCATGTTTTGTATTCTAACTAAAAATAGTAACACGTTATATAATATAACCATGAGTATAATATCACGAAAACTAATTCGCGGTCTGCTTTGATATACAGTTAATAAAAACTGCAAACAAGATTCGTTATCGGAGTTGCTAGGGATCAGAAAAAATACGTATTGGGCATTAAACAATTGATGTTATTTTTGGTAAATGCGCATCATAAATAGTTTGTAAAAGAGCCAACCCACGCTCAAATTCACCAAGTGGCACTTGACTTCACATGATTAACCCTCGCCGACGCGTGGAAATAAACACAAACTTTTCGGTCTCCGAAAGAGAACATAAAGTAAATCAAAGCGAATTCTTATGCCTTCTGAAGTGTCATAAACCTTCTCTGTGGAATATCCCCGACACCATGCATATGCAAATAACTCTTTAAAAGTGAAAACCCCATCCACTTCTTCATTAGCTCGTGGAGTTATGTACAAAAATGTATGTTGTCATGCACCATCATCATATTCATAACTGGGCTCAAAAACAACATAAGATTTGTCCTTTTGTTGACATGCACTTCAGGTGGAAGGTTGTATTTTGTGACCCGTTCCGCACTCAACGCGTGTGTCTTACTTTGGTTAAATAGGCAGGTAAGTAGGTACATATTTTATTTACGTACATTGTGTTATGCACTACCAGTGACATGTAATGCTTCCGGATCTTAGAAGTAAATTCTTGTAAATTCCCATAATCGTTAACTCTATAGCAGTCTACCCAACATCATACAGTCACGGGAGATCCTGGTACCATGTCGGTTAATCTGGAAATCAATTCGAAATTTCAATTATTCACCTTTGTATATTGAATTGTATCCTAGTTTCTAAATTTGTTTTTTTTTCAGCAATAAACCGTAAAATTTTCCCTCTATTTTAAATCATAGGGTTAACCCTCCGCAAACCAGATGGGGTCGGATACGAGCCCATGTTTTTTGGTTGCAGGTTAGTGCATGCAAATGGATCACCCCTGGTCTGCGGAGGGTTGGGATAGTCTCCTAATTATTTTCCTTAGTATGAAAAAATAGGCTGGTCTTGAAATAGCTTCATAATAATCTGTTAATTTGAGAAATTTAAAAAATAATATAAACTAACAATACTCGAAACTAACATTTTAGTAAAATAAAATCTAATGTCGTTTTTGCTTGAGGCAGAAACTAACTCAGTTTCGGACCTAACTGCTGTCAAACTATTTGTTTGAAGCCAGTTTCTAACCTAGGTTATGCGCCACTGAACTGAAAACCGGGTTGGGTTCTAGCCTGAAATATATTTCGGGTTCGCTCACACAACCGCTGTTTTGCGAGAACCCAACTCAGTTCCATTAAAAGTTCGTTTGATACAACTAACCTGGGTTGGTTTCTAGGTTCTCAATCGAAAACGACATAAAACTCATCCATTTGTGTCTGGGCGCTATTCGCATTCCTCGCGATCACAAACAATCGTCCTGTCCCTGATAAGAGCAACGCTGGCCAATAAACGGGGTCGGAATGAGAACATTAGGAGAATGATGATTTGCTGTCAGAGATCTCGCACAAGCAACACCATGCTAAAACCCTTACCTACTGTACTATCCTAGCAAATAAAAATTGCCCATCACTCTCTCCCTAAAAAACCGGGTCTGTTCAACGGATGGACTCTTAGAAGCCAGCATATCTGCCCATGAATATGTCTGCAGATCACAGTTGTTTTAATGCGACGGCAACATTGTGTTTTCCCGCGGGCCGAATACGTACATGAGGGAGAGATTTTTCCCCTTTGCAGTCATGAATCTTTTGTTTTCAATTTGAAATGTGATATGGTGAAGTGAAACATTCACCGAAAAGTGCACCCATTCGTTCTGGAATAGATTAGACATATTTACACTTAATTTGATTCGAAATAATTAAGCTAACATTGAGCAAATTGATATTCGGTGGTTGCCTCTGAGGAAAGGGGGAAATGGATGTCAAAATGCAATAAAATTAAACTGCACCGAGGGAATTGAGTTGCTTCAAAAATCACTTTTATTGCGACAGGGAGAGCTGCAAAAGGGGAAAAATGTGTTCGCATATTGTACACGTACTTAGTGGGAAAAACTGACCTACAGTAATTTCCTTCGGCTTTGCTACATCTGTACAACTAACTTTAATGAGATCGATTGGCTACTTGAATTATTTGTTTAAGACTCTCAGCATTTATATACCGTGCTTTTACGAATAACAAGTGATCGCCGTATTTTTTTCATTCGAAAATTTCAAGAGAAATAAACACAGGATCACTTTTGTCGACAAGACACAACAAACCAGCCAGCACTGAAAATCTAAACCGCGAGTCTTTAATCGTCGGATACGAGCTACTAGGCGTATGTGGGAGAAAGGTTTAGGAATCTTGTTTATTATTTTATCAAGTTAAAACGGAACTTCAAAACATCAGTACAAGACAGGGCTTATGAGAACGTGAGTGGGGAAGCAAAAACAATTGGGTGTCTCTTTCGACTTCCAACTGATCATCGCGATACGGCTGCCGCAGTTGCAAGTCTTACCGCTTTCGGCCAAGTCAATTAATTAAACCATCGATCCAGAGAATTCAGTGTATATGTATATTATATACACATTTCCCAAGAATAGAGATACTTTCCACACGGCCGGCTGCCGTGGCAGATATGCAGATGCACGGTTAGACACAGTTCAAAAGTAGAACTGGCACGTTGCACGTGAGTTTTCTAAAGCTGTCGAACTCTCGCCTCTTTGGTTTTTAGCCGCCTATTTGATCTCATTATGTAAATGATGCCTAAACTTTCGTTTCATCTGATGATGTTTTTTTCTGGAATACTTCATCAGAAAAGAATTCATGTTATTTTCCCAAACATTAAAAACCGAGAGTTGAGTGGATGACTGAAGCGTTTGTTGCGAAATCGCTTTCAATCTGATACCCGAGTTATTTGTGATCTAGTTGAAATGATTATAATATTCTTGCCGCCTCTCTACTATAACACATAACGTGATAGTGAGTTTTTCACTATCTATAAATTGGAAAATGAAGATGTGAAAACAGAGGATAATTAATAAAATGTGTCTCTACTAAAATCATTTTTATCGCTCGTAATCGTTTTGTATTTCGTCGCTGTTTTGCTATCTTATGACAAGAGGCATTTAGCACATTTCGAGAAAAACGATTTTTAAAGTTTGAGATTGAATATCTTGAAACTTACATTTTGTATAAACAATTCAAAGAAGCCAATTGATACTTCTATATATTCTGTATTAATCTCTCAAGTATTGGGAAGATCATCGGTGGACTATGCTGCGAGTTTTTATTATAAACTTATATATAATTTATAACAAAAGTCGCGCTCACACGTGTCATAGGTGTGTATTGATAACAAAATTTGTATGGCGTGTCATAATCGTGCATGGAAAATTTTCCATAGAAAAAAATCAATTTTAAACTTTTATTCATAACTTTAGGTTCATTTGGTTTATAAACAATCGGTGAGAGGCATTTTGAAGGAATTGAGTCAGGGAATCTAGAAAAAAATAGTTGTTTTTGGTTTCAGTGTTGCCAAATATGCTATATTTCCAGTTCACTTAAACTGCATTTTTCTCGCAATTCGTGTATTTTGTTTTGAAAATGATTATGCCATTGTGTTTCTCAGATAGTTTTACACATAAGAACATCTTCATCAAGATAACTTGAGTCAATCCCCAGACACAGTCATTTGAATCAAAAAACTAAAAAATTCTCAGCACTTTTCTCGCTATATCTCTGTAACCAAGCAGAATTCTGAAAACATCATTTTGTTGAGATTTTTAGACAAGTGATATGGCATATCTAACTCAGTTTACCCCAAAATGGCGTTTGTCATAAGATAGCACAACAGCGACGATTCATGATTGCAGTATCCAATCCCATTTGTTAGTTTTTTTTTTTAAACTACAACTCATGGTAATCAGTCTCTCGATGATGACGAAGCAAAGGTGAAAAGTCCGATGGCAGATGATCAAAAGTACAGTGATCCCACGTTTATTGGTATATTTTATGTTTTGAATAGCAGATACGTGATCAATATAAAAATAATATTTCATAAAATGAATATCATCGCTTTTTTTCTATCCGTATTTTCACGGAGGCAGCAAATCTGCAATGATACTAAAAGTTCCGCTATAAGATTCCTGTCTCGATTTTTCGTAGAAATTAACGACTAATCGCATCCGTATTTCAGCGATGTGGGAATTTAATTCTTTATTTGAACTTGTCCTCAAATGTTAAACGTCAACAAATTTGTAGATAAAGGAGCACTTAACGAGTGCTGTTGATATTTTCGTCGTGTTTCTCCTCACTAACTTAGATAACAGACTCGAAAACACTTCTTCGTCCGCTTCAACTTTCATTTTAAATATATTATGGAGCTAGTGTTTGTCAAAATTGGCTGATCGACATTTTTTTGCAATTTCCTGTTATGTGTTATATCTGTTAGTCTGTGAATAGAACAAAACAACATGCGTCAAAGTTTAGTTCAAAAAGTTTATCAGAGCATGGATTGCTTTCTGCTACGAGTATCGCCACAAAAACTTCAAAACTTTGCCTTTTCAATAAAACTGCAAATCAATCTATACTTGCTATTATTTTTTTAAGATCAATGCGCCGGCATTTGAATTCGACGCGTGCTTCATATTCAAAAGCAAAGTTTTGAAATTCTTCAATTAAAAATACGAGGTAAACAAACGAATAAAACACATATACGAACATCGAAAGTTCTAATCACACACTAACGAAAATTATAGTATTTCGTGGAATAGTTTAATACTCACCCTGCATAACAAATAAGTTGACATTTTAAATTTTCAGAAACTAAGTGCGAAAACCCAAAATTGCCTACAAACAGAATGTAATGCAACATAAACACATTGGAGAATATATTACACAGTGTTTGAAGCGCACAACTACATATGTCTAATAAACGTTGAGAAAAAAGATTCCGTCAACTAATCCAGAGCTCCCCTAAATATTATTAAGGGGTAATATACATTTTTATTTTTCAAGCAATTGAAAAATGTATTACTTTGTCCGAACTTCTTGAGGATATTTACCCAAATTTTCATAGAAATCCGAGCAATAGCTCGAAAGTTACAGTGCTTCGAAGCCCGCCTCGTCCACCAAGAGCTGTGGTAACTTGAAATTTTAAACTTTTCTCGAAATGTCGTTTTTTCGTGAGCACGAATGCTGAAAAACTACCCAACCCATTTTCTTCATTTTTTCAGTTGTCTATAAAGAATTTTTCTCGTACCTTAACCATTATTTTTTATGCATAATTTTTTGTTTTGTAGATAAGAATTTTTTAATCTAATTTTTTGAGCTCAAATCTTTAATTTTTTTATGAAAAACGTTCCCGTATGCAGGAAAACATTATTATTTGTTCAACTTATTGTTAAGGTACGAGAAATACTTCTATAGTAATGAATTTATTTCAGTTTTGCGATTGATCTGTTGGACTCCAACTTTCTTAAACAAAGAAAGGTTTCGGGAAAAAAAGTCATAACTCTTCCAATTATAAATATATTTTTATAAACTAATGCTGATTTTTGTTCCTGAAAAATGTGCTATCAAAATACTATAACTTTGATATAATAAAATCATTGCTTTATACTTTTACATATTTTCAAACTTTTTTAAAAAATTTCTCTCAAAAAGGTGTATAATCCCTCAAATGATAAAGATATTGATATTCTATCAACAGCATTCGCCATTTAAAAACATGCCTCATATCAGCTGAAATAGTACATAATACTAGTTCCGGCATGACAAGTAATCAGTAGAAGACTGAATATTTTTTCGCTCAGTTGCCTAACACTGCCTTTAGGAAGGTAAAGAATTTTACCAAAAAAGTTCAACCTTCGATCAATTCTAATATAAACCCAATCCACACGGTGAAATACTATTAAACATATTTTTTAATTATTAGAATTTCCAAAAATAGTTAAAATTTGTTTAATGATTACAACTAAATAGTTTTTTCTACGTTTTCCGTGAATTTTCCACTTTGAGCTTCTTTGACAGAAAGCTAGGAATATTTAATCAATATTGGAGTATTGGGAAGAAATGATAGTACGGGTAATAACATAAAATCATGTAACCTAGAGGGTTAAAACAGGTAAAAGGCAAAGGGAGTCGAATGACTTCTACAATCGAAACCAAAAAGCAAAGCCTTGGTACTATATTCCGCTGCTAAACTTGATCTTCTGTTTCGCACGACTTCGCCATCGATTCTTGGTGTACAGGATAATTGCAGGACGAGTGTTATGTAAGAATCCTTCTTGATTGGGGCTCGAACATATGACTAATGGCTTATGAGATAAGCGCTTTATCTACTGAAAAAAACGTAAAAATCTACAACAAAAACTTATTCTGTTTTATCGTAACCAGCCTGCAGATAGTGATACAAAATTGAGCGCTTGAACCATGCACGTAGCTGCTGAAGTCGGTATTTTTATTGTTAGACTGTTTTTGCCGTACCCTTCAAAAACTATCAACCTCGGTCATCTGTGTTATGCGGTCAGTAATCTTACAACCTGATATCCGACGATTCAACAGACGTGGATTGTTTTGACACTGTAGAGTAGTTTCTGTGGTAAAAATCTGATCAAGCCGTATCGGTCGGTGTAGTTGATGAATGCCTATGCTAAAAGTATGATAAATTGAAAGAAAGGTCTTATCTGAAGAAAGGTGGAGCATTCAATCTTTACCTGCGGTAATAGTTTACTGAAGAAGTTCGACGCACATAAATATACTTCGGGTCGATTTTCCCCCCATAGATCCGATAAGTTGCATCATTTTGATTGTCATCCGCCCTTTTACTGAGCACGACATGAAGCAGTTAGGGTCTATAAACTAGCTTAATTTATTACCCCCCAAAAGCCATAGCATGACTTAACAGTCGGATATTCAAATTCCAGCCGTCACTGTGGCAGTGGTTTGAATGCGTATTTGTCGCCTCGCAATTTAGTGTTGAACATATTTATGGGCTACCTTCTTTTCGATGAGAGTCCGAGTCCGGTTGAACATTGATTTTCCACAGCTCATTTAATTGATTGATCTCGTGCAGTTACAATTTTGTTTTATAGCACCTAGCTGGAAAGGCGAGACCATCCATTTTAAGATCCACGGTGCATTCGTGGGATCCCAACAGGTTCCACGCTGGTAAACGTGATTAGGAGGGAAAGAGGGGCACGCAAGCACAAGAAAATAAACCGATTTTGTGACCAGTTTCGCCAACGTAGGCAGATATAGTTCGTTTGTACTTCGCTGTTGTTAGGTGGACGCCAGTTTCGCCTCAAAGATGAAACACGAAATAATAATAAAAAAGAATGGTCTTAAATTTGTCGCTACCTACAGCGCTTGAGAATTGCAATATAAAAATTGATTCAACCACACGAATCTGCTGACCACGGTTCAATCCCCTGGCCGTGTTACGATGACGGTTCGTGTGCCATGTTTCGATGGTCTGGCATTCACTTGTTGAACGGTTGAAAGTTCAACGAGGATTTTTATTGTTCTCTTAAAAGCAATTGGATTGATTCCCCTGCAGCAGGCGACGTCCGTATCGAAGCGCTTGTGATCGGAGGGAGGGTAGCGACAATCATATCACCACGCTGATGGATTTGAAACAAACAAGTCATTTGTAAGGGAAAAATTCGGCAGACATTACAGTCGAAAGTTGACCTGGGAAATTCACACAGGAAACATGGTGATTGTCGTCACAGGACTAGACGTCGGTCTAGATGTACATTCTGTGATAAGTGTTGTTCCATTTTGTCTGTGACTTAATTTCAAAACCAAGGACGAATGTGAGGAACTTGCCGAAATGTTTATTTGTTCGGCACGGTCATAAACCGCAACCGGAGTAGTGCGGAAATGGAACTTAGAATAAATCCGATTAGGTTGTCCCTTTTTACATTTTAAATTTTCTATCCCACACCATCTCATGAATACACACGAACGGTTCTGTGGCGGATGGCTACCTTCAACTTACTTACGATACATAGAAGTAACTAGCAGCTTTTCAACGAGAACCAACTAGAGTGCCGAAAAAAATCCCGCTTCTTTGCGTGGTTTCTTCCTTTATGAACACTCATCGCTTCTTACAATTATTGCTGAAAATATATGCGCACAAATGATTGACGATTTATAAAATTTGTTGATAATAGAAATCTAATCCTTTATGTGGCTTGGGGTATTATGCCTATTACCCTTTAGGCCCTAACACCGCCTGTAGGCGGTCTTAAGAAAAATCTAAATAAAACTACCAACACATGTTTTTGTTTTGTCACTCGCTCTATTTCTTCCCAATCATCATGCCTTATATATACACACACATCGATTAAATATTCGTAGTTTTCTGTCAAAGGTAAGCTCAAAGTTGAAAATTCGCGAGAAACGTGGGAAAAAACTATTTTCTGTTTAGTGGTAATGTTCATTAACCGTTGTATGTCAAACAAAAAACACCTTTAACAGGCCGACGAAGGTACCCAGGTAACCGCTAATCGAAATGCTCGTAACTATGGTTTTCTTCAACCGATTTGGACACTTTTAGATGTTTTGGATTCAGGAACTCGTCCACCTTTTGATTCTGTGATAATGAACTGATTAAATGCGTCTCGTTCCTGGTAATCCGGATTTTCCGGAGTAATGTTCACTGCCCTGCTCGGGAATGTCCGTTCCGGGGTCAAATCACCAAATGGTGTCAAAACCACGAGATACAGTTTGCTGATGCAATTACGAGAATGTTCCCGGATTCCCGGGAACCAAATGAATCAACTCGATTCATTTTTACCAAGTCTAAAAGTGGATGAGTTCCTGAATTCAAAACACCTAAAAGTGTCGAAATCGGTTGTAAATTGCCATTTCAGTTTCGTGGTATACCCTCGTCGGCCTGTAACGTAGTAAAAAATCATGAGCCCCTCCTCATTCCCCCTTAATATATCAACAATATTATTAACCCAAAAGCTTGACTTTGTGAAGTTCTAAGATGTCACAAAGTTCCAATTTCCAGCTATGGATAAAACATCGGAATTTCATTAATTGAAACCTAAAAGGGTACCCCGTCGGGCACATAACGGTTAAACAAACTTTAACTGGTTTAGAAAATTCTAGCACCCAAAAAAATATTTTTAAGTAGCCTGTCAATAGTATTTCACTGTAGATATGAATTGGTTTTTTGGAGTTAAACGGCGATCGTACAAGTATTTTTGACGTTAAACGTTTTGGATGTCCAAAAACTGCTTCCAACGAAGATATCGTAAGTTTAGTGTACACAACCGTAACTGACATGTCGGTCGAAACTCTTCAGTTGTCCAAAAAAATCAACACGATAACACCAACAAATTTAACAGCCACCCTACTCACCAGGCCTTGCTCCGAGTTACTTTGTTTGTTTCCCACCTTGAAAAGCTTTCTGGGTGGGTAAAATATGGGTCAAATACCGAGGTTGAAGAGGCGGTAAACTTGTATTTTTCAGATTACCCTAAAGATAGTCTGAGGGGTTGAGAAAAGCGTCTGATCAAATGTCTTGCATGGAGACTATGTTGAGAAACACATTTTTGATTGGCCTGATTGGATTGTTGTTGGTATTTTACTAAGATTTGCAAAAAATCCTTAGTATTTCAATGGGTGAATACAAATTTCCGGTTTTGATTTGAATGAATTATTCATTTAATTAAATGATTTTTTTAATGCAGCAGGCTCATTCTCAATACTCAAATAAGACCATCATTTTTTTCATAAAATTTCAATTGAGATACTATATTTTAAGTATTTGATGTAAAGTATGTCGTTTAAAATTACAGTTGTTATCGCAGAAGGTTCTATCAAGAACAGTCGCAATAACTAAGAAGTTCTGCATCCGGATACTAATACAATTGGTCAGCCTTGTGTCCCTATTCTATTATGGTATACTGTGAGATTCGAGTGATTCGCATTGACGAATCGTACAAAACCTAAATACACTGATAGAAGACAAAGGAAGATTTAAAGCTTATTCATATGATCCATTTCCTAGCCTTTAATTGAGTAATTCATGACACTTTTGGTATTTATTAGAATATAAAATAGAAAACAAGTGTAACAAGGAATGAAAGTAGTTTCTGACACGATATAAGCGATAAAATCTATATATTTTAGGCCTTATCAAGATTTATAATAATTTAGCAAAATTTATGAAGAGTTCATGACAGAAGTGAAATAATTTCACTTTCATTTTTTACAGCACATTCTGAAAACAGTTTTCTTCTTTCCATTTAGCGCGACTCTGAGAACACTCATTTAAGGGGTTATACACAAAGTTATGGCGAACAAGTGAGCTAAGTTTCTGATTTTTTTAAAGAGTTTTATGCAAATTTAATTTGAAAAAGCGAAAGAAAGTTCGTTGTTAGCTCTATCGAAGATAGAAAAAAAACCTGTTTTAATCCACCTAGTGGTGCAATTGTGCCTTTCTCATTTGTCCAAGCTACGATTCCATGGTTGGTTATTTTCATTACAATAATGGAAATGTATATTATTCAGTACGATTTGCACATACATACTATGGATCGACAGCCAAGATCTTGAGATACTATGTGTCGACACTGAAACATCGCTTGAAACTAGCGGCGGCTCAAGGAGGAAGAACCGGGGGGTCCGGACCCTGCCGACAATTTTCAACTTGTTAAGAAATTTTAAACTAGTTTTAATTTTAAAGTAGCAACCCCTCATTGCATATTCCTACCTAGGCCTTTATAGGTCAAAAAATAAAAAGCCCGGGATTAGGTTGACGGTAACCTTTTTATATGAGAAAGGCAACAAGTTCAATAAAAAAAAATATTCAGGGTTGTCGGAGTTATGACCCATTACTAAAGCTTCCATTTCCCGACGGTTTTCAGCTTCCCGGGATTCGAGAAATAAATAATAAATTTTCCGGGAAGTCTCGGGAATACAGAAGAAAAATAAAATGGTGAATGTTTCTCTTGAAAACAAAAGAATTGAAAAGTTCTCAAACCCGTTTGATTGCATGTATATCTGCCCTAAAGCAGTTGTCAGAAGATGGCGATTTGGTGGCCTACACATCATTCAATCATTTGATAACTCGTCAATAAGTTTACGCAAAACTTTTACTTGGCTATATGTATAGCCTAAATTTTGGTAATTACGATTACGATTGAGACGATATACTAAACGCAGCTGCTGGAGTTACTGTCCAAAATTGGAATTCGTTGTTCTGATACGATGGAATGTGATCAATTTAATGCAAAGCACCTTCTTTGGTAATTTTGAATGAAAAGATTGAGCTGCTGCTGGGTAGTGTGCAGTTACTTCCGATCAAAAGAGGAAAGTTTATACATGGAATCCATTTCCGTCACAGTAGGATCAGCATCATTTCGAATTAAGTGTGACTCAAAATCAAGAAGATAATGAACGAACTGTGCAGCGATGGATGAAGCCTGGATTGCTTGATCGTATCCCTTCAAAAATCCTGCCTGCATCCTTGAAAGCATTCAAAGAGTTCGGATGCGCAGGATATTGGACAGATACAACGTTATGTATCTCTTTTCATACATCCAAAAATTTACAGATATTACAGTTACAGTATAACAAATAAGACGAAATATGCATTCGATGAACCGACCAAATATTTCTGCAGACGTTCTAGAAACATTCCTTAATTTAAATAGCGTTTGCGTTAAGCATGATATCACTACAAACAATCCCAACTTTTGAAACAAAAACACATCGATTTTTTAAGAAAGTAACATTCAAGATCTAATTATTAAAATAAACTATTAAAAGAATTGTTAAAAATCTGATCAATCGGTTCATCGGTGGCAGAAATATCGTGCGCATCACTAACGCTACTGTAAGGAAATGGTTCTGTATAAAGGCCGGCAAGTTAATCCATTTTTGAATGAAAATTTGAATGAATGCAACATTCTTTAGCGGTGTTTTGAGTATGGCATGGACTATATACTTAAAAAAATCACGAAAACATCAGTGAGCCTAAATATATATAGTCCATTGATCTGCAAATCAGTTGGAAAAGCACAATCTGCATTCACTACTCACTCCAAATGTTTGCCGGTAAAGATATTTCCTACAGAATTTCATTTGGAGAATCTAAGTCTTATGGAATACATTAAAAATCTTTTTTTCCCGGGATTCCCGAATCCCGGGAATGAGAAAACACAATTTCCCGGGAATCCCGGGAAATAAATTCCCGGGATGGAAGCTCTACCCATTACCCGAAGCATGTTTTTTGCAGAGGTTTGCGGTGAACGCTCTTCAAGCCGAACCGCTCAACTGAAATCCAAAAAGTAAAAAGATTATTGAAGAAAAATGTATTGTGGTGTACTTAAATGGATAGGTTTTCCAACAATTTTTTTTCTCACATAAATAACATGTTGGCCAAAAAATTGAGTTTTGTGGTGTTCAAAATTTTAAACAAAAATCTATTGCAAAGAATAGAATTTTTTTGGATGAAAAAGGAAGCGTTCAAGTACACGGGAATATAAATACAAACAATTCAAAAAATAGTTTTTGGAAGTTGGATGTTTAGTTTTTGAGATATCACGTTCACCGCAATGGTAATTTTCAAAAAACTTCATTCCGAGACAATTGCGTTTAAAGTTCTGTGTTAATTTCATTCGGGGAAGAACTTGCGCGCTGGAAATTACTGTAATTTCAAATCTAGTGCTCCGATTTGTATGAAATATTTTCAAAACTATGTACTTTCAGAATATTCAATTTTTTTTCGTTTTGTTTAGTTCCAACTTTGTATATAACCCCTTAATTCAGATCCATTTATGTTTTTAATCTCCGATTACAATCTTTTGAGGCAAATACTACTACATATCTGCAGATTTCGAGATATATGGTGAAAGGAAAGATTCAAACATTTCAATATATATCATGAATATGCCACATATACAATCTGTTATACAGGGTGGAAAAAAATTGGCCGTTATTTTTTCTCGGTGTGGAGCTCAAATTTGACAGATTCAGAAATGAGGACTGTTTCAATTTAGACCTTGATCATCATATGCAATTAAGAAGAAAGTTTCACAAATCTGTTTACTTTTAGTGCAACAATGAACCTATGTATAGTGCGATGTGCGAAAATAGATTTTTTTAATCAAAAAAATCGACGATATGCGAAATCGTTGAACATGCCAACTCAAACCGTTCAACATGCTATAAAACGGTACAATGAGCTTGATAATTTGGGAGATCATCCAGGAAGAGACAGAAAAAGAATTGGGGGGACCTTTAGAAACTGAATAATACTTCATCCATGGACAAATCGAAATTCTAGTAGGTCGGTCCAGTCCCTCAACGTCCACAACTTTCCTTAGTGGTTGAAGGCTTCTGCAGAAGTCTATAGAAGACATTCTGAGACTTTGAAGTGAATATTCAATACATAGTAATGCAAATATATACCTACACAATGTAAGGTTTTTTTTTCTAATACAGATTTTAAAGTTATGTCTAAAACATTAACCACGGATAATTTCTCCCACTCTGAAAACTATTGAATGCTGCGAAATTACCCACCATCGAAAAAGAGCGCCGAAATTATATATGCACATATATATGTATATAAAAAAGAAACAAAACAAGAGAGCATTCCAACATCGTACGATCGGCAATGGCATGATCTGCGGTCGTGGTGGTAACGCAACGGTAGCAAAATTTTTCGTGAGAAACAGACAGCGCAAAAAAAACCGTGACGTCATAGGATATCGTACGATAGTCCGAAAATGAGCTCAAACGAAGAACAGAAAATAAAAGCAGCCCGAGCATAAAGGCCCCACCAGTTGCTAAAGAGTGTATCCAACGGCAAGCACAAAACCAACCTTCTCCTTCCCACCCTGCCGTATACCTCGTGTATATTTATAGAACTGAACAATTTGACAACAGACAAAATCGGAATACTGTAACTATTATGCATTAGAAAGTTAAAGATCCAAGGTGGTTGTCAAAACTAGTCAAAAACTTCAGTTATGTTATATTATACCAAAAACTCTAAGAGTGATTTGAAACTTACAATATTATATGTAGCTTTTTACATTATTTTATTAGTTTGCAGCATGTCTCGCGTTATTCTTATTGAAACATTTGACGCGAATCCTTCACTTCGTTAATATGGAATATCAACGCTAATCACGCGTTTCGAGTCAAAGTCACGTGTTTGATAATATCCAGTATTATTGCAATTCACAAACTCGGCATCAGTCGATGCATGAACGGCCGAACATAGTTGCGACCCATACGAATTTATCAGGCTAATTTATGACAACTTTTTGGCGGGTGCCGCTACTTGACTAAGTTTGATGCGACTGCTATCGGTCATGAGTAGCTATCATATGGGCCAACACGGCACGTTCGATGTTGTTAAACGCGTTTATTTGTGTTTCAAAAGAGTCTGACGAAGTGGACGGTAAAAAACGAAATTTGAATTTAATTCGCAAATTTATGGGTGTACCCGACATCAGTTGCCTTGAGTAGTCAAAAAGCGGTTGTTGCTTGACCGAGTTTAAAAATAAATATTTGAGCGACATTTCAATTTTTTGTGTGTCTCTTAGATAGGTGCTGAGTTCAATCCCAAATCTGAGAGTTATCAATTGTTTTGGTAGCACCTTCGAATTTGAGTTAAAAACAAAATGCGTTTTTTGTAGCTAACCTTCGACTTCATTTTTTTTCTTTCTCGCAGATAAACTTAACATGCAAATGACAACAGTCTAGTGAAATGTTTACCCCTAGATAACCCACTAACGCGATAAGGACACTGTCGAACCTAATATTTTTATTATTTTTATTTCACCCGCAGTAAAACACTCAGCTTATGGCAAATGTCCGACGGCAGAAGTTTCATCCAGATGATCTACACAAGTGATGGTCTTTTGATGGATTGCGAGTACGTGAGGCAAAAGAAACTTATCAAAGACTTCCGCAACCGATTCTATGATGAAATCGAGCAGGCTCGATCTCGTAACTTCAGTACCAATTTTGGAGCATCAAAGAATCACCACTCACTAGTCTCGGACCATGATTTTCGCGAGTTTTTGGATAATGGTATAATCACTTCCGAGATGGAGGATCTGCACTATAATATTCAGGAGTTTTCGGGAAATCAGCCATCCGTGCCACAAAGCGATGCTTTCGGAATGCGCAATCTGAGTTACATCCGGTTAGACAGTGAGGCTGATATACCAAAGGATTTGGCGAAACAGCTGAATTACCGAAGATTAAAGCACCAGTGCGATCAGCGACATGTGCACATGCGAGATATTGCCCAGAGACTGCAGAGCAGTGATGCTCAGGAGAAACAGACTGCAGAGCAATCCCTTCAAAGGTATTACCGATGTTCAAAATCTTATTCCCTTCATTTGTGACTAACATATTTGCAATCCCACATCGAAATCTAATATGCCGTATTGAAACAACACGACACGAAAAGTAAATTTAGAAATGATCCTTCGAATTGATATGACATTCAAATTCAGATTAACTGCAAGACGGATCATATGAGCACAGCAGCATAGTCACTAGAGTTGCAAGATAAAAATGACCCTCATCGGGCCACTCCTGAGTCGATTTTTAGTCCTCCTTAGTCTGGATTGTCTGCTCCAAATTTGAGCCAAACCGGATAACTTTAGCTACCGGAACAACGTGTTCGAAATTTATATGTGATTTTCAGAGAATTTACATGAAGAAAGCCCACTAAATTGCATTTTCACTGCTAGATGGCACCGTATGCATTAGTTTGTCACTGCGAGTGAAAATATTATTTTCTTGCCAACAACTTTGTAAAAGTCTGTAAATCAAGCCAACTTCCTTGGGAAAAGTTATTAGAATTTTAATGAAGTGATGTCTGAGTCAGTTTTGCATACGGCCCAACAGCACATAGTGGTGAATCAGTAGTCGAATCCCACGGACTTTGTTTTACGATATGAGTCATCTTTTAATTTTAGTTCTGCATTTCATAGAGGGGGCCAGCACAAACTTTTCTAAAGAAAGAGATAGAAATCAGATGTCTTCTACAGAGTTGTAGAAGAAGCCTTTTCCAGTATTTCTTGTGAACATGACCATATTCTATCTCTCTTCCTTTAAAAGTTAGTGTTGGCACCCTCTATACTGTGAAATGTAGAACTAAAATTTGGTACTCAAAAGACATCAAATTCACTATTATTTCGCAAAAATATAAAGTTCGTGGGAATCGACTACTGATTCACCACCATGTGCTGTTAGGTCCTATGCAAAACTGACTTAATAACTTAATAACTTTTCCCAAGGAAGTTGGCTTGATTTGCTGTCTTAGACGAAGTTGTAGACAATAATATTATCTGTTTTATTTAACCTTGTAATGATAAACTGAAGCATACAGTGTCAACTTGCAATGAAAATGCAAGCTAGTGGGTTTTCTCCATGTAAATTGTTGAAAAATCCAATATAAACTTCGAACACGTTGGTCCAGTAGCTAGACTTGCCCGATTTGGGTCAAATTTGGAGCAGACACTCCTGGTGGGACTAGGAACCGATTCATGGGTGGGCCGATTGAGCTTTCAAAAATTCGTTTTTCTGGGCAGTCTAATAGTCACATTTGCACACTATCCCTCTGAAATGCACGCACACCTTACAGCACGCCTATCAATCTATCTGAATTCTACTGGTATGCACCATGTAAAACGTTACAGAAAATCTCTTAAGGAATCGCGGTTTTCTCGTCTATCATCCCATGGCAGTCACTGGTCAATATGTAGTAAAATTTCCGGGCGCAGCGTTGAACTCTAACCTTACTAGAAAGGGAGGAACGATCGTAGCAGACCGGGAGGCTCCATATAACCAAATGCAACAAATAGCCTGTTCGTAAATGCATGTATCATTATATCGCGCGTAGTGCGCAGGAGTATAGCAATGCAACTTGTGCGGTTGCTCTGCCATGTCGCACGGTATCGTTGCATGAGATTTTTACTTGGATTTTTATTTGTTTTTCACCGTTGTAAGGATAATACAACAATCAGCTTTAGAACTGCTACTTTCTCTATCATTGTTCTGGCGGCACAGCTAATCATTCATCAACCTGCTAATTTTGGCAGTTTCCTTTAACATGGTAGATACTGTTTATGATACGCAATTTGATTCCCTTGGTGCACTCTTCTTTAGGTTAATGACAAACACTTTCCGTACATAACTTATTGAAACTTTAGTTTTCTTCCTGGCTTTTTGTTCTAGAACTAATTTCAATCCTCTCGATATTTTGTTTCTTTTAATTTATGTTGTTTTTTATTATTTTATTTCTTTTCCTTTGATCAACTTTCAACGACCAACAGGCATAAACGTGCCATTGCCGATTGGTTCCTATCGCCTAATACCAAGTGGTGTGGAAAAGGTCACTCCGCCGAACGGTATCACCAACTAGGAGGCGCATCTCGAGCAGATATGTGCTGTCGGCAGCATGATTACTGTAAATTATATATCCCCGCTATGGCTACCAAGTGGGACTTGTTCAATTATCGTCCGTATACGATTAGCCACTGCAGCTGTGATCAAAGGTTAGTTTTGGATTCTGGGTCTGGGCGAGGGGAGTACATTTTTTCATATTTGATATAAAAAAAAGAACTCAAGCTGGCTTGCGGCAACTTCCGGAGATGGTGATTCAAGGATTTCCACGTTCCAGTATAGAAGAAAAAAAGATTTCTCATAAGGTAAGCAGCGTGTTAAAGTGGAGTGCGCGCATTAAAGAGAGTGATGGTATTGAATTTTAATTTGAGAACAAATTTATGTTAAACCTGTCTGAGGAGCAGGTAGCAGCATTAAAATTTTGTTCTGTTCACGTGGTTGTTTCCATATGGCTTTCTTTGTCTCTGTCTACCTGTGCCCAAAGTTGTGCTTTCCAGTAGTGTGTTGTATAATTCCTATGATTCCTTAACTTCTAATACATGTACACTGATAAAAGTCCACCAAAACAACTTTTTGTTCTTACACATCGACCGGGTCTAATCACTAGACAACGCCGAGATCTGGCAAGCATGCTGCGTGTACCGGGCACCAAGTGGTGCGGTAAGGGATGGAGCGCGCGCAACTATGTAGAAATAGGCGGGCTGTCGAAGGCAGATCGCTGTTGTCGTCAGCACGATCTGTCCTGCCCTTTTTGGATCCTGGGCTTTGAGACAAAATACCAACTGTTCAACTGGCGAGTGAATACGCTGATGCACTGCAGCTGTGATGAGAGGTAACACATTTTGGATTGATTTGATTTGATTCACAGGTAGAGTTTTTAGCTGTTAAGTGTATGATTTTCTCTACGCCATCAATCAAATTCATTTTACTTGGCTTCTGAATTGAGCGAAGGGCTATTAATAATCTATAATTTGATCGATATCATTTCGGCAGCATCGTGAAGATTGCCGCAAAAAAGGGATAACGAAATGAATCATGTACCTACTATTTCTGGAGCAGTGATTGACGCATGTCTTGAATTATTCAAAACTTCCCATCCTACTGGTCTATCATCTATCCACGAATGGCATTGAGAACAGGCGTACCATCTATTTTCAACTGCCTTCGAAATGGATTTTATATTGTCTTCTTATCTGTACAAGTTCTTAATCATCACTTTTGATACTATTCAAACCTAGTTCTCTATTTGTATCGAAAATTGTTTTCTGGCGAACGAAAGAATATAGATCATTTCACCAGTAATTCAAGGTATGCATGTATAAACGGTGTTATGATCAACATTTGGTCAAACCCACAGAAAAAATAAATTCGTAAGTAGAACATTTTTGTGCATTGTACAGATGGTTTCGTCCACTTCACAAACTGAAAAATAGCGACTGAGTGAAGGAAAATTTGGTAATTTAAATATTGATCACAAAAGTTATTGTGGATGATATTACTATTGTGAGTGAGTGAATCGAAATGTTTCGTACTTTTACTAAATGTTTCTGCATGTAGTACCCATATTTTTGGAATGGGCGAATGCATGTTTCGTACATTGAACAAAACATTGTGTGCTAATAGGAAATATATTCGTTAGTCGCTTGATTTCATTTTCGTACATCGAACGAAAGTTTTCGTATTTTTATATATCATTTTTTATCCGATATTTCCTGTTCAATGTTTGACAACATCGAGTTTTGCCTTGTGTGTGTACGCATCTGTGTATGTGGCAAATACTGTTTCTCTGTTTCTCAGAGATGCCTAAACCGATTAGCACAAACTTAGTCTCAAATGAAAGGTACAACCTTTCCATCGACTGCTATTAAATTGATATTATTACGGGTTGAAAAGTGCGGTCACATAGCAACATAATAGAATATATGAAACATTACTCAGATTTTAGGGTCTAGATCACTAATGACCAATCGAAATAGCTTTGACCACATTGGCTGCCCATGACGGTTCTTGAGGCCCCGGGGTTTTGTCGAGTTCCTAAATTAATGTTACACCTATTTCTCAGCGACTTCCTGTACGATTTTTACAAACTTGATTTCATATGAAAGATGCAATACTCTCATCGACTGCTGTTGAATTTTAATCGGATCTGATTGTTGATTCCGGCGTTATAGATTGGTTAATAAAGTCACACAGGAATTTCCGTTCTATCCCGTTACAATCATAACACCTCAGAGGTTGAAAATCTGTTGAGATGGACATCAAATTACTTCGATTTGCAGATGTAGGTCACTGATGGTTAATCAAAGATTCTTTGAAATTATTGTCCACTTTCGACAATTCCGAAACTTCCGGACTTCGGGCATATTCCAGAATTAAAGTCTCATTGGTTATTCGGTGATGGATGTACTTATTATCACAAACCAAGTATCAAACGGAAGGTATACAATGCAGTTGGTTGCACCTCCCATCAACCCTTCTCTTGGTTCAATGGTTCTGGAAATATTAACTGAATTGTCCGGTCACATATATTTTGTTCAGTGGGGGGACCACACGAAATTTGAAAAATTGTATTCGTAACTTTTGGGAACCTAGCTGATTTTGCACCTTTTAGCCTTTCTCGACTTTTTCGGCTTGGAGGGCAGAGTCTCATATACCATTCGGCTCAGTTCGACGAAATTGGGAAATATCTGTATATGTGTATGTATGTGTGTATGTGGCAAAAAAAATCTAACTCATTTTTCTCAGTGTAGGCTGAGTCAATTTCAATAAATTTATAGTCAAATGAAAGGTGTAGCATCGTCATAGATAGTTATTGAGTTTTGTTTGAATCAGAATTCCGGTTCCGGAATTATATGTTAAAGAGTGCGGTTACACATCAAATTCCTATGTACCTTGACAAAGTCCCTGAATTAAATGCACACCTCATTCTCCGGATTTTTCATTGACTCCAATGAAAGGTATAGTATCCTTACTAACTACTGTCGAATTTCATTCATATTGGAGTTATCGTTCCAGAGTTATGAGTCGAGTGCGATCTTGCATAACATTCCTTGGACCTTTTTGCCTTTCTAAAACAGAAAGATTATGCAATCTTTCAGAATTTCGAAATCCTAACCAAAGTTTGGAGGGTAGAGTCTCTTATATCATTCGATTCAGTTCGTTAAGATCGGAAAATATCTGTATGTGTTTTGACGTAGGACTACGTCTTTGTTTTCGATATGGGGGTGCAAACTCTACAAAAATGGTATGTAACGAAAAGTGGTCCAATTTTAAACGCATATAATTCAGCCATCTCACGATAAATTTTCAAATTTTTTGCACAAATCGCCCCGAAATACTTCTAAGAATAGATTCCAATAGATAAACCCAAAGATTTTTGATATCATAGCATTAAAAAATTAAATAATATACAACCTTGTCAAAATATCGCGCATTTACACACAGAAGACAGCGCTTCCCAAGCCCTGTACGACGGATTGGTGTACCTAGCGCGCAACGCTTCTAAGAATGACGTCA
This sequence comes from Topomyia yanbarensis, assembly GCF_030247195.1. NCBI lineage: Eukaryota > Metazoa > Arthropoda > Insecta > Diptera > Culicidae > Topomyia > Topomyia yanbarensis. The sequence goes on from NC_080672.1 coordinate 156,285,695, forward strand.
TCATCGACTATTTAAAGAACGGACTTGGCCAGACACGCTCAGTTCCCTGTTGAACGGCTGGTGAAGCAGATCACTGCGCTGTGTTTTTTACAGCCAGTGTAGCTGAGCTAGAAGTCCGTTACACTGGCTGTGGAGGGACGCTACTCTGTGTCGTCCAACAGGCGACCGCTCCAACTGCTTCCTAAATTCCGCTGTAATGTTGCCAGTAAATTTTTGGTTTAACTAGCACATGTATTTGCTATTTGCGCTTAAGATTAAGTAATGTAGTGGTAGTAATAAGCCCTCCATTTTGGTTTAAACGCAAGGGCAGTTTTTAAAACAGGATTTGATTAATTAGTTTAGCTCATCTAAGCAATTTTATCAATTCTGTAAATTAAAAGGAATTTTACGGAACTTGGTGAATTTGGCCCCACTTGCAACTGGTATAATCAACCTGCACAAAGTGTTGCATAACGCAGGGCTGTTTTTTAGAACAAAATGTGTTATCATTCAGCCCTTCGCTATGCACAATCACGATATTATGACAGATGGGCTAAGCGCGGCCGTTCCTTTCAATCGGGAAAGGCCGCGTGGAATTTTGGTGAAATGCGCTAATAGTGTCGTGGTGGTACTAGTTGTCTCTTTCGCTCTACCCATCATCATCAACGTTGATTCATTTTGCATTGTACGCTTGGATTCAATGTTTGGTGCGAATGTGTTGGTAGGTAGGGGAACTGGCGGTAAAACGAACACGTTAAGCAAAGTCATTATTTTCTAACTAATAAGTGAATGAGATATTACAATCTCCTTATGTTTCTTGTTAGACATGTTTTGTACATATCTGGTAAAAATACTTCGTCATAAACACATTATTTCAAACATGATTTTTGATTTCTAAATATGTCCAAAAATGAGACATGTTTATAGCGAGTGGGTAAAATGAACATGTGGCGGTGGTAAAATGAACAGCTTCTGGTGGCCTGCAAAATGTCCTGTATGTATGCAATGCGCAGCGTTGGAAAGCATTTTCCGATCAATGCTAATATTCCAACAAATCATGAGCTTTGCATACACACAGCGCATTTTGCAGGCAAAAAAAAATTGTCACGGAAGAATTGAGTACGTAATATTAACCATTTTACAATCCTGCGGCATCGAAACACATCTACAAACTTGGGGTTATCCATGGGTGTTTGAACTTTTAGGATCTGTTTGAGAGCAACTAGAAAGCTTGTTCTATACATGAGATGTGATTATATTGTCTAAAATTTGATTTTTCTTCACCGGTCCGGGTGTTTTTTCCCACACACTAAGTACCAAGAAAATAAATATTTTACATAAAGTAGTATAGTCCTACGTCTACAGTTCGTGCAACCCCATAGGGCTGCCCCTTGTAGTTTTTTCCATAGGAAGGTATAAAAAGCTTCAAAATCCTGGCCTGTAGAGTATTGCCACTATGTGGGACTCACTTTCGTGCCTAACTACTATAACACTTATAAGTGAATGAGATATTACAATCTCCTTATGTTTCTTGTTAGACATGTTTTGTACATATCTGGTAAAAATACTTCGTCATAAACACATTATTTCAAACATGATTTTTGATTTCTAAATATGTCCAAAAATGAGACATGTTTATAGCGAGTGGGTAAAATGAACATGTGGCGGTGGTAAAATGAACAGCTTCTGGTGGCCTGCAAAATGTCCTGTATGTATGCAATGCGCAGCGTTGGAAAGCATTTTCCGATCAATGCTAATATTCCAACAAATCATGAGCTTTGCATACACACAGCGCATTTTGCAGGCAAAAAAAAATTGTCACGGAAGAATTGAGTACGTAATATTAACCATTTTACAATCCTGCGGCATCGAAACACATCTACAAACTTGGGGTTATCCATGGGTGTTTGAACTTTTAGGATCTGTTTGAGAGCAACTAGAAAGCTTGTTCTATACATGAGATGTGATTATATTGTCTAAAATTTGATTTTTCTTCACCGGTCCGGGTGTTTTTTCCCACACACTAAGTACCAAGAAAATAAATATTTTACATAAAGTAGTATAGTCCTACGTCTACAGTTCGTGCAACCCCATAGGGCTGCCCCTTGTAGTTTTTTCCATAGGAAGGTATAAAAAGCTTCAAAATCCTGGCCTGTAGAGTATTGCCACTATGTGGGACTCACTTTCGTGCCTAACTACTATAACACTCGTTACTCTTTTCCCGCCCTTCTACCCACGGAACTACATCAAGGGATTACTTCGTGGGGCTTCGTTGTACTTTCGTCGCACCCCTTCCTTTGGTCACGAGTTTTCTGCAGCTATCTCAGAACCTTGGTCCATGAAATGGCTCGAACTTTGAGCCATGTAGCTGTCGATTCTTCTCTTTCTTCTCCATCCATTACGTTGGGGGGAGGGGGGATGACTTCCGATTCTCAGGCACCTCGACGACCTGTCGTCGACGGTGCGTGCGTTGAGTCTAGTCCCCGGCGGTGGATCTAGCCTACTCGGGTCGCTGGTCTCCTTTATGACTTGTCGAGTGCCAAGGTCTGTCCGGCGATTCCGGTTAGAGTATAACTTCCGGTTTATCGGTCCTTCGACGACCAGAAGCCCTGTATTGCTACGTTGCGGGCCGATGCTCTTCTCGCCATTTTCGTTGCAACTCTGACATGATCTGAACGACTGTTCTATTAACCGCGTCCCATTTTTCTTTGTCTTTGCACAATATTGTTTATGTTGACGTCCTCACCGATAATGGGTCTCATTTCGTGTTGCTTGTGCTCGAGCCGCGGGCATTCGAAGACCACGTGCTCAGGCGTTTCTTCTGTATCGCCTCACGCAATGCAGGACGGCGAACTCGCGTGGCCGCACCTATTTAGATATTTTTTGAAACAGTCATGACCAGCAAGAACAAGTTCACTTAACCGTGCGCTCTGTTGACCCATAACGACACGCATGGAATTAGTCGATGGGTCCATCTACCGTTTACAGCTCTAACCCACTGATGTTGCCACTTGCTTAAGATATCAGCTCGGGCTCGTTTGCGGACTCCTCTCGTGCATCGATCCTTTACCACCCGTTATCTTTTTCGACTAAAAGGTTTAGGGGAATCGTTCCAGCTATCACGTAGGCTGGCTGGCGAGATAGTTCGATACGCGCTAGACATCCGCATCTCAAGAAGCGCTTGCAACATGTTCTAGAAAAACAACAAAAGTTATATGTTGCATTACAATGACAACAGAATTGCAAAAAAACATGACTGTTGCATGTGTGAAACACAGCTGCTGCACGTTACATCTTAGTTATTTATTTGTGGTGCTTATGTTTTTTGAAACAATCAACTTTGACACATATTATTGATGTTTTTTGCAACGTGTTTGTGACTCTACTGCACAGCTAAAACAATTTTGTTGCAAGCATCATCGCGTAAACTGGAGATGACATTATTATTCAACTTGTCAGCAAATTTGATTCCGGATACACTTATAAAACTTTAACTCAACTTCAGTTTGTAACATAGTACAAATAAAAACAACCGCCATATTTATTGATAGAATGAATTCTTTCTCGATAAAAGTTGCTGACGAACAGTTAATATGCATAGATTTTTTGATCGGAACCCAAAATTTTCATCATTAATATGCTTCAAATTTTTGATTACTCTCGAAAAAAGCATATTTGAGCACAGTTCTTTGTGTACGATAAATAATTCACAAAATAAGTACAAAATTTATTGAGTTTATATCAACGTTGTTTTAAGGCCCTTTAAAAATATCAAAGTATTTTCAAAAATTACTCGATTCAATTTTGTTGGTTAAACATTTTCACCCACGTTAATGATATTGTCATATTTGAATGTGATTTATACTTTGTTTGCATAACAATTTTATGAAACACATTAAGTTTCATTTCATTTCGACAAAGTTGTTTTCAAAGCAATCGCTAGCATTATTGCAACAATCTTTGTTGTTATTATGATTCTTGGTACATCATTCGGAACAAATGAACATGTTGCCTATAAGTTCCGCCTCTTGCGCTTTTTTAATTGCATAACAGTTGAATAACGCTTGCTGCAGTAATATTTTCACAAATTAATGTGTGACATTGGTGTTGTAAAAACAGCTTATCAACATACCGTGTTGCTTGGGATGGCCATCAGCCTGAAAGTGCTGTTCAGCTGAGTTGTGTTCCCCTTCGCCTGCAGTGCCGTCACCCTTGCAGGTCCTGCGTATCTAAGTATGTGAAGACACTCGCCTGCAGTCGCCTTTTACTGATGCTAATCGCCGGATTGTTGGGCATTATCCGAGATAGTGCCAAGTCCCCTTTTACGGCCCTCTCGCATACGTGACTATTAAAGTTAGGCGATCGTCTATCATCACTCCCAGTTGTCTAGCTTCCAGCTTTGAGTTGATGATACACTCTCCGACCGAAATTCTCGCCTGCTGCACTGTCATTTGGTTGCTTATTACAACTATCCTATGGCATTTTCGTTTTTGACAGTGCACTACACCGGTGTAGTCGATGCTACAGTCATTCAAACTTGGGTGTAATCAGTCCATCTCTTTCTTTGAACTACACCGGTGTAGCACAAAGAAAAAACGAAAACGCTATTAGTTTTACGGTGAGCTAACGCCAGCTTCTTCTCGCGCATCCAAAGCATCTATCGCTCAGCTGCAGCACTCCGTTGTACATAGTATTTCAAAGAGTTGGCATTGCGAAGGAAAATCGCAGTTGATCTCTTGAACTCTTAAATTTAACATACATTTTCGAAAAGGATGGTTTGTGATGTCAAGAATGCTCATACCTATATTATTAATGAGTTTCAACATCTGTCAAAAGCAGTTTGTGTGAACAGGAACACTTTTAATGACGAGAAGCATTACCAAGTATTTTAATACTTATTGTGATAACTCGAATCATTTTGTATTCATGGTGCTAGTTTATATAGGATGCAATAATCTACAACCCTAGAACGGGAATTCTAAACGAAACAAAATTGTATCGATGAAGGAAATATACTGCGTTACTATCAATTGAATGCATAACGTTACCCTTGAAGTCCATTTGTTATATCAACATTGAAATAATCTCCAAAATAGGCTATGCTCTTCACACTACCTTCTACTTACTTCTGTGTAACTACCTGAAAATATCTGCCTGTCTCATTCGTGACGTTCATTGTCTCTTGGTCACTTTCTGTGTGAGAGGCTAAAAACCACATGCACTTGTCCCAGTCGATTATTTCCATTATGTGATAACTGCTGTACTTGAAAATTTTAAAATTCTGTTAGAAAATCCCAAACACATGGGCTTACTAATTCTCAAAATTATTATTCGCGCGTCAAATTAAATAGTACTTTAGAAAATAGTCCGATTTCAACAACCCATAGCTAATAGTGAAATGTATTAGTGTAACCTTTCAGATGATATGCAAAACGTTTGTCTAAGTTGTCAATTTTGACAGTTATACTAAAAAACTGCACACAATTATCCAAATCTTGGAAACCAAACACAGGTTCAAAAAAATTAACAGCGTAATGTCGGAGCGTTAAATAGGATTGGTTCACACACACACATAGACATTCTTTCAAATTGTCCAGCTGAGCCGATTGGTATATAAGACTAGGCCCTCCGGGCGTCGAAAAGAATTTTGACAGTTTGAGCGAATGTAAAACGATATGTAAATGGCTCAACATTTTTGTAAAGTTGACTCTTTGTTATAATAAATATTTGAGGAAGAACATTTACTTTATGTTGAAAATGCCAGACATTGAATTACTAGAAACTTGCTCGCATGTTTTAAGGGTTTATTGTGGTACAGTCGCGCACGAGGCTGTTCTATAATTATATCTTCCGTTTTCCTTCCCAATTTTAACTTCAAATTTCACAAAAATGGATTTCTAGCTTATTAACAATCATTTTAAAGATAGTTAATGATAAACCAGGTTTTGGATTCATTTGGTTTTATCTTGATTTCCAATAATGAATTGGGCTCCTATTCTCACCATCACTTTACTTGCGTAGAGGTATTCTAACATCAATTTCCGCTAACTATTGACACCACTTTCCAATAACACCCATATTATTAATGATTAGAGAATCCCGAATCGTGAACCGCCATCTTGAATTACAAAATTGTTTTAATCAAGAATTTATTACTTTATACTAAGCCACTCCTGTTTCTATACAACACGATACACTTTCGGAATATCCGAGTCAGTGACTGATGGTTCTAGCAGTCCATTTACACTTTCCTTGAGGTGACTGCAGCAACGTAATTAACCCTCTTAAGACAAATGTCTACTGTTTAATTACGCTAAGTTTTGTTTAAAAATTGTAACAATTGCTATTCTGAGAATAACTTGGACGACGACGGCCACCCATCTAAAGTAGCTCTCCCCTTCGTGAGGGAAATTCAAGATAAAACCCGATGAATTCAATTGCTTGTAAACTTGTAAATTGCTTGTAAACCTGGAATAAATGTGCTGGAAAATACTGCATAGCTCCAAAATTTCTAAAAAATAGTTCTTTGAGCAAAGTTCCGTGGTTTGAGTAATGCTAAAACTTTGCGGAAGCAACTACTCGTCTATTAAATCGACGAGATAAAAGATTTTTACAGATTTTTGAATTCACAATTTTTACGTGGATTTTTGAATTGCGCGTTCTTTTACACAGTTTTTCGAATTACGCAATTTCACGCGGTTTTTGAAAACCGTTCATAAATGCGCGTAAGTAGAAAAAAACTGCGTAAAAATAGCACTAAAAACTTCAGTGTACTGTATCACATAGGAGTATTTGATTGAAAAGCCTGGCCGAAATTATTTTTTTTTTGCAGCAGAAATCAATATTCAACTAATATTTTATATAATATCAATGATTTCGTAAAAATTTGTAGGTTTGTGTTCATATACAAGTGCAAAAAGCCATCCAACCAATCAAAGACTTCCCTTATCTATTATGTAAAAAAGATATTTTTACATATTGTATTTCCATATTGGGTTGGGTGCATTGTAATTTTCATTACTGAGGATTTCGGTTTATAACAAGTAAGTTTAGCAGATTTTATGATGTAACAACCAGAAAAGGCATGTTTGACAGCTTTTTGCGTTATCTCGTTTGGCCTTCTACACAGAAAAAAATATGTTGTAATTTTAAGTTTATTTTCATGCACATATTTGGAGCATGAATATAAATGTTAAATTAAGTTCCACCACAAATACACACGACGTGTCGTGCTTTTTTCAACGAATTTTATTATAACTTTACACGTGGATTGAAAATTACAGTTTCTTTAAACGGAAAACCAATGCACTTCAATGTATTTTTACTCGAATACTGCTGCAAAATGAATGACATGTAATATTACACGAATGAATGTGTAAAATTGTATGTTGTTTGATGCTCCAATTGATTTTAACGTAATTTTCAATCAAATTTTTGATTCAATCGTTGTGTGTTTACATTCGTATTGATTTACATGTCGTTTAAATTTCATTATTTTTTGGTGTGTAGTCAAGTTCGCCTAACCAAATATGGAAAGATCTTAGTCGGTAGAATGTTTTTAGTTTTGTTACAAATCTCAAGCTTCAAAGTGTATTGGATTTCAACGGCACCCTGAAATAACTTTCATAATTTTGGAATCAGCTGGTTTACCTGCACTACGTTCACCGATCTGAATTGCATTTGATATTCAATAACAAGAACAGTTTCCCTACGATTTTGAGTTTAGTTCTCCAAAGCTTTGAAGGACGCCCAGCGTGCGATGGAACCTTTCAGCATGCGAATGAAATAGTTTTCTGAAGCAATTCTCTATTTGCAGTTATTATTTCTTTTCGTAAATGATTGAACTGCATATTTTGTTTCAACTTTGTTTTGAAATGAATCAGCTGGTGCCAAAGCTCTTTGGAGCACTCTAGTTAAAAAAAAACCATCATTTTGTTTCCAAGGTAACTAAACTTGAATCTTGCCTGGAATTATCCATTATATCCAAAAGAAATATCCTTGCAAAAGTTTGAACTTCGCACGGACAATGTAGCAAATCGAGAAAAAATGTCGCCGAGGAATGTTTTTTCGCCGATCTAACTTAATCTAAAACTTAATCAGAGTATAAGAGTTTTCACTGGGACGGATTGGAAACATTAACTTTTTTTAATTTTGAAAAGTAAGAAAATCGCGGATTTTTTTCTTCATTTATAAGTTCAATAAAAATGATATTTTTTAGAATATACTAGCTAATACCCATCGCGCGTTGCTGCGACTTTCAACAAAATAGGAGGAAAACACCATTTTTTCCGAAGCGCCATCTGGCGGGCAGATAATCCCCAACCAATAGCACACAAACATGCTCCATAACAATCGCCTACTATGTACAAATTTTTACATCAATCGGTTAAGCCGTTTGGGAGTCTATAAATCATATACATACAAACTTTGACTTTTATATATATATATATATATATATATATATATATATATATATATATATATATATATATATATATATATATATATATATATATATATATATATATATATATATATATATATATATATATATATATATATATATATATATATATATATATATATATATATATATATATATATATATATATATATATATATATATATATATATATATATATATATATATATATATATATATATATATATATATATATAGGTCTATCTACGTCAAAATGTGTTCCCGAATTCGGTTTATTTAAACATAGGATATTTGAGTCGGAAGAACTCGAATCACCAATGTTTGAAGATTTTATTTCCACGCGCGTCTTTTGATCAGCCAATCCAAATTACCTGTGTCTGTTAACAGTGTTGCCAAGCTTTAGCAAATACATGCAGCATGGATGTCAACTAATACAGAAATTACTAGAGAAGATTATGATATAGTGTTTTGCCCTTGATAACGATTTTTGAACATATGAATTTTGGCCAGCTTTTTCCGACAGATACTCCTATGGGGCCATGCATAAATGACGTAGCATTTTGGGGGGTAGGGAGGGTATACCAAATTTGTGACGAAGTGTGACGAGGGGGAGGGTAGGGTCAGAAGTTGTGCGACGTAGCATTAAGTTTAAAACCCATTGTTTAGAGAAAACAGTTTAATGTTCCTCCATTCCCAAGAGAAATGAATTTAAATTCAACTTTTGATGCGGTTTTTCATGAGGTAAATTTTTCGATTCGCGGAATTACAAGTTCGCAAAAATACGAAAAGATTTTGTATGCGGATTTAACTTGCTACATTAGTTAGCTAATGTTGCTAACTAGTAGACTTAGTTTGAAAGCTGAATTAAATTTTCACTTCGGACTCAACCAAACTAAATTTAGTAATTTAGATGAACATATGGTTCTTAGAATCATTGGCAGCTGCACGATTGTGAACTGAGAGAACTTGTCTTCATGCTCCCCTTAACATTTAAAATTCAAAACAAAATTATCAACACTATATTTTTCATGAAATGGGCTTATTTTGCACGCAATTTGCTGTTATAATGAAAATGTTGATAAAAGTCGTCAAACATTTTGAAAGGACATGTACTTAAAATAATTAAAAAACATGTAATCACCTTGGCGCTTTGCATGAGACGAGGGGGAGGGGGTAGGTAAATGCTACGTTATTTACGAGGGGGAGTATAGAATTTTATGACCAAATGCTACGAGGAGGGAGGGAGGGGTCAAAAATCGCTGAAAAAAGCTACGTCATTTGTGTACGGCCCCTATGTGCGTCGCACAGAGGAGTAACTAGAACAAATTCCTGGTCAATAACCAAAATATTTTTTTTCGATTTTCTCCTTCGTTATATTTTTTTATATTCCTAAAAACGTGGCCAAATTTTCCGATCTTGTCCGATCTACAAATTCCAAGCGATTCGAAAATATTGATTTTTTTGTAATTAGAAGAACACCGAAATGCTGTAGGGCCAAATATTATGTTTTTTAAAATGAATCTATGAAAATATGCACAGGCGTCTCTTTCTTCCCCCTTTTCTACTGAGCAACTGTTTGTGCAATTGAAAAAAAAACAAATGTATTCGCAAAGATCACCTCGAAATTACTAGTATTCAGAGGTTAAAATATTCGCTCATTCTCACGACAAGCTGTTTATCGCACAGCGTTTTCATCCTTAGTAGGCACAGACCCAACTTTTCACCTTTCAAGAAATTGCGAGAATTTGCTGACAATGCACTATGGAAGCGTGATAATTTCGCAGCTTCGAACCTCGTGATAAATTAAGTTCAAGAAAAACCATTAATATATTACATTATAGAATAAATTTATTTCCTCACATTATGGCAGTATTTTCATTCTAAGGATCTGTATGTACTCATTTTTGTGAATTTTTGCTAAACCATTAGTTATTCGGCAGTTTTACATTGAGCGCGAAAATATCATCTCATATTATACCGCGAAAAGATGAGATCCAATGCTGTCTTGTCGAGAAAAGTTGGAGAGCAAACAATGTTACATCGTATGTTTGCTTTTTTATTGCTGATCAAAGTAGGTGAAATATCGCCTTATTCTGTTCACGAATGCGAAAATTGTAAACTTTGCTAGTATTCGAAAAGATATAGAAAATTTACCTCTATGGCAGAGGTAAAATATGAACAAAAAATAGACAATAACTGGTTTTTGGAGCAATTTGGCATCTGTCCACCTACCATGGCGGTAGGTGAATAGATGCCAAATTGTTCCAAAGACTAGTTATTGTCTATTTTTTTGTTCATATTATGGCATAATAAAAGCAAATTCAGCAACAAATAATTTTGGCCAGGATTTGACCCCAGTCTGTGCGTCGGAGCAATTTTAAGTGGTAGACGTGGGACGGATGCATTTTCTAAACTACAGCGCCGCAACGTTTGTATAATAGCCTATTTGTGTGTATATATAAACGGGATATAGGTTGACGCTGAGATTCTGTCATGAACACCAAATCAGATACGGCAATGTCGATTTAGTCAGTTCAAATGCGTTTGTGTTCTAACTGCCTACTGCAGCAATATCGTGCAGATCCATTTGTATAAACAATGACCTGGCGAGTTTGACTGTAGGATTAAGTGGAAGCTAAGCAAAGCAAACGTTGTATAAGAGGCCTATGCCTGTGGCCACTTTACCAGCGCTTGATTTTCTGAACTAAAGACAGCCGCTGCTGAGCATGTAAAAACGGTAGAAAAGAAAAGGACGAACAAGGATCCATTTCACCGTCCGACAGTACTGGCACGATCTGGGCCACAACTTCAGCCTGCTGTCGTCTGTTCGAAGGTGATAATTTACGTTGTTATATTTACACGCTATCACACTATTCGGGGTTGGTTTTGGATTCCAGGAATCGTCGGTCGAACTATCGGGAGGCGTGTGGCCAAAAGTGTAAAAATTATGAAAAAAGACACTACGTGCGTTATCTCAATTGTTCGTTAGTTTTGAATGAAACATATGTTCATATACGTCGTTTGAAAGTTTATATATATATATATATATATATATATATATATATATATATATATATATATATATATATATATATATATATATATATATATATATATATATATATATATATATATATATATAAATATATATATATATATATATATATATATATATATATATATATATATATATATATATATATATATATATATATATGTATATATATATATATATATATATATATATATATATATATATATATATATATATATATATATATATATATATATATATATATATATATATATATATATATATATATATATATATATATATATATATATATATATATATATATATATATATATATATATATATATATATATATATATATATATATATATATATATATATATATATATATGTGTGTGTGTGTGTGTGTGTATGTGTGTAATATATAACCAAACGAAACAAAATTGTATTGTAATTCTGTTAAAAATTGCTATACATAAGGACTAACTAATTCTGTCAAGAGTTTATACGCCCTTCAAGAGTATTCTACATTATTGCCAACCCAAGCAAACGTTTTGTAAAAAAATAATAGACCAAATATTTTTGGCCTCCTTTTTGTATGAGGTCTTCCCATAGTGCGGTCGATGTCTTTGCTGCCGCCTTTCATGGCGTAGCGGATTAGTTGCGCTCCTTGAACGCCTCTTAAACTGCGAAGGATATTTTCCTTGACGAATCTAACGCAAGAAGAAGCCTTCCCCATTATTTTTCGTATCCAGCTGGTAGAACAATGTCTTGCGCTGGAGCGCTCCGATTTTCGTTTGATGCGAATTAATTGGTTCTCTCCAACGTCAACCCAATAACCTGTAACTAATTGACCGCAATCCGACGTAAATTGCTGCCGGACGATTTAGGGTGAGTTGCATATATGAGCGTTCGTTCCAATCCCACGCTCTTTAGAAGACTCTTAAATAATGCGTCGTTTCTGGGGTATCGTAAAAAGCAGAACAAGTAGAATCCGATATTAATTATGACAATCATCGTCGGATTGCTGTAATGAGATAAACGTACAAGAAAACGAACAGCGCAAGTTCTATCAGGTTGAAAACGTTCAAAGGCTCCGGGGCAGGCGTAAAACAACAGGAAAACTCATTGCTTTCGCCTGATTACCGGTCATAAATAATCGTAAAAGAGCGCTCATAAAATCGTTATAAACAGTGACATATTTTCTTCTCCTGAGCCGACTAGCAGACAGAGAACACGTTCTATCTGGTCAATCGCCGTATCTTCACTTGACGCGGGAACAACTGAAATATGAGAGATCAAGAATTTATTATAGAATATGCTTAGGAACAGAGGTATGTCGAGAATAATGCTACGCCATCAATTGTTACAGGTGAATTCAAGCATGTGACCACCATGCCGGACATTTCTGTTCATATTGTGGTATGGTTTGTAAACACTTGTTTACGCTAGAATTAGAAGCAAGTTATCCATGTCATGTCATTCACGGAGTAACTGAAAACCACCAAAGTATCAAATTATTAACAAATATTAGATTTTCTAGCCTTGTTGCCATTGGTAACAATTTGTTAATCTTATGTAGCATCAAGACATTCTACCTATCGTCAGACTGCGGAATCATAATTAATTACGAAAAGAAGAAAAGGTCATCTGTAAAATATGGGAAGGAATCTCTGATAATTTCACGACGGCGCCGTAGGAATTCGAGACCACCTTTGAGCCACACAATGCGCTGGCAGTCACTGTGATGCCAAACGCTGACAAAGGAGAGTGCCCGGGCTCCGGCTTGATATCTGAATCTGATCTAGTTAGGCGCATTATGTACATACTACTACATATTGTAAGTGCAGAAAAAATAAATGGTGGCCAGCTGGCGTACAGAACAGACAGATACGGTGTTAGATTGGCTCTGATTTTATCGCATTTTTGCTCCGTTCTTTGCCAACTTTTTGTTATTGAGTGTGTCAATTTGCCACGGTACTCTTGAGTTTGATGTGCTTAAAATATGGGTCCATTGGTCGATGAATGATGCATGCAAAATTGCACATTTATTGTTGTTGCCACTTTTATTCTACTCTGAATATAATCGATATAACTATAATATACGAGACATCTGCTTCTGAAATGTCGTTTCAGTTTTCACGATCTTTTATTGCTAGGTATCCAGAGTTTGAGTCGGTTGACAATTTTGAATAGAAAGTTCAGCCAAAGTAAAGGGATTACACAAGCAATAAAATTTTCTCGACTTTGTTTTGGAAAATTTGTGATTATCTTTCAGGAGCGGATCCAGAAAAAATTTCGAAGGGGGTCCAAAATTTCGATTTTGAAAAGTTCGGTGTACAATGCGTAATATGTAATACCCTCATTCAATTAAAATTAGTTTTGTTGGTCGAAACGGTTTGAAATAAATTTGAATTGAATACGAATGGAAAATAACAATTATTTTAAATTTTCTCAAGAAGTTAGAAAATTCCGGAGGGGTCCGGACCCCAGGACCCTCCCCCTGTATCCGCCACTGTTATCTTTGCATGTTATTGAGCAATTGAACTTAAAATTAATACTTTGAGGACCACATAATCCTACTCCCCAGGATCGCCGATGATGCATCTGTTCA